>NC_037596.1:9647449-9974949 GCF_003073045.1 Pomacea canaliculata | reverse complement strand
TATCATCATCATCATCATCATTGTTTTTGTTGATGAAATACACAAGGATGCTTCTCAGAGTTCCTAATCTTTAAGCGTACTTGGTTTTGTGAATCTTCTATGACAGGACAAGATAGACATCAAAATGAAAACGTTATAAGTGTGCGGGGAATCAAAAAGAGGAAATAGAAACATGATCACAATTCTTCATGGAACAGGTTTTAATTTCGTTCTCAGTAGTTCATCTTCTATCAAGCTTTCCTCGTGTGGACATTGAAACCAAGTTTTCTTACTGGGTTAATGCGTTGATAGAAAACTGCACGTGCATTGCTATGAGCTGTCAAGAGGAACTTTTAACGACAATATTTTACTTGAGGTATCATCTTACTTACAGTCAGCAGTAAGGTGGTTGAAATTGTGAGTGTGTAGGTGATTGTTTATATGTTTTCTAATTCAACAAGAAACATGAACACACAGTAATATAAGAGATACACCGGCACCTATTCAGTCATCATATTTTTTTAGATACGGACATAAATACATAACCACATTTCGCAAGAAGTAAACTGTATTCAATGACACTTGTATTCACCAAACTCTTTGTACCTTACCAAGCTGTAGAGGTGAGTACTAGTTACCATGTCCCTAAAGACCATAGGTCTTCGCTTCTCAGTTTCCAAAGACCCTGGTGTGGTTGTAACCTGCATTGGCTGGCCCTTAGTTTCTCACCAAATGAGCGATGAACAGCCAGTCCTTGAAGCGACTCAATCCTCGTCACATAGTATGAGGAACATGGTTCCTGTAAATCTGTACAAAAGCACCTAATATGCTAGATATTGTGCAGATGATAGGGCAATGACAACAGGACATTTCATTATTTTTTCTTCTCTCGAGATCATTGAGAATTTGTCGACAAACTGGCATCTGTAATCTTTCGAAATAGCAGTCATCCTGTCGTCTGCTGCCTGAACGAACTTTCAAACTCGTAGTCATCTTCTCTGATGCTGTTCGCCAAACACAACAGACTGACAAACATACGAACAAATACCGCAAACCTCGTCACACATAATCTCCGAGCCATCAATGTGTTACTTGAACTACCTTCACATGATTATGTTATTCGATGTCCCTCCCAAGCTAACAATTTTCTATGAGAACACGGTAAAAACTGAAAAATTTTCTCCTGTGCATCGGTAAACAAAGTTCTTAGCAGTGCAAAGTGCCAAGCGGTAAGACCTCTAATGTGCCCAAAGTTCCATTGTTTTAACAAATGTATTGGTTTACAATTACTCGGATGTCTATAGAAATTTCAATGTTTCGAACGCTCGGCTTAAACCTACTGGTTTGTTGTTACCTCTACACACATTACGTCAAGCGGCGAAAACTGGTCTGGTTTGTCCATGTGACCAGCCTCGATACCTTTACCTTAAGATACCTTGGACGGCGATCGACTCTCACAGCTGCGTTTAGCGTGACTCCAAACTATGGCGAAAAGATGAAATTAAAAAAGACCAATGATTCTTCTCATAAACCTCGACTATACCATCCAACAGTTATAATACATTTTACCTTTTCTCTTTCTCCTGATTACGACAATGACTACGGCAACCGCTGAGGTCAAAACACCGCCAGCCAGAGTAACCAAAAGGAAGAGATGGCCTTGTAGTAAAACGTGGTCTTCTTCGGCTGCTAAAAAACAAACATGTATTAAGATTTGTGTTATCTGCACTGAGAAGCAAACAAAAGCAGGACTACTACTGATGTTTACAACAGGAATTCAATTGGAAAACACCAATGTCTCGAAGTTTCTCTTTTCTCATGGTAAGCGGCATTAAAACAACTTTTAACCACCTTGTTTTTGCTATACCCATTAAGAGAAACAAAAGTAAGTGTAAAAAAATCTACCTTCATTTATATTATTCGCAGGCACATTTGCAGGGATTCTCTTTCATGCACTTGAATGCTTTTGTTGTGCTCAAGCGCGCATGCGCGCATACACATGTATACACACTTTCATTCTCTCTCTCTCTCAGACATAAACAGATGGTTGGATATATTTAGACTTTATCAGTAGCAAACATGTCGAATTTGTTGATCTTAAACTATTAAAGCCAAACGCAGTAGAATTGCTATTATTTGCTAAGTTTGGAAACAACCTAGTGTAAAGCATCTGCCTGCACATTACAGAAAGAAGAAATAAATTATGAAAATGGACAAGACATATATTACTATTATTCTGCGTGTTTGAAATTTAGTCAGCTATACACATCACTTAGCATCAACATATACTTAACTGAGCTCAATAGTGAAGTTCTCAGCACCATGCTCATTGATGAGTTGCACCTTGTACATGCCAGTCTTTGATGGAGATGTGTCGCTGAAGACAGTTAAAGTACATTTGGATATGTAACGGAACTTTCTGTCAGATTTACAGGAAATATTAACATCTGAACTTTGAACATAGGATGATTCAGTGCTGTTATTTACTGGGTCTGCAAACCACACACCACCCCCAGAAGGTACCGGGAAGGCGATGACATTAAATGTTAGCATCTCTCTGTTGTCTTTAACCCTGAAGATGAAAACATTTGTGGACGACACGCTTCGAGGTTTACCTGCAGGTAAACAAGTGATTTTTGTCAACTTATTGCTTTGGTTAATAACTAATAAACGATAACAACACATTTACTATTTAATTAAGATGTGTTACGACATTTTAATATTGTGAAAAGGAATTATAGATTCATAGCCAGTAAGATTTAAACAGCTTTGCCTCAGTTAAACTGCATAAGGAATCACATGTGGAGGAAAATGAAAAGTTCTGAAGACCTTTAGCCAAATTCACCACTTACATGCAACATTCAGCTGGAGTCTGACGAAGTTCACGCCTGACTGACTTGAAAACTCATTCCACGCGAAGCAGGTGTAGGTGGCCGTGTCTTCACATCGAGCGATGAAGGTGTAGATGACCGGCGATGAGTTTCTCTGTATAACAGTGTCATTGTCGTTGTTATAGATGGAGATGTTAGGTGTGGGGCGGCCGTCTGATTCGCATCTCAAGTTAACTTGGTCTTTCTCCCTGACTGTGGCATTTCGCTCATGACCGTTCAGAAAAATTCGTGGTCTTCTGGGTGCGTCTATAAATGCAGGATAATGCATCAGTAAAGTATGGAACCTTTGTGTGGTGATAACATCATGATAACATCGTTACACTGTATGTTAATTGTTTTGCTGGATTACAGGTGCAGTAGACGTGTTAGTGCGTAGGGGGGATCGGTAACAATCAAGCCTCTACACACATACTATCTGGAACATTCAGTCTTTTAGAGAAGAACAACTTTGCCATTAGGTAGATTTTCGTTGAGCGCATTTGAAGTAAACTTTGCACCCTATGGCATCATCCTTTACTCGATGTTAACAACTAACAACCGCCAGCTGGTATGCTTTCCTTGAATTCTAATAAGGTAAGTTTGAAAAATAATCAAAGAAAGAATCTATCTACTCACATCCCACACTAGCAATGTAGTTCTGCCCAGGTAACCTCACCTGTCCCCACATCAGGTCACATCTCAGCCAGGATTTACCATGATCTGACAGGGTGAGGGTCTGGGTATAGTTCAGCTCTTGTGAAGTGGGAACAGTTTGTCTCTTTGTGACTGTCACCTCCTGGGGTGCCTCGTTACCTGCGATCATTCTCAGATACCCCGCAGGTTGACCCACGCTTGTAGTTTTACAGATACATGTGACATTAGTGTTTTCTAACACGTAAGGCTGTGGACCACATGACACAACAGGTGGTGTGGGCCTTTCTACAGAAAAATAAAAACCTTCTTGAGTGTGAGTACATACATGTATTCATATCTACATGTGTGTATGTGTCTATATACAAGCAGCCACATGCTTGCGTCATTAATAGTCAATGAAAATGATAACAAAGTGAACGATACAGAATAGGTGACCTATGATTCGTCTGTATGTAGACAAAAGTTTACTTTGTTCGTCCTGTCAATGAATGTGTTCCTCTGTGTGTGTGCGCGTGCTCACGTGGGCTATCATATGTGAGTGTTAGCATTCTTGTATACTGTTTTATGTGTCTTTTCGATAAACTATACAACTCTAAAGACAAAATAGACTTTTAATTACCAATTGTAAACAACTCGTCTTCAACACTGAATGTTTGCCCGCCAGGTGAGACAGAGACAAACATATTATATTGTCCTTCTTCTGGTGGGAGCGTTGTGACGAACTGACAGGAACCTGACACCTTCACTTCGCTTTTTGTAATCTTCTCAGTGGTGGGTGATGTAACCAT
Source organism: Pomacea canaliculata (assembly GCF_003073045.1). Lineage (NCBI taxonomy): Eukaryota > Metazoa > Mollusca > Gastropoda > Architaenioglossa > Ampullariidae > Pomacea > Pomacea canaliculata. Next base: position 9,970,658 of record NC_037596.1, on the reverse strand, counting down.
GGTAACAGTTCCCATGGTTTTGTTCTCTGACTAAATTATATAAAATAAATATACGAGTAAACAATAAATTAAATTGATACAGGACTCTTTAGTCCACAAAACTGATAACCTATACCCTGCATGAAAACGAAGAAACTGAGAAAGTCAGTGGGAATGAAAAAGCGTCTTAAGCATGTTTTTTTTTTAAAGGAAAAGAAGATAACCTTTTGTCAGGCTGACTGCTCAAAGAAGTAATCCAGCTGACTTTTCATTTACGGTTTTTCGTGCATTATGTTCATCTCCTTATTAATCTTTTTTTTTTCTTGTATTTTTCTGTATACTACTATCCTTATACAATGTAAAACAAAGTTATAGAATAAACCACTTCAAACACAATTTCACGTAAAGGGAATTAAATATTGTTTGTGATTAGAACTTACCATAATTTTATGTTGAAGGAGGTGACATTTATACATACTCCGCGAAGAGTAGAGACTGGCAATGACACATGACACATTGACAGACCATGAACTATTGACTGCCGTGCATGACACGTTCCTCGGTGGGTCTGGTGAGCAGGGAAGGGTTAACATTGACGTTTACATTATGATCATTAAGTGGTAAGTTTATTGTCCTTTGTTGTAGGGGGTGTGGAATATTGCAACGAAAGTGAATATATTCCAGTGCTTATGAGTTTCTAATAAGAAAAAACATATAATAAACAAATGAAAGAGATTGATGATGATGATGATGATGATGATGATGATGATGATGATGATGAGGAGGAGGAGGAGGAGGAGTAGGAGGAGGAGGAGTGGGGAAGAGGGAGGAGGAGGATATGTATACATGTATCGCGCAGAATCACGACCGAGATAAATACACTCTCTGCGCTTACCAGTGATGATAAAACATTAGGTGAGGTACTATAGGCACACTGAAGATTATAAAGATGAAATACACGAGTAGAACATGATGCAGTGCATAACAGTATAAAGGGCTATAGGTACTATACACAGTGTAGAGAACATAATGGTTCACATGACAGACAATAAAGCAAAAGGAGTAAAGGATATCAATTAAGGGATAGTGCTTAGTGAACAGATAGCGTTTGAATGGAGCTGTCAGAGCGGCGAATGTGATTTGAAAGAGATTAACATAAAAATACTTTAATATGTAACACATCATTTTGTCTGACAATTTTTTTTTGTTTTAGTGTCTGTGTTGTGTGCTTGCATATAAGTTGATATCTACTTACTATATCTATATACACACACTTACCTATATAGCGAAGCCCACAGACATCTTTCATCTTGTTTTCATTGGTGCGTTTACACACCACACTGCCGTTAAGAAGCTGTACATTGTAATACAACTTTGTGTTGTTTACTGGCTTGATGATCATAGCTGTGGTGTGATTATTTATGACACTGAATGTAAAAAGCTCTTCAAATGTATTTATCGCAGTACACATTGTGTCACATTCTGCGATCAATATTGTAGTCATACTGCTGTCTGTGTGGATGCCTTGATTATTATAATATTGTAATTCCCATTCCACGTGACCTCCAGACTCACAGGTGAGAAGAGTTTCTTTGTTAGCAAGTATTTCCTGCATACCATCATCACCACAAGGTGAGAGGATGACACCTGTAAAATAAAGATCATCTAGTATGGGAAACTTTGCCGTGTAATGAATAATATGTGATTCGAAGCAACTGCTAGTCTGCACACAATATAATGGTCTATTTACATTCTTCAAACAACTGTACACATCTAAAAGTATTTCAGGTTTCCATGTGGTTAAGGGTAAAAAAAAAAAATTCTAGCAACTAGAATACTTTAAGGTTAAAATGTTGGTTTTTTTTCTAAAATATTAACAGTCACCTTACATTTTTAGGACACATCAATGAAGAGAAGATTACAATTTCCTTCATTATTTATTTATTTTTCTTTACAGTGCAAGAGTACAGTAGGTGATTTTAGAAGGTATGTTCAGTTTTTTTGAAATTTTTAAAAATTAAATTCATTTAGCTGAGTCGTAGTGGTTGTTCACCGAGCCGAATCTTTACCTGTAGTGATTTGCAGATAAAGAAGAAGAACAATGATAATCCTCAACATCCTTTAAATGGTATTTCAGATTAATAACAGGTCACATATTCTGTTGTTTCAACATTATGTTTACAGAAGCTAACAATAAAATACAAGTAAAAGCGGCAGAATGTATCCACACATCATCACATAGTCCACCATGTGATGACAGGGAAGGTTTCTGTATTACTTGAGTGTCTGTTAATCAGAATAGGACTTGACCCCAAACTAGAGGAAGCCCTGCATACTGTGACCCCGTCTATCGGCGAGAAAACGACTGAACGCGGAAATCTGTTGAAAGTTTTCCATCCTGTCATACTGAAATATAGTCTCTTTCTTCTAATGGACTCATTATCATAGAATATAAGGTGAACAAACCCCAATCAGACTAACAATTAATATGGAAAGTTTTGGGCTGGACCATGCCAAGCATCCTTGACTATTTTTGGTGATTGCTGACCATTAAGGTGTATAACGCGTTAAAACGATTTTTGTTCACAGTATTGAAAGCGCTGCACTACACATGGTTTTGTAATTTCTGATTAAAATATCATCAGTCTTAAAAGATGACGAACCAGACATGAGAGGCACACAAGTTAACAAGGAAATATTTGCAGGTTTTCGTGTGATCTGGTATATAACAGCGTCGCCTATGTGATCAAGTATATAACCGTCTGTGTCTCCTGTGTGCTCGTGTAAGCTCCACTCGTGTGGTGTAAACACAAAGGACATGCGGATAGCCACATCAGTTATCACCGATACAATCATGTGTAATCAGCTGAATATCCAGACCAGAAAAGGAATAGTAGTCAGGACAGCGTGGGCTCTTCTATTTTGTCTGCCGTTTGTAACAGGTGAAGTCACATTAATCAAGTTTCAGTAATTACAAGTTCAATTTGTTTGGGTGTAGCTTAGTAATTTGGCAATTAATAACATTGTCCTACCTGCGCAATAATAATCGAAATACAGCTGAGGAGAGAACGTATAGACAGTGAAGACAACAAAATTAGCAATGAAGACTCATAAAAACCTTAATTATCAGGAACGGGAGCTTGATTAATTACTGAAAGGCACCCCCAACATGTAATGCAGATTTTGAACAGGTTTTAATGACACATTAGGTCTTCTGAGTGTTATCAGTCTTTCTCTTCCCTCAAGATCTTTAGGCAAGTTTTGGTTTTTTTCATTCAATATTTTTGTGGTTGTTTATTAAAATTTGTTTGGCACTTGTGATATCGTTATTCTTTTCAAATATGTCAGCGGAAATAGTTTTTCATGCTCAGCAATAAGTTCAAGCTTGCTTAAAGGTATTTTTTATGTTATGTTTAATAATGTTCTAGAAAAAGAAAAAGCTTCTTTGATGTGAAAAAGAAAACCATGTGACATCAGACAAACTGTGCAATACTCTAACCTAAAAAGAAGAAAAAGAAATCAAGATAAACCTAGTCTGCTTCATAATAAATAACTGAGATTCTTCATTTCTGCAAAATACTTCAAATGAAGCTAAATCTAGAATGAATAAAGATAGTTTTTCAAGGCAACTAAATATTTAAATATACTTGATTTAAACTATAGCACTCCTTGTCAGAATAGAAAACAATGGTAAATGGATATATGTTTGTCACAAAGCTAAATGTTTTTTTAATATACCTGAAATAGCAAAAATAAACAAAATCTCAAATTCATCTCGTCTGATGTTTACCATAATTCAGTTCCATGAAAAATTATGGTTCATGTATTAGTTCTAAACATTACTTTTGATAAATAACAGGAATCAGTCTCACACCCTGCGGTAGTGATGGTGTTCAGGAACTGCTGGCTGACCAAGAAACTCATTTCATCTGCACGGCAGAGGGGCCAGTACAATGGAGATTACAACTAAGTAAAACCACAATTGCCTATTTTCTAGCAGTGTGCGACCAGCAGTGTGTTCAGCTGGATACAGTGAACGAGCTTTTCATCGCAAGAAGGACAGATGCCCACAGATCAGCTATGATCGTCAAACCTGCGAGCAACCCATTGATATACAACAACATCCAGTATCTGAACGGCAATCTGGGGTGTAGTGTGAGAGATGTTGACAACATGTCAGCTTGGTGTGGACTCAACTATGTGGGTAAGCAGTCTTTCTTCTCTCAATTCATTAAGCTGAATAAAGCTTGAATCATGAACATAATGACCACTATAGCCACTCTTTCCACTGATAACACTCTTAACGGATTTAAAATTCACAATTTGGAAGTCAAAGCTTGAGAAACTTGTCTGTGCCTTTCTCTACATCATAGTTTGTTATGAACATGTGTAGATACCTATGAGTTGACACAAGTATATTTGTAAATGGTTCTTTCTAGTAGATCCACGTCTTTACTTTTGTGTTTAGTAATTGTTTTCTACTTATGTGTAACATAACTTTTAAAATTCCGTTTAAATGCCATTCAATTCCTTTCTTTCTTTACATTCCTTATTATTGTCCTTCTCACCCAACAGCTCCACCAAAGAACGTGTCATGCACGGCAACTAATGTGTCCTGGTCTGTCAGTGTGTCGTGTACTGTCGCCAGTGTCTTCTCCTCTCGGAAAAGTTACAGATGTCAGCTAATCCTCTTACACGATTTGGTACAGCATATTATCAATATTATCAATAATATCATTAACTTACAATAGCCAATTCGCACTAGATATACAACTTCCCTATTTCTGTTTGTTCCTAATCACACTCACTGGAGCATAAGGCAACAACTTCACTATTTACATCAGGTAAATTATCTCAAATTTAAGTGAAGGTATTTGTTTTTTTAAGACATCTGCCCTTCCAGTACCTTCTTAGATTATTGAAAAGTGACTCATACAGGAATAGAATGTAGCAGTCTATCAGACATGTAAGGTTAATGGTATCTATATGTAGATGCATTACTCTGCCTCAAATACTCTACTTAGCAATATTTCCGATAGTCTATTGGTCTACACACCCATAAATAGCAAATTAGCTTCTGTGGCATCAATTATTTTTAAATCATTGTAAATTTACTTGTCCACTCTGTCGAAAGTTTTTACTGACGGTTTTATAGTCTGTACTCCTAGTCTTACCTTCAGTGTGTGAGAGAGGAGGTGAGATGGTGGAGGTGAGATCGCTGATTTTCTCTAGAGAGTCATCGGTAACAAAATGTTTGTAGTATTAGCAGGAAAGAAGTATACCGTAAACAGTGCTATTTTTTATAAACTGTATTATTTACCGGAATCTGTGTCGTTAATACTTACTGCAGCATTTCCTTTACAACCTGAAATGTATTTAAAAATTTATCAAAATTCACGTTTCTTTTCTCATTCTTGCAGTCAAAGAATAAAACCATAGCAAACATGACTATGGCAACATCATCTAGTAATGAACACATCACAAAGAGTGAAGTGAAGGTGTCCGGTTTCTGTCTGTTCAACACAATTCTCCCATCAGAGAAAGGACTCTATGGCTTTTATGTTTCTGTCTCACCTGGTGGACAATACTTTTCTGCCAGTCATAAGCGATTCGCAGTGGGTACTCACATATTTGATTTTTTTAATTAGGAAATCAGTGTAGTTTCGATCCACGTGTGTATTTTACATTTAAAGAAAGGAGAGAATTCAGTGACACACATCAAAGCGCACTCACTCAGATACTATACAAGTCTGTTATTGTATCCTAAAGATCTTTTCACTTTGTTTTGATTTTCTTGTCAATACATTTCGCCCATGATTTTTTATTCTTTATTCACACAAGCCAACACATACATCAAATAGTTGTGAGTTTCATAACATACAGTTTATAAGTACTGCAATATACTATGCAGCTTTAGATACTTAAAAAATCCTTTTAAACACATTCAGTTTGTTGTGCGTGCGCTTGCTATTAATTGTCAGACTACGTTAAGAACACTAGATGAGATCAAATAATTAATTTGCTATAAGTATTTTAGAAATTGTCCTTTTTATTCAGAACGGCCCACGCCACCAACCACATGGTGTAGCCCACAGCCCTATGTGTTAGAAAACACTGAAGTCACCTGCACCTGTAGAACACAAAGTCTCGGACAACCTACAGGGTACATGAGATGGATAACAGGTAACCTGAGAAACCAGGAGACATATGTCACAGGTCAACAGCCTCTTACACCACAAGAACTAAACTACACTCAGTCCCTGACTCTGTCAGATCATGGTAGCACTTGGTTCAGATGTGACATCGTGTGGGGGACGACAACCATCCAGGGAGAGAATTACACCGCTAGTGTAGGATGTAAGTAAGCAATTTTTAAACTTGCTTGTGAGTGTTATTAAAGAATAGTTTCATAAATTAGTTAAATGATAAATTACTCATTAGCGTCAGTGTTAAAAAATGTGGTAATTGTCAATTAACTGACGATATCTTTATTTTTGTGTACATCACCCTGCAAAAAAAAAAAAAAAAAAATTACATTTGATATGATATTGCGGACACGGCCTAGACTATTCAAATACTTGTCATTAGTGAAAGATGTGCATTGAGAAGCTTAGATTATTTGCTTTGCTCCAAATTTGAACTAACCAGCCGATATTGCCCGGTATTTTCCTGAAAAATTGGTCTATCCAAGAGAGATACTGTTTGTTAAACAAGTCTCTAAACAGTTGAAGATGATTATTAGTAACATCGATAATTCCGTCGTCAGCTGACAACTGTTTCTGACATCATGACAATAGTCATTTGTGAATTATGTGAATTGTGAATTATTCACGATCTACACCCAAGGTAAAGTGGATTGAATCAAAAATATTTAGCAGCCACCTTTCTCAGGGAAAGTTTAGTGCGTGGATAACTGTCACTGTGCTCACTTGTGAAACTATGCATGCTCATCCCTCAGAGGAGTTGTTTGATCATTATTGCCTTCTGTGATGGGATGTGTGTGTGTGTGTAAAACATACCTTTCATATATATATATAACATACAACGAGAAAGAGAATAAAGTTAGTAAAAATGTCCCACAGCATAGTGGACATAGTCCATTTTTCTCTTTTTACAACTTTCCCTGAAACTCAGGTAGCCACTTCTATTGGACAGGTGTGGGTTGGTAGGAAAGTTTTCAGCATATGATCCTAGCAGGTTTTTGATTTACCACTTTTGACTAACTACCAGAGTATCAAACCTACCCGATACAAACGTATGTCAGAGCTGTTAAAATTTCTCCAAAGTAAATCTGACATTTTGACATACGTATATTATTAACACATTTCTAGACGCAGCCCAAGTCCCACGATTTTCTGCTAACGGTCGTGAAGGAAGTAAGACTGTGATGGAGGGTCACCAGGTACACTTAAGGTGTGAATCGGAGGGCCGACCCACTCCAACTGTCTTCATTTATAACAACGACAACGACACCGTTATCAGAAACAACTCGTCTCCTGTCATCGACACTTTCATCGCTCGCTGTGAGGACACAGCTACCTACACGTGCTCTGCGTGGAATGAGTTTTCTAATAAACCAGACTTAGTTAACTCTTACAACCTCAGCCTTTATGTCGGTTGTAAGTTAAACGATTTTGAAATTTTCCTTTTATTCTAGTAAGACTGAACTTGTCGATATTGTAGATAATTTATGGCAAGATTGATTAAACATTTGCACAAATTGCCATTTTAATTTTGGTTAATTACTACAGTTCAGTAAAATAAAAATCCAATAAATCTCATTTCGACAAACCTCCCTTTAAGCCTTTAAGCCTATTTTTTTTCTTCTATACGTTGCCATTATAAGTGAATTTTCTACAAAGAATGACAAACATACTCGAGTTAGGTGCGCCATTGACAGTTATAAAGCGTTTTACGAATGTCCATATTATAAAGTATTTATTTACATTTATTCTATGGAAATAATTGCTAGCATCCACTTGTATAGACATAGCAATTAAGTATAAAAGAAGACCCCAAAAAAAGACCAAAAAAAAAAGAAAAAAAGAAAAAAAGGGTATAAAAGAAGACTATTTTTTGTTTAAATTGTTATTCATGTGTAAATTCATTTACATTTACTTCTCAGGTAAGCCGCGAAGTTATTCGGCCAATGACATCGGCAAGATCCCTTTTCGGAACAAAACAGAAGAACTAATGTTTGACATCATCTCGTACCCAGTCCCCCATAAGTATGAGATATGGTTTGTAGGACCTGTGCTGAACAGTAGTATCAGCTCCTCTGAGAAATATTCAGATTCAGTGATGAATGTTACCTGTAATACCCAACCAAACCGTAAGTACATGGCCAGATGTAAGCTCACAGTCTTCAACATCCTTTCTGAATATGGCTTGTACAAGTTGTTGGTCATCAACGAACATGGCAATGAAACTTTTACTGTTGAGATCATCCACAGTACCACAGACACGACACGTACGTTGGCCTGAATGTTGTTTTCTGTGTTAGTCTGTAAACTAGCTAAGACAAGAGAGTAGACTTTTTCTAGTTTTGCCAGCCTAGTTCAGTTCTTTTGGTAAAATATGCATGACATTTAAAAGTGTTTTAAAAAGCTGAGATAAGCTTATATAAAAATTTATTTTATTTACAGGAAATACTACAGGGGCTCATTCCACACAAATTATTATCGCCATTTCAGCTGGAGTTTGTGCTTTTTTCGTTTTCATTGCAATCATCGTTACAGCATTGAGAAAGAAGAGAAGTAAAGGTAAGCTTTTAGTCCTTAAAATTTCGTCGAAGGATGTTTTTATCTGTCAATGCTTGGTATTGCAACAGTACCATTATCTTGTCACCATGACAGAAACATAGTTACATAATGGGGCGCATTGTTTTTCAAAAGATTTGATAAAGCTCAGTGCAGCAGACTATTTTGCCAAATGCAGGTGATCTCGAGATACAGGACGACTAGGTCAAAGTCAACAGCGCAGGTCGGGTTTGTATACGGGTGTGTTTACGATAGGACTCAGTCCATGGGAGGAGTTAAGCTATATTTATGTTTATTATACATGTTAATTGTACTTATCTGTCTACAAACGTGACCACCTTTTTCTGTTTGTGGTAATGTTTTTATGCATGTGTCTTTACGAAAAGGAATCTGGGAGTGGGCGCCCCGTTATTCGAAAATTGCATTCCAGAATACTTTTATTACCATCACCGACACAGTGTTAGAGCTCAGTACATTGCCCTTATGCAGGTAGACTAAAAGGCTAACTCGAGGTCAACATTTTTTTATGATTGGGGTAAGTTAATTTTGAAATATTAATTCCTAAAATGCGAGTTTATAATTATGCTAATTTTCAAGATTTAAGCCTTCAAACATCCGCATTCTCACCTGTCAGTAGGTAAACAGAATAAAGTTACCCGTTACACAGGAGAGTTCTGTTCTATGTAAGTAGTATTTGTAGCAGCAAGTGTGTCTCGGGTCACATAATCATATGGAGTCAGATGAAGAAACATCTCTCAGGTTGTCGTGTTCAACAAGGGTGTTTTAGCCCCGAAAATGAAACGACTCATTTGAAATGCAGTCCCACAGATTCGAACTTTAATTAGAAGTCGAAGATGATCAAGCCCAAGCTTCGACTGAAGTTTAAAAAAGGCTCAAACTGAATTCACTCCTCAGACAGGTGAGTAAATCTTCTCTAAATCAAAATTGAATGGGCAACAATCACGGACATTGCAGTTTACATTGTATTATTATTTTTTTTTATTCTCTGATACTGGGCGCATTTGAGATTTTTCCATGTAATTGTTGATAATGACCTTTTTAAACCACGGAAAAATAACATTATGAAAATTTTATGATATTTATCACTGTAGAAACTTGTTACTTCCTTATTTAGTTGCATGCATTCTATTTATTTACACTTGTTTCTGTTTACGATCCTTGTTCGTTCGTCACCCTCAATTCTTTTTCTTACATGTTTCGAGTACACACGGCAATGGTGCCATCACTGTTAGCAAGTGGCTCTAATAAAATACTTTAATAAAAGAAGACTTGTTTCTTAAAGATAATTTGCACTGAAAGAAAATGACGAGACAAAGATCTGAATAGAAAACAAGCATGGCAGCAGCAGTCACTAGTAAGTGGCTCACCTTGAGTAGGCCCTGCATTTTTAAAGAGGATCAAAACCTAGCTTCACTGCACTTTATTCTGAAAATAAGATGTAGACCAGGGTACCTCTAGTCTCGTGGCGGCCCTGGGCAGAAAAGAATTGAAAGCAACATTAGTAAATACCGCGGACTAATTAACAAGAAACAATGTCTTTCAGCCACATTGCCGTCAGCTGTGTCGTTACTTTCTCTTTCTGTTTTATATTTTATGTGTAGACTTGGAGTGGCGGCATCTGGGATTGTGTGGCCCTCTGCAGATGCACTGTTGCACATGCCTCAGGCCACCCCTGGATAGATAATGTTCCCGTGACTCTAGTAAGCTTCAAACTAGTCTGGACACACCACAACAGAGCCTCTCTTGACCCAGTGATAAACCTCTTGTCCCGATGAACGAACTTTTACTAAATCTTCTCCCACAGGATAATGCCAGAAGTAAGCATTGGTCCTTTACAAAGTTCTACTTTAATCGGTGCTTGAAAACAAGTGCTTTCGATAAGAAAATACTGTATTAGGATTTTCTGTAATCCCCATGACCTGTGCTCGACTTTCATTTCAGAATGGTCTCTTCAGAGAATAAACTGCCTTTAGAACTGGTCATCTGCTGTGTCTGACTTGTATTTCATCCTTCATCTCGGAAGGGAAGCATTTGTACCTGACATTGATCAACCTGAACAGGTGCTACACAAGACAGTTACTAGGAATGGGACAGCCTGCTCTGCGCCCTAGGTTAACCATTTTTGCATTCCGCTGTGATCGAAGGATTTTTTTTATTTATTATTTGTCCGAGAAAAGTATTTTAGGCGTTTTGAATAATCTACTCCTTTACCAGTTGACACCAATGTCACATAAGGAATCAAAACCCACTCAGTAGCTGTGATCACTGTACGAAGGATATTTTACAATGTTTGAAAACATCAAATGACCCATCACTGAGTTTGAAAACAGCGATTAAGTTATCGACTCATAACTGTGTTTGAAATCTGTGATAATAACATTATAGTGACATTACAGTATGTTTAGTCTGTCAATATACACAGTTATTACACACAATGTATGTTTTGTTATTCTCATGAATATGATATAGATATAGGATACCGGTTATTCGAGCAAAACTGAAATACAAGTTTACTTAGTGGCGGGAAAAGGAAAAGCTTGGAAGGTAAACAGTTGTCTCCCTTGTTGACAGCGGTTGTGCAGCAGAAAGTACAAAGTGAAGACAGTTGTCTCTCTTGTCCCACGTACGTGTACAGCGAAAGCTGTCTCCTTCATTATGGTGAAGAAAATCATCGAGGAAGTCGACAGCGCTGTACATAATTATTCAATGTTAACAAATAACATGTTGGATGATAAATCCTGATTTTTGGCATCAGTCATCTCTAAAGACAAGCATTTCTACATGACAGTGACTCAACCTGAACAGGTGCTACACAAGGCAATTAGTAGGAAGGGACAGCCTGCTAGGTTAACCATTTTCATATTCAGCTGTGATCGGAAAATATTTTATTTATTATTTTTCCAAGGAAAGTATTTTAGGTGTTTTGAATAATCTACTCGTTTACCAGTTGACACCAGTGTCACATAAAGAATCAAAACCCACTCAGTAGCTGTGACCACTGTACAAAGGAAATATTACAATGTTTGAAAACATCAAATGACCCATCACTGAGTTTGAAAACAGCAATTAAGTTATCGACTCATAACTGTGTTTGAAATCTGTAATAGTAACATTATAGTGACATTACAATATGTTTAGTCTGTCAATATACACAGTTACTGCACACAATGTTCATTTTGTTATTCTCGTGATTATGGTATAAATATAGGATACAGGTGAGTCGAAAAAACTGAAATGCAAGTTTGCTTAGTGGTGGAAAAAAGGAAAGTTTGAAAGAGTCAACAGTTGTCTCCCTTGTCGACAGCGGTTGTGTAGCAGAAAGTACAAAGTGAAGACAGTTGTCTCTCTTGTCCCACGTACTTGTACAACGAAAGCTGTCTCCTTCATTATGGCGAAGAAAATCATCGAGGAAGTCGACAGCGCTGTAATAATTATTCAATGTTAACAAAGAACATGTTGGATGATAAATCCTGATTTTTTTAAAATAAATAAAATCATTAATTTACTGATTTATGTTGAAAAAAGTGTCCTTTTCGACTAACAGTAAAGTTGAAAATATATCTTTTACTTTTTGTTTAAAATGTTTTCACTTAGAAAATAACGAACAAGAATTAAGCACACATTACACATGCATTCGTCCATCAAATGCTGATCGAAGTAACAGCAGCTTTCTTCAGACAAGCATCCATACATATTTAATCCCATAATGGCAATTGCACCAACCTTCCTCTGTTTATCGTTCTACAGTTCTGTTATTCTATCGTTCCAACGGTATCTTGTATAAGTTTAAACTTCACTGTCGCTAGTTTTGTACTGACTCAGAGGTCATGGAATGTCCAGAGTGAGCTGAACGTTTTACAAAATTAAACTTTTCATAAAAATAAAATTGTGTGCATATGAACGAAAAGAAAAAAACTAGCTAGAAAGAAATAAAGATAGAGAGGACTAGTGCTAGCAAGCCTGAGAGAGACAGAGCTCAGTCAACATTTACAGAGCTAGAGGATGTTGCTGAGTGGCTTACACACCAGACACGTGTGCTTCGTTCTTCCCTGCTCTGTATTCCGGTCAACCTACACCGAGTTCCGTCTGAAAGTGGGGTATGGTGTTTTACATTTAATCTGGTGAAATTAATAGTATGTTGTGGGGGGAGGTTATTATCTAGAGGTTTTCTAAAATATTTGAAAAGTCCTAACATTTTTTGTTTACTTTCGCTTTATCTACCATGCCTGCTACTTATTTCTCCTCCGAAAAACTCCGCCACAAGTGCCTATTATGTAGTGCTTTACCAAACCAAAGCTGATTCATAGAAGATTGATACTTGAACACTCATGAATGATAGTGCAGACGACTTCAGACAAGTCTTTCCTCTAGTAGTGTGAGCAAAAGAAGAGGAAAACGCGGTGAAAGGTCAAAGTGTATTTGCATAAACGAGGATTGGGCTTTCCACGTGTTAATTATTACTTTATGCACTCCATATTCATATTATCTAAAATTTAGGCAATGCTTGTGCATTAGTTAAATTACTTGAAGTTGATGCTTTTAAACACCTGGATATATCTACTAAATGATAAAGTCTTCTTGTATTCTGTATGACTGGTAAAAATGAAGCATTGTGACATTTGTTAAAAAACAACCTCGTAAACTAAGAATGAATTTTTTTCAGTTTGCTTGTGTTCCTGAAAAGTACTTTTGAAACTAGTGTCATAAAAGATAATATAAGGTATTTAAAGATTATAAAAACACACGCATGCAACGATCTGGACTAAATACTAATATGTGAAACATTCGTACGTGTTACTCTTTATTTTATTTCATTATAATCAGGCACAAATTTTCTCAGTTTGATTTTAGCCAGTTATGACTCGCACACATATCTGGTCTTTAGTAGTACAATTTTCTACTAAGGGTGGAAAAGTTTCTACACATGAAGACTACCATCCGTTCTCCCACATACACCTAAGGTGCTTAGATACCTGAAGTCACACATCACACACTTTGCAGAAGGCGTCACGTGTCTTTATAATATCTGTGATAACTATCTTGTTGTTTTGCTCATTAATTTGCCACCCCATCCACACACACATGGCCTCGGGTGGATTGGATGGGAAACCCCTACCATCCAGCTAAAGAGCTTATACATTATTATCAGTTTAGAAGACAAATGGATGTCAGCCTTCAACTAACATGACTGGACATTGAGCACAAGACTTGCAGGGGAGGGAACCACGTTTGAAAGCAGATGAAGCGAGGAAGAGTTATGTTGGTTATTTACACTTGGCATTGTGAAGACTAGTTTTCAAATTTCTCTATCAACTCCTTACGAAAACAGACAAACTTGGCTGTATCTGCTAGTTTCTGTCTTACAAAAGGCAGGAGCGATGTAACACGTGTAGTACAGAAGTCACAAACCACATCCCAGCTTATTGTTTAAAGAGATTTAACGGATGAACACTGTTGTTACATATCCTGGAAAACAGAAATCATTTACTACATCTACTACCACCAGTGATACTAAAACGTCTAAATGGAAAAGCACTCAAGAAGTTATACTTATATTTATATATTGTGAGCATCTCGTTGCTCTTTTACGAAATAGAGAAATCAAAATCAAGCGTCTTGTTTCTAAACTTACAAAGTAGTGTCTGATCACACTTCTGCTACTCTGTTATTTTGCCTTTTGTATATAACCGTTTTATAGATTAGGATATTTTACAGACTTCGTCGTTTTATGGTATGTTGATTTGTCCCTCGGCGTTTTAAAGATGCGCTGATGCTCAACATCTCTTTGTAAGTAGGCAAACGAGACCATTGCCCTTGATTTTCACATTTTTTTCCACGCGCTGACAGGCACGCTTCAGTTTAGCCAATGGATCCCCATCCCCTTTCTAGGTTTTCCTGGAAACAAGAAAATCAGATGAACGTCCTGAATGACTAATTAAATAATTTGAGGTTTGTTCAGAAAGAAGTCAAGTTAATATCTGATTTGAATTTGGACCGAGTCAGGACAAAAAAAAGTATTAGAAAGAGGCAGTAAAGTATATTGATTCAAATGTGACTTTTTGAGACTTTTCCCATTCCTGAAAAATGATGAAAGGAAAACAGAAAGCATTACATTTAATACTTTCACTATCACGACAACAGAGCGTCTGTTTGAGGTAGAACACTTACAAGGACAATTAGTAGATAGTAAACATAACCATAACTCCGAAGAAGAGCGAGGACGAAAGACCAAAAGAATCTCGATTTCAAATGTATTTTGTATCAGTCTCAATGGTTGTAATTTAAGCAAACATAATTTTACTCTTAGAATCAGCAAGGTCGAGACACCGATTAGAAGAGGGATGGAGAAGCACAAACATATATAACCGTTTCATGACATTTTACATAAAATACTTTTAACATTTTTACCTTCTTTCTCTGCCTTACTTTATTCTCAAACACTTTTCCCTGTCTGTCTATTACTCCCAACCTCTTGCTATTATGGGATTCTCTAATGTTCCATGCCGCAAAGTAGGGTGTAAGGGAGAGTTACCCAATAAAAACTCAAACAATGTGATTGCAAGCCGTAGTAAACATCTGGTAAAATTAACTAGGGTTAATTATTGAGCTTCATGCATAAACACTTATATTGCTTTCTTTAGCCTGCACAGGTGTCTGTAGTGATGGCTTAATTTCTTGTCCGTTAGTATATATATATCATATGTTAAATTTGTAAGCAGTTTTACGCACAGACGGTAGATGTGACTTCACGTGCACTGTACCCTCACGATAGAGCAAATGGCATCAGAAAGACATACTCACTATGTTTACACCAACGACATCCTAAAAAAAAAGAAAAGGATCAATACACCAAGTCCTGCAACAAGTCCTCCAACAATTCTTCCAACACCTGCCGGAGCGTTTACATTGTCTTTCGTTGTCTCAACAGTAGTTGCTGGAAACAAGAAAAAAAATTCTTAAGAATAGTTTTTTTTCTCTCACAGATGCTCAGACGAATATCTGGTCCTTAAATTGTCCAACTACAAAAACTGCTCCTTGTTTTTGTTTTTTACATTATTACATTAACAAACATGTTATTTCTTATTGTTCTGTTCTTTCTTAAGACGAAAAATTGTGTTTCCAGTTACACATTATTTTTTACGGTGCCTACATTTTGTTTGGCTCTTTCTATGGAAAAGTCAGTATGGTAGTGTGCCTTTAACTGTTAAAAGCAATGCATAGAGGCATAGTAGAGAGGGAATTGAAATAAACTGTTTGTGGAACAGGTTCTGTGACTTTTCAGATGATGATGATGATGATGATGATGATGTTGTTGTTGTTGTTGTGAACGTATAACGAGCAGCATCACGACCAAGACAAAATCGCACTCTGTGCAGACCAATAATGATAAATGAAAGATAGCAGCCAGTGGACAGTGAAGTACATATAGACACTGAACAACATAAAGATGAGGTACAAGAGTAGAACATAAAGCAATGGACGAAGGTATGAAGGGATGTAGATACTATAAACAGTGTTAGATGGAGTCGTTACATGACAGCATGACAGACAGTATTGCTAGGGAGTTAGGAATAGTAGATCAGGGATTGTACTCTGTGAACAGACATGTTTTCAGTGAGCATTTGAATGTAGACTTGGAGTCCGTGTAGCGAATGTGATGTGGAAGAGAGTTCCACCGCCTAGCAGCACAGAGGGAGGACGTCCGTTGTCCTGTGACTGTCTGTGTTGGAGGGAGGATAAAATGCGGGAGTCTGATGAGTAGTGACGGTTTCGGGCAGAAATGTGGACAAACAAGATTTCAGTAAAGTAGTAGGGGGAGGAGTAAACCCTGGCTCTCCTCTTTGAAAAAAATTAAAGCTTCTGTTTTTTGCGTCCTTGAGTTTTAACTTGTTGTGGGTCATCCAGAGTTTATATCAGAACTACAATCTTGGACGCTCTGTATAGCAGCGTGTGCCGGGGATGGAGAACATCTGACAGCTGAATGTCATCAGCAAAGGATTGGTCAGATATAGAGTGAGATCCAATTAAAGTAGTAAGTGGCTTCATGTACATGATAGAGAGGATGGGACCAACTACAGAACCTTGGGGGATTTTTGAGCATATAGAGACTGGTGGAGACACAGCCATCCACTAGAAATGAGTTTTATCTGAGAGATTTAATTGAGTTGAGTGGGGAGCCTGAGATGCCATAAGTCTATGAATGAGAGTAGTGGGGCCTCTAGTATCAAAGGCAGTAGACAGGTCTAACATGATGAGGAATGAGATGAGCAGACAAATGCTGTTTGTCAACTAAAGCATGGCAGTCTCAGTGCTATGAACAGAGCAGTACAGTAAGCAGACTATGATGGAAAAATCTTTTTTTTAGAGATAGGATAGAATTTTCTTGAGAACTACTTTCTTAATGATTTTGGAAAGAAGTGGCAAATTTGAGACTGGGCAGTAATTAATATGTTGATGTCGAGGATAGGGTTTTTTAACAGTGGTTTCACTAAGGCTGTTTTGAAGGTAGTTGGGAAGATGCAAGAAGATGAAGAAGCTATCATTTACTATTTCTGTGAGGGCAGGGAGTAAAATGTCTAGACAGTCTACCAGTAGTGGGGTAGGAATCGGCTCCAGTGGACAAGTTGTGGGTTTTGACTGGAGTATGATGGTCATAAGCTCACTTTCCGAGATAGGCTTAAAGGAAGTAAAGGAGCACTTTGGCCTTGCCATATCGTCGACATTGTTAGCAAGAGCTGAAGAGTACACAGGCAGTTGATCAAGTTAAGCCTGGATGTCGAGAATATTTTGGATAAAAAGTTCACTGCCTCAGGCAATAAAGCAGGTGTAATGACTGTGGTAAGGGTTGCTCCCTAGCTTTTTTTAAGGTCACTGGGGTGTGAGGCGTTAGGAACCTCTTTTTTTCTCGTGGGGCAAGTCTTATATAATGTCAGTTCCCATCTCACCCTCTCTTACTTTACCCTTCTCTCCATGTAGTCATGCATTGTTATCCAACCACATACCTCCACACACCCAAACACAGGGGTAAGTATGCTAGATCCCTGCATGTTCTACATAAATATTGCTTAATTTTTCACAAAATATTTTAGTTAAGCAAGTTATTCAAATACGTTAAACACGAACATTAGCCCATACTTACGATGCGTGGTGTTGATGTTTTCTGCCTCCAGCTCTATTGTTATCTGAGAGCAACCTTTCCAAGTCACTTGTCTTCCGAGAGAAGTTGTGTTTAGCAATGATGTACAAGATGAGCTACTGAATAATGTATGGTTGCACCAGCAAACTCCAGCGCCATTCTGGGGTCTAAGCTGGCCTCCTCCTGTTGGATTCAAAGAACAGATAACTGAGAGCTCGCTATCCTTGACGGTTATGTCAAAATAAGGGTCTGCACGGACTATGGGACAGTTCCCTCCATTGAAAGTGTTCTTGTTGAATTCGCATGTTATGTGTATCATCTCTCCCTGCTGGTCATGTTGGAAACAATGATCCACATCGCTGCCCATCACTGAAACAGAAGTATTCTTCACGTTTAGAAAAAAACTTTCATAACATCAAGAAATAAAAGAACAACAAGACTGCATTAAGCAAATTTAGCCTCTGATAAGTAAACACTTTTATTTATTTTTTTTCTTTTCATGCATATCGTATACACCACATTAAAAGAAAAAACTATGCTGCATTGGTTTAGTCCAAATTCGACAAAATGGCCAAAACAACAAAAGACGATTGCCACTTTACAGTCTGCTCAAGCATATATAAATGGGGAAAACCCACGTCTAATAGGTGGATGATCAGGAAATTTAGTACTATAAAAATAATGCTAATCGAAATTACAAACCATAGGCCAAACACCATAGAAATATTAAAACTCTGCAGAACATTGTGTCTCGTGTTACTGTGAAAGGAAATCGCGTGAAGACGAGAATACGTTTTTTTGAATTTTACTTTACATTTCTTTATTATTATCTTAACTGTAAATTTATTTGGAAAAACAATTCACTTGACTCATTAAAGTGTGTCTAGATGGATACGAAACTACGTTTTTCCATGACGTCATCTTTAAGGTCGAGACAAAGGACACGTTTTTCCAATCACGAATGCTAACTGGATTAAATATCTGATATGGAAGTTTTTATTCTTGTAAAAAGTAAATTTAGCGGTACAAAAGGTACAAAGAATAAAATTTATAAAAATAAAAAATTAAGAATAAAATTTACAAAAATCATGAGTCAACAAAATGCTGTATGAATGGATGTCTAAAAATACATACAGGGCTTCTGCTTACGCAAAAAATTGCGTACAGTACGCATTAAAAGTTCGGAGGACCCCTTCAATTTTCGTCAATGGGGTCCCATGGGACCCCTTCAAATTTCGGCGAAGAACAGATACAAAATCGGGTAAATATAGTGTCTGACATCTATAGTGACAGTTATTTAATGTGATTTCTGCACTGGAGGAGAGAGTAGGGGAGGAGCAGCATGGGAGCGAATTGGATGACTTTGTGATTAAGGAAAACGCTGTTTTATCCTTTTTAGACCGGTGAATGTGAGGAACGCATGTGGCCCTGATGGTATTTGTGGAAGAGTGTTGAAAAACTGTGCGACTCAGCTGTCTGGTGTTTTTACCCAGTTGTTCTCTTGGTCTGTAAAAGTGAGTACTGTACCAAATATCTGGAAAAATCCATCATTTGTCCTGTTCCTAGAACCAAAAACCTCTATTGCCAGTTGTCATACCACGTCATATAATTTCTCCTAGTGAGATAATAAAGTTCCATTGAATTGAATTGAATTGTTGTCGTCTGCTACAGGATGAGAGTAGCTTCCCTTGCACAGGTTTTTTTCCCCCTTACCAAGAAGAGTTCCATTAAAGGCCGATATCTTCCCACCGGGGGGAAAGGAGTGGTATCGTCCGTGCGAGGGAAGGTAGGAGTACACGAGGTGCGGACTGCCATCGGCTCAGCTCGTACTTTGGGTTGGTCATAGACACATCAAATCTGAATCCCATATCTTTTTGGATTTCCTAAGATCATTAAAGTTAAAATGATTACATTACAAACCCATTACAAAGAAGAGGTTGCAATGATTATCCCCAAACAACACAATCTTCTGCTTTAGTATTGTCATAGCTAGGAATGTTTTCGATTGATGTCTGTAAACTGTTGTAGAAGTCTGTTGTTCTCTTCCTCTGCGTCATTCGTAAGTGCAAAACAGGTCAAAATGGAAAGCTTGATGAATATGGAGATGTGGCTACTAAACAGAAGAAGCTTACCGATTAGCTTCTACTCTAATCTGATTCTTTTGTTGTTTTGAAATAATCATTGCAGCTCATGAGAACGAAAGGTATAGGGTATATGACAACGACGGCAAGTTGAATGATTTTTGTGAAGAAAACGATCTTGTCAATGGGGGAATATTTTTCAATAAAAGAAGATTCACTTTATGGCAGGACGTAAAGCTCAGAAAAGATAAAGTGAGAGAACAAAGGCATCCACACTTTGACATGGATTAGCCTAAAGACTCAGAAGTTTAGCGGAAATGTTTATTAGCATTGAAGTATAAGTTCAGTGTCCTAACAGATGACACATGAGAACCATGCCTCGTGAATGAGCTGCACCCGATTGCCACGAAAAGATGGGAAAAGTGTCAAAAGTTTCTTTTTATCACTTTCCTAAAGACAAGGCGATACATAAAGAGTGGGTCATACCAATAGAAAGGCTCGATCCCAGTACGAAAAAGCTTTGGGAGCCCAAAGAGTGGGACGTATTATGCTCCAAGCCAGGAGTGGGCAATTAATTTTCCCAAGGGGCCGCATGAGAAATTGGGATGGTTTTAGAGGGCCGGACTAATATAGTTAACTCAGTTTTATCCAATACTGTATATATAGTGGCGGGCGGGCCGGTCAGAGACAGGAGGCGGACCGGATGCGGCCCGCGGGCCGGCCCTTGCCCAGGTCTGCTCCAAGCCATCTTGATTGTAGATTAGTTTGGATATCACTAATCCAACGCAAAATCTTTCCAATGACCACAGACACTTAATGTCAGAGACTGATGTCATAAGGAGACTGATGTCATAAGGAGACTGATATCATAAGGAGACTGACGTCATAAGGAGACTGACGTCATAAGGAGACAAGTCTTCCATCTCGGTAAGATATATCGGGATTACTCGGCGGAAGGACACAAGGGTCGATTTCACTGGAGTTTTTAGATTTTTATAAACATCGGCAACTGAAATAGTTCTAATAAATGGTAATTAAGTGAGAAACGAATCCTTTATTTCTCCTGTATTGCTCTCGTGCTCTGTAATTGTAACTAAATATAGTTTTGAAACGTTTGACCGTCGCCAGAGCCTTATCACAAGCCTTGAGTATCCCTTTAAACAAGATTATAGCTCAAAGAACAGCCCCAGCTACTCCATGTTCCTATACTTTGAGAAAGTATTTGGCAGTATACACCGTGATATACATGATGATGATTGATGATTGATGATGTTGATAATCGAGTGAATTATGAAGCGCATACCCAAGCTTGTAAGGAGCGTGCTCTTAGAGCTTGAGACAAGAATGACACATGGACAACATACAAAGCACGGTAGGATCAACAACAGTACTGATGACTAAACAAATAAAGTATCGAAAATACAAAAAAGGAATTGAGTAACAAGAACTGAGAGGGGTTTGAAGATGGACTGGCATTGTGTCACTGTTGTAATGCTAAACTTTTACAGAAACTACAACTACTCTGTGAGTGAAGTGCAATGCTCATAGCACTTTTTACTAAAACAAAATGATGAACAAATGTACTTTATGAAAAATGTATTATTTGTCTGATATCAAAGCCTATTTGACGCAGTGGATTATTCGATGATTTATGGCATATGAAATCGCATGATACCTTCAAAAGACGTTTTTTTCGTAACCAGAGGATAATGTCTAAATTTGTTGGTATGTATTTCATGTCACAAGACATATACAACGCGTAAACTATAGAAAAAAAGTCAAGAAAGCAGTTTTTCAATTTTTTTTGAAATGTTTACGCAGTAAGTTCAAAGACAGCGATGCACCTTGTCGCCTTCGGTGAACATTCTTTATCTCTAAATAGTTCCGACTTGGTCAATGTATCTAATTTGTCTGACTTATTTTGGATATATATATATATCACTACTACTAGAACTTTTACTACAAATATTCTTTTCTTTTCAGAATGTGACAGTTAAAGATCTGTTCAACTCTGCTCCTTCCTGATCTGAAGCCAGCCTGTTCGTTTCCTAGCAGTTCCTCGGAAGTGGTGTTCGGTCAAATCTGGATTACTTTCAGCATAATTTTACTTGGGTGACTGATTAGGTTCTGTAGTTTTGACACTCATTGCTGCGTCCAGTTCTTGGAAGTGATATATCTATTAACTGCCGTTTCACACATCCCCAGATTCCTTTACAAAGACCACTAACATCCTTTAGCATTTTTTCCTCACCCTGGTCAAGCAGCTCAGCATGGATACTGTCAATGCTAGGCTTCGATCCCTAAAGACTGTCCCACTGTCTCGACCTCTTCCCGTAGTACTGGTAGTTTTGCAAGGTTGTTAATATAGTCTGGTTGATTTGAGGGATGTTAGTATCTGTCCTCTGCTGAAAGTTGTTAAGTCCTTGCAATATTTAGTGCATTCAGGTTTCAGTTTGCAAAAGCAGCGCTTTTTAAACAGGAGACCTAACCACATCCCCTGATTTATTTCTTGGTGAGGGTCTGGAGTAGTTGATGGATACTTTTGCTGTCACCTCGCGCTATACCCTCCTCTATTGTCTGGCATTAGCCCTAGACCCAGTTCTCTTTAGCTGCTTTCATCTATCTCCTGAGGTCAAAACTCACTGCTTTGTACTTGGAAGCTTCTTCTTCTTTCTTTCTACAAGGCCGTCCTTTGATAGGGGCTGTTTTTTGTTCCTTGATCGCTCTACCACTGAATGGGCTGTTGAAAGTAGCACCATTTTGATGTTTTTTATAGAGGATGCACACATCACATTCCCCTACGTTCAGAACAGCGACCCTGTCTCCAATTTGAGCTTTGAAAATGTTCACTGACAATTAGGTCCAGCCAGGTTAAGGGTTGGTTGAAGTGTACTTCCCCTTCAGATCCAACTGAAGGCTCATTAAGAAAAGGCTGTGGTCACTGCCACTGTCTGCTTCTGGATTGTTTGAGCCTTGATCATTCTGCATTTGAAACGGTTTGGAAAAAGGTTGAAATCGATTTTTTATGAACAAAATTAAAATTATCTGGGAAATGTCGGCTTTCAATTTTTCAGTCACAACAGGTATGGAGGGTAATGGCTACAGTGTCAGTGACTTTGCAGAAACTGAAGAATTCTTACTCCCAAGTAGCTGGGTACACCTAGACCAAATTCACCTGCCCTTCATGCCCATTTGTGAAAGGCCTCTGGGGCGAACTTGACATTACAATCACCTTGTTATTCGAAGACATCCTTTCTTAGGACTGCCCCTATGACCCTTTTCAGCTGTTTCAAAAACTCTTATACTTACACTTTGACAGGGTTGTGAGTGCGGTCTGGCAGAGATGTAAACAAACTTTTGTAAATGAGTCTACATTTTTTATGGCTCCAGCCACCTCTTTGTCCAATGTCCGACCGGTACTGTTCTAGTTCAAGAGAGAGTTCTTTCACATGGCATGCTATCCTGGCGTTCCAAATATCAGTAGAAACTCATTTTTATTTGTTTGGTGCTTGTACACTTTTGCTGGCTCCACCATGGAGATTTTCATCAGGGCACGTGGTCGTTGTTAGAGCTTTAACTTCTCTAGCCTAGGATTTCTTTAGCGTTGTCTATCCATCCATAGCCCCATGTCAAGGTTTTTGGTGCTTTAGACCAATCAACCAACAGGGCACAGGTTAATTTGCAGGAGATGTAATCTATGTATGCTCAGTTTTACCATCGCCGCGAAACGTGCATAAGTTTGAACCCTCCTTCTTGAAGACTGGCCTTTTGGTAACCTACTCAGTTTGGACCAAAAGCTCTAGACCTCTCAACCTCCAGTGAACACAAGAAATGAATGGTAAAGAAGATTTTCTCTGCTCTAATACAAAACAAATAAATAAGTAATATTTTGTAACAATAAAGTCATTCATGAGCAAGAAAAGCAATAAGAACCTGCTGGACATTTACCTCAGAGCTGGAACATTTGAATTGTATAGATGATGACATGCACTATCCAGAAAACACATGGACTAAATATAACTGCACAAATACCAAACTTGTTATAAACATAGGCGAAACATGCAAAAGCATAATAACAATAATTTTAATGAGAAATGACAATAAAGAGAGGGATGAAATAAAGAACTGTTCTGCGTCAGCAGACTAGTAACAAATAATACAAACACTAAACAACTTTGCTAAGAACCAATAAACAAATCAAACCTTTGTCATGCTAGCACAAACCTGATACAAAACTATAAGTAAGAACACCAAACTACATATATCAAAGTCTGTTAAAATTTCATTTTGATAAATACGTTCCATTCCGCTGAATCACAGTCTAGTGTATTGACCTATTCGTAAAAAAACATTCCCTGTGTCATTTAACTACGTGAGATCAAACAAGTTTCATGAAATTTACTTTTTAAACTAGGATTTATAATGTTTTAAGCATATCTTAACTATCAAGACCAAACCTTTAGAGAATAAATTGAAAGCGATGAGTAGAAGCACCAGTTTCCTGGTGACGTGCACCATCATGGTGGAAATATAACTACGAAACTAAAATATTTGCGAAAAACTAAAAGAACAATATTACAATCTCCAAATTTAGAAATAAACTATTTATTTGTTTTTTTTCAAACATTATCTATTATTTTTATCAACTCGGACAAAAATTTAAAAATATTGCAATATTTCATGTTTATAATTTTATAACATTATATATAATATATGATAACAAACAAGTACTAAGTTTCCTAAACAGATGTGTATATGGGAAAAAGCAAATTAATTTCATGACAAGATAAGTAACCCAGGTACAAATTTCTTATCTTAAAGTATGAAGTACGTAGGTTATTGCTGTGTGACAAGGGAAATAAGTGTATTAAAAAAAGAGTGTGCAACGTCTACCTCCCTTGGACATGATTTAAAGGCCGATATCTTCCCACCGGGGGGAAGTGAGTGGTATCGTCCGTGCGAGGGAAGGTAGGAGTACACGAGGTGTGGACTGCCATCGGCCAGTCGTCTTCAATTACTACCCGGACAAAAGGGGGGGTGGACATCACAGGCACTGCCGACTAGCATGGCAATAAATCGTCTCCCTCACCCAGTACTTGCGGTAGGGTCTGAGCGCTGATGCGAAACGACTTCTGTCTGAACATTCTGTCGGGGTTAGGACTGACTGTATTCTCCACAAACAAACAAAACTAGAATTTATAAAGGAGAGAAGAATGAACAGCGCAAATGACACAAACATAAAAACAACTGAATTGATCGCATAATGGTCGGGTTAGATAAGCGAAGAAAGACACAGTGGGTGCACTATGTTGCAGCGTGAATTGTTGGCCATTTGTAAAAGTTCAAAGATTGGACTCAAACCGAGGTGTACTTTAGGTCAGTCATCAGGAGGAATGAACTGAAAATATTAAATATTATTATCCCCTCTTATGAGTAAAGAAAGATGTAAGGAAAGACAGTATGTTCAGATAGAAGCCGTTTCACCTCACTTTTCTTAGACCCTACAGCAAGTACTAGTCGGCTGAGAAAGGCGTTTTATTGCTAAATATAGTTTGCAACTGAAACTCGTTTAATTTATTTGTACAGTTTCAAACACCTTCGATCCCCCTTCATCTCATGATTTACGTAACATTCAGAATCCACTGAATGTCACTGAGCTGTGGGCGCCACGTCATGCCGAGGTTCGCTTTTCTACCTTGCACCAGTTTTTTTTATCCCAACTTTGATACTTTTAGCAACGTGCCACCTCTCGTTGATGTTTCTTACAACTCTAGTTCTCACTAACTTATTAATTGCCAGGTTACGGTCGAGAACTTCCTCTTGAATGATGGCATCTGAGGCATTCATACTTTCATACATCCTCTCCCATCCACCACCAGGTGCAGCTTATTTAACTTATTTCAAAGATGTCGTTGACATCGTGGTTAGAATTATCGTCTCAGAAACGGAAAGAGAGCACCCCAAGTACAGTGAGCATAAGCTCATCACAGATGTTTGCACAGACATCATGGCACAGAAATCTCGCCGTTTCTGACTAGACATTACAGTGCTTTGTGTGTCTGAAAGGCAGTTGAACAAAGGATGTTGATTTGTTGATTTTTTTCACATTGTAAAGGGACCCCTTACAGTTAGCCTGTGACCCCTTAGAAATCTGAAGAAGGGGTCCCTGGGACCCCAAAGAATTTAGCCTTAGCAGAAGCCCTGACATATATTGTTCAAGAGTCGACTCGCCACTATCGCATGCTCGCTCTGACAGGATCGATTTCGAATAAATTCTTTGCCTGATTATATTCTACAATATCCAATGTTCACCTGTGTATTCTTTATAAAAGCAGGTTTACGATCAAAATTGCTGTACATAAATGGTCAGTAGACAAACAAACGTTTTTTGATATTTTCGGAAGAAAGTATTATTTTAATTATAAGAATTCTTTTACATTTCCTTCCTCTTATCTCTACCAGGATCTCGGCAAAGCTAAATTTATTGTACTTGTGTTTTCCTAAATGTCAGGTTAAAAACGTGCCACACACAGTGTATTATGATTAGAACTAGCTTGATGTGATCAACATTAACTTTTATGTTTCTTGTTACTTACGTCGCTTCAAGAAATATATCCAAACGGTCTTGTGAGTACCTCGGCACCATTTTCTGCCAGCAGCCAGCAAACACTCCTGTCTCCTCCACCGGGCTATCGATCTGTCGCTGGAGACAGTGTGTCTGGCAGCTCTCCAAGACTGCCGTCGATCGATGTTCACATGACAACGCTGGCAGGAATAAATTATTAACATTGGACCAAATATAAAGGTATTTATTTGCTGCATCATATGCCACGGTTCACACAACACAGAGTTCACAGGTTTAATTTTTTTTAAAGCTTTATCATAGTTTATTTCTTCTAATTACCATTTATTTTGTGGTGGATATTTTGATAGTATTACGGTGGGCACATACACTGAACACTCTTTGTGTGTGTGTGTGTGTGTGTTAGTGTGTGTGCACGCGCCCTTGTGTGCATGTGTTAGTGTGTGTGTGTGCACGCGCGCTTGTGTGTGTGAGAGAGAGAATGTACCTGACGTTAGAATGAAATGCTAAAATATTTTGGCCAACTAGAAAGCAGCTTATCACTCCAACCACCACTACCCCAACCCACACTCCCTCAACCTTAGCTTTTGCCTGCATTGCAGTCGTAAATATCGAGCTGTTCAGATGTGTTTCTGCCACCCCCTACCTGACTACGCCTAACAGAAGTAATAATAGAAGGAATCTTGGTTCGTGTCATAGAACACAATCCTATGATAAGAAAGAAAGTAAAAGCATTTTATGTGTTCCATCTATAACTCCAACATGTTTTATCAGAACATAGATATAGCAGTAGGATCGGTGACCATATGGAAAGGTTCATGTATGCAGGGCTTCTGCTAAGGCTAAATTCTTTGGGGTCCCAGGGACCCCCTTCTTCAGATTTCTAAGGGGAAGATATCGGCCTTTAGTGGAACTCTTCTTGGTAAGGGGGAAAAAAACCCAGTGCAAGGGAAGCTACTCTCACCTGTAGCAGACGACAACAATAGATTGGGCTACGATGTCAGACACAGTACTTACCCGATTTTGTATCTGTTCTTCGCCCAAATTTGAAGGGGTCCCCTGGGACCCCACTGACAAAAATTGAAGGGGTCCTCCGAACTTTTAATGCGTAGTGTACGCAATTTTTTGCGTTAGTAGAAGCCCTGGCGTAGGGCAGTGACATCAGAAAAATGAACTTGAATGACCCCTGCTACGCACGAGGACTAGCCGGCATGAATGAGCAGCCACCCGTTATGTTACTGAAACAGTCGGGTGAATAGTCTGTACGACCAAGCGTTTGCAAGATGTTTGGCTCCGAGTTTACCTCTAACCATAGTGACATTCAGTTTATTCTCCGTGAGGTCATTGAATGGCACAAGTCAATACACAGCACGCGCTGCCTCCAAGAGCAAATGGAAGGGTCCATTCAAGGAACCGCCACAGATCGTCAATGACTCAGCACTGGAGAGAAATCGTTATATTAGCATACATGTTAATGTCAATAGCGCTTTCTCGGGTTACTAAAAATAGATTGTGACGTCACGCAGCAGAGCATCATGGGACTGCTTTGCGGCCAAACACTGCGCGTTGTTCTTTCTGTTTACGCTACGGCGACTGACAAAGAGCGACATTTTTTTAAATTAATCTCTGAAACAATGCTGAAAACAGGAGGAACTAAGCACTGCTGTTGGGGTTTATGTAAATCGGACTCCAGATATCCAGAGCGGTTACCGGAGGGGACGTTTTTTATTCCATTTCCAAAGCCTGGTAAGACCAGTGACAACATGACCCAGTGGGAAAGACAACGGCAAGTTCAAGACTGAGAAAGCAAAGCGCCTGCAGTTTTTATGTGGGCGATCTGATTTCCAAAATGTGGAGAAAATAACCAGGAACACATATATCTGCTCTCTGCATTTTCGTGGTAGAAAAGGCCCAACATCTGAGAGCGACGAACCAGTATTAGCGACTTCTGAGGCTGCGAAAGGACTTTCACCGAAAATGATTGTCTACATGTTTGACACATCTGAATCGTTTGAGAGCAAATTTTTATCAGTTTATGTTCCTACACTTCAAGTCTATGAATGTCCCTATGTTCCAACAAAGGATATAGATAAAACATCTTTGCCAAGAGTGTTTAGACAGTTTAAAATGTCAGATACTCTGTAGACCGCACACAATTCTTTTGTCAGACACCCAGGATTATGGGCAGCAAGGCAATGTGTATTCCTCTTACAAGCACCATACCACAATAAAAGAACTGATTGCAGTCACCCCTAAAGGTGCTGCATGTTTTATTGATATATTTGAGAAATGTGGCATTCTACAAAACATTGAACAAGGAGATGTTTGCTTGTGGACAAAGGGTTTAAAGTACATGTATAGCATTTGCTTTTGTCGAGACCAGCTTCTATAAAAATCCTGCATTTCTAGGTAAGCGAGCTAGCCTGTCTGCAGAACAGGAGATGGATACAAGGAGGGTAACCAAGGCACGAATTCATGTAGAACGCTTTAATGAAAGACTGAAAAAGTTCATGCTTCTCAGTAGAACTATCCCGCTAAGCCTCAGTTGTGTTGCCTCCCAAATGGTTTTTCTTGGATGCTGTTTGGTAATTTTCAGAGTAGCTTATGTATTTAAAAGCAAGTGAAATGCTAATGTACCACACAGATTGGTCAAAGATAGAAATGTGGGAATATTTTACCAAAAACAGACTGAAAAGAATTTTTGGTGTTAAACTGATGGTCAGCCTATCAATACATCAGGGGCATATGACAGAAAAGTATTGTAAATAAATCTGTATAATAATTAATATTATAGGTTACAAGTACTGTTCTGCTTCATAGTAAACAAAGAGAAAAATAAAAAAATCAAAACAGCATTTTTACACGTTCACGTTTTGTTTTTTTAAACAAAAAAACTGCGCAGCAACGCATTCGCTGCAAACGCTGGTGTAGTACATGCGGGGAATACATGTCCGCTTTGCATTCCCAGAAGCCCTTGCGCGGCTAGATCGTGACGTCATCTGTGGAAAGCGCCATTGCTGAAAGAATTTTCCTAGCCGATTAGTTCACAGCTTTAGATGCTAACTCGGTCAAAAGACTTGTTTCGACAAATATCTACACTGTGTTAACTAGAATCACTGGCTAACAATAGGTCTTTAGTTTATCTCTTATGTTCACTTTTAAAAGCCAATAAGGCTGCTCAATAAGGTAAATAAATATTTACATGCAGCTTTTCTGTCAGGGGAGTGTTTGTGAGCTCACAACATGATGTTTATTTGTGTAATTTTGAAGTATTGTGTATGTGAAGTGCCATGGGAGGAAGAAAATAACGGAAGAAGGAACAAAAGAAAAAAGGATATAAGTGGAGAGTATTAGAGAAGGGTTGCGATGAGACTCTAAAAACATCAAAGGAGCTGTTAATTCGGATGATTACAAACATCACCGCTTTCTTCGTCTTCATCATGCATCGGTATGTTTAGACATTGTAAGTGGATTGTTTTGTTTTTTTGTTTTTGTTTTTTTTTTTTGTTTTTTTTTTGCCAAGGGAAGTAATCGATGACGCTTTTTTTCAACTTGCTACCAGCGGTTATCCAGCACTTTTCTCAGTCTGCTGGCAATGAACAATAAAAATCATTTTTCAAAAAACTAGAGTGAAAACAATATTAGTTCAACTGCAACCTCAGTTTAGTTGTCTTAGAAGTTTTCATAGCGGTTTAGCATGAAGCAGACAGGTGAAATGTTTAGAAAGATATAAAATTTTTTGATCAACCATTCAAGCGCACCAGCCCTTTTCAAAGTGTTTAAGTAAATAAAGTTTGTGGACCTCGCAGACGGTAATTTACTAAATAGAGACAGTTGATACATAGTGTTACTATATACGATGTTTTAACATGACAGTCTATAAATAACCATGCAGTCAGTTCTATAAATGCCCATGAAAAGTCGGGTAGGTCATAATTCACTGATAGTGGGTCGGGCAGGGTAAGCTACACACCGTATGTACGTGACAGACTGCAAAGAGAGTGAGAGACCGATAAGGTGCATCATGTTGCGAAGAAAATATGGAGCAATGGGCATGACAAAAATAGCGATGACAGGTCCTATGGAGGTCCACAAGTTACAACTGTTAGGAGCGAATCGAGGCACGGATCATCATCAGCTTGTAGTGGTTTCGAAACTCCCCGTCAGGTAACATACCCCGCCTCCTTGTGTAAGACATTTTGCTTGAGTGCTTCTGCGTAATGTGTTATGCCTTTCAACGGGAATATAGCGAGAGTCAGGTGACAGATATCTACCTGGGAGAGGAGGGTAAGCGAAAAGTGAAGGTAAGTATGATGTATGTGTATAGCGCTGAAAGCACCCAGAATTCCATTCGATTTTTGCTGTATTTTTTTAAGTACCGTTGATTATTTAACCACACATCTCAACTGTGGTGAGCGAGATAGCCATGATGCATAAAGTTTGTACTAATGTGGGTTTTTTTTCAATAATCACCGCAATGAACATGTCGTAACTGAACACAGGAAATTTTGAAATAAAAATGTTTGAATTAGGGGAAGAGAGAAAACTCTAATTACTTTAAGAAGTACGGCAAGTGAGCAAAATATAGTTTTAATCAATTTCTCATAAGTACGCATGTCAGTAGTACCTATTCTCTCGGTGCTTCACTTCACCAATTGTATATAGACCACTGAGTCTATGTTTACAGCTCCAAAGATAATGTACGTGTAACTAAATGACGAGTTCTGGATTAGGGGACAAAATATTAACTGTTGTGTCATGTCACAATTAATATCTCAGGTCGTAATGACACACAGCAACATGAATACCTTGTAGCAGGGTGTAGATATAAAGTAGACTCGCCTACACTTCGCGGCATTTCAGTGACACAGGCTGTGAGCGCTACGTCAATAGGTTTGTTTGGGTGACAAGCCTTTTATATATATTGCTACACGTTTTGTCACTAGGGTACGTACGCACACACTCATGCTAAACAACGATCACATACACAGAGAGAGAGAGAGCAGACAGGTACAGGTGCGCACTAAGACTGTCGTCCTCCATGTCTGTATGATAAGATTCGCATTGTTGACTTAGGATTGAGAGACATTTGTTGACAAGTAATCTGCGGTTTCATTCAGAGAGTGATTAAACCTGTCGCAATATCATTTCCCCCTCCCACCACTCCCACCACCTTTTGTGACACTTAGCCTTAGGGTCTTTACAGCCCTGTTCTTAGTAGAAAATACGAATCTTTTGATAATAATAAGAGTTATATTTTACACCTGCTGTCAAAACGTTTTGACTAGACACATTAGACCATGCATAGTATTCCTTTTGACTAGACCTCGATAGGATAATGACAATGACAGTTCTTTATTAACGAGAGGTAAAATAAGCAAGAAGATGTTTTTTTTTTAATTTAGCTCTTACCCTTTACAGGAAAGAAAATTACTACGTGAATGAAGTAATGAAGTATTATAGAATATTTTATAGTAAACATTAAGGAAGGTGGATATGTACAATTGTGGTGGTTAAGAAGAAAAAAATATATGTATATGTTTACAAAGTTTCCTGGAGTTGGGAGGTATCTCTGGACTCTAGAGGCCTCATCTATTTGTCTTCAAAGTATTTAAGTTATTATGGTGTCGACAGTAATGTGAAAGTAGAGATGTCTTGCCAGATTACTTCTTGAATTTGCAATTACTTCTATCAATCATTATATTTACACATTCACTTGTCTTATGTTAAGCATTACACGTGTCACTAGTTTTGTTACAAACATTTACTAGGGGCCACGTGTCATTTCGGTCCGCATGGTGTGCAGGTCAGTGGTGCGCGTAACTGGGAAGAATCAGAGTGAGAGATGCTATTGACATTATAATGACATTTTGAAATATTTTATGTTTATATTTTGTCCAGCATGGAATATTTTCCCAATGCTGAGAGAGCTCTCCCCTCTCCAGCAGAGAAGGAGCAGCCCGCCACAAGGAGCAGGTCGGTTAGAATCACTTCACTCAAACAGCAACAGATGTGGACAAAGATGGACGATGGCGGCTATCATTTTATTACCCACTGGTATGTAAAGACAGAAAAATTATTAAAATTATTTTCCTGACTAAACACATAAATACCTCCTTTTATTACGCATTATGCCTCTGATATTTTTTAACAAAGTCTCACGAAGTGCAACCGAAGTGAAAGATGAAAACTTAATTATTGTTCACTCAGCCGATGTGCCCGGATGTTTCGATTAATTAACATCGCTGAACTGTGTTTACTTCCACCCATGGTTACATCGATTACTTTCACTTCGAGATAATTGTATGACATGTCGAAATATAGCATGTGCCACCAATTGTCTGTAGAAATGAACTTGATAAAGGCGCTTACACACATAATCAGTTTAACTTACTTCTTTGAGCTACAAACCCATGTCAGCTGTCAACACAGTATCTTCTGTTGCCCTCATCTAAACTTTCAGTGCATCCTGTGCCAGTGGCACAGTTAGAACGATAACAACTATTTAAACATGGCTAATTCGTCGCAATGTATTATGAAACACACGGCCTACAGGTGAGTAGCTACTGAAATGTGTTCAATCTGGTTAAACTTGACTTACATACTTCATTAAGTTGTTTCATTAACACAAGCCATCGAGACAAATACTACGCACTAAATAACTGGAGAGATAGTGCAGAAAAAAAAGAGATGAAAAAAATAATCTGTTCCTATGCAATTTCGTAACTGTGTTTGTGTAGCTATTCCACAGAAACACCGTTTAAGCACTACATGATGGAGATCAAGTCTTGTGTTAACGCGCGCTTTTTTCATGTGGAACATGTTTATTGTCGGCTGCTTTGCTGTGCTATAACCTTAGTCGCTAGGTGAGGTTGAGACCTCAGAAATTTAAATAATTAATCAGAGGATAAACAATGTAGAAAGTTTGATCATAATTATGAACATGGTCCACCTGGCTGAGGATTTTTTAATTACACAAATAAAGTAAAGAACGAACTGCAAATATAGAGGGACTTGGGAAAATAGTCATAAACAGACAAAACACTTGGTGTACTGCAGTGAAATCAGCGAACTCCGCACAGATGAACGCGAATGACCCCTGCCAACATGAGGACTGGTCGGTATTGATGAACAGCCACCAGTTATATTAGTACTGAAACAATCGGGTGTATGGGCTGAGTGATCAAACGTTTTCAGTTTACCTCTCACCATGGTTACATCGATTTCACCCTCCTTGAGGTCATTGAATAACAAGTCAAAACATAGCATGTGCTACCTCCAAGAGCAAAATAAAAGGGTCTATTCAAACAACCGCCACAGATCGTCAATAGTTCTGTATGGCGAGATCTTTATCTCAACATACGATGTTAATGTCATTTGCTGAAAGCTTTTCCTAGCCGGGTAGTTCTCAGCCTTAGATGCTAAGTCATTCAAAAGACTTGTTTCTCTAGCATCCTCATTGTGTCAACTACAATAACTGGCTCAAAATACTCTTTTAGTTTATCTCTTGTGCTTCACGATGAGGCTGATAAATAAAACAGGTATTTCACTTGTATAACTGGTCTCTTACCAAGGGAAATAATCCATGGAGCTTATTGCAACAAGCAAGCAGCGGTTATCCAGCACTTTTCTCTGTTGACAAGGAGCAATCAAATGTACTTTTCAATTAAATAGAGTGAACAAATATTTTACAGATTCGGTTTACTTGTGTTAAACGTTTTCATAGAGGTTTGAAGTGAAGCAGACCGGTTAAATGTTTGTGAAGACATGAAATATCTGACATCAACCATCCAGTTATAGCGCTAAGCGTCAAAGCATCAGCGGTTTTCAGTGTTTTATTATTAGTAATAAATAAGTCTTAAACTTTTCTGAAGGAATTCTACAAAATAGAGACATTTGATGCATGGCGTTATTGTGAACGATTCTGTAACACGACAATCTATTAATAACTATGCCGTCAGTTCTATTAATGTCAGTAAAAATGAGGTAGGTCATATATCACTGATAGTGGGTCGGACAGGATAAGATACCGTACATACGTAACAGACTGCAAAGGAAATAAGAGACCTACAAACTGTGAAAGTGTATCATCTCGCAAGGAATTATGGAGCAATCGGCATGACCAAAAATAGAGATAAAAGGCGCTTTGCAGGTATACAAACTGCAACTGTTAGCAACAACTCGAGGCATGGATCATAATCAGCTTGTGGTGGTTAAGAAACTCCCCGACAGGTGATGTACTCAGCCCACTTGTGGAAGTAAGTTGAACATGGTGCTGGATTACTGTCGCATAGTGCGTTGTGCCCTTTAACATGTAGCAAGAGTCAGGTGTCGTGTACTTACCTGGGAGAGGAGGGTAAGTGAAACCAGATGTATGTGTTTAGCGCTGTAAGTACCCGGAAGTCCGTTCGTTTTTTTGTCGTTATTTTGTGAGGACCGTTGATTATTTCTTTGTACATTTCAACTGTGGTAAGCGAGATAGCCATGAAGTTGAAAGTATTTAGTAATGTATTTTTTAAAAAATAATCCCCTAATGTGTTTGTTTACTGACCATATACAATTGAGAAGTCAAAAATTTTTGAATTAGGGAAAAGAGAGAAAAATCCAGTTACTTTAAGGAGAACAACGAATGAGAAAAATATAGTTTTAATCACTTTCTCACAGGTTGTTATGGATTCGAGGACAAAATATTTACTATTGTGTCATGTCACAATTAGTATCTCAGGTCGTTATGACACTGCAACATGAATACCTTGTAGCAGGGTACCTCAGTGTGTAAATGTAAAGTAGACTTGCCTACACGTCGCGGCATTTCAGTGACACAGGGCGTGAGCACTACTTCGATAGGTTTGTTTGGGTGACAAGCCTTTTATATATATATATACTGCCTCAGGTAACGATTAACAGTCACTGTCTGTAGACAAGTTTTGTCACTCGGGTACGTAAGCACACACTCATGTTAAGTAATGATCGCAAACACACAGAGAGACAGAGCAGACAGGTACAGGTGCGCACTAAGACGCTGTGTCGTCCTCCATGTCTGTATGATTAGATTCGCATTGTTGAGTCAGGAGCGAGAGACATTTGTTGACAAGTAATCTGCGGCTTCACGCAGCGAGCGATTAAACACGTGACAATATCATTACCTCCAACCACCACCACCTTTCAGGACATTTAGCCTTATGATCTCAGCAGCCCTAAGCCTGCTCTGTGTAGAAAAATACGAATCTTTTGATGATAATAATAAGAGTTATATTTTACACCTGCTTTGAAGACGTTCTGACTAGACACACTAGACCATTATAATATCCCCTTGGACAAGATGTCGATAGGAGAATGTGAATGTCGCAATGTCTAGCCAAATTACTTCTTTAAAGTAATGACATCAATCATTATTTTACACATTCACTTGTCTTTCGTTAAGCATTACACTTGCCCACTGTCACTAGTTTTGTTACAAAACATTTGCTGGTGGGGGCCACGTGTCATTTCGGTCGTCATGGTGTGCAGGTCAGTGGTGCGCGTAACTGGGAAGAATCAGAGTGTGAGATGCCATTGACCATAAAAATGACATGTTGAAGTATTGTATATTTTATTTTTTGTCCAGCATGGAATATATTCCAAACTTAATGCTGAGAGAGCTCTCCCCTCCCCAGAAGAGATGGAGCAGCCCACCACAAGGACCAGGTCGATTAGAATCGCTTCACTCAAACAGCAACAGATGCGGACAAAGATGGTCGATGGCGGCTCTCACTCGATTATCCACTGATATGTAAAGGCAGAAACATGAGGCTAGACTGAACTTATGTGGGACTAAAGGAGTCTCATGATCAAGTGACAATACTGCAGAGAGCTTCAGTAAGATCGGCGAGGCTTCCCTACATCATTGCCGTGACTAAACAGGTAAATACCTAGTTTTATTACGCATTATACCCCTTCTATTCTTTACCAAAGTCCAATATTTCACGAAGTGAACACAGAGTAAAAGACGAAAACT
Organism: Pomacea canaliculata; assembly: GCF_003073045.1. Lineage (NCBI taxonomy): Eukaryota > Metazoa > Mollusca > Gastropoda > Architaenioglossa > Ampullariidae > Pomacea > Pomacea canaliculata. Next base: position 9,934,102 of record NC_037596.1, on the reverse strand, counting down.
ATAATGCGTATATATAAAGAAATATAAGGTTAAAAGCATTATTAGAATTTTCCAAGTCATTTCATTTTCTTTTGTGTGAAACTCCAGACGTGGCTGCAGCTCCGTGTATAAATGTTGACAAACCAAATGTCTAACTCAATTGTGTGTTTACGATGTAAGATGTATCAGTGTACGATACCTTTGTTTTATGATTTGCTACGAGGAACGACCTGTTTTCTTCCGCCTTAGCCTCTAACCTCAACAAACTGTACACAGCATCGTTGAAATCATGAGAGCCGGCTGTCAACGAGGCCTGTTAATGCATTTTCTCAAGTCCCAATGGCAGGTATCTTGACCTGAGAAGTTGAGACCTTCGCAAGAAGCAGCTTCTGTTCACGTAAGTACTGTCGTAAGTTACTAAACTCATAAGGTTTTTATTTCTACTGAAGTCAAGGAATACCAGTGTGACAACGCTGAGTTTAAAGTACTATTACTTAACATCTGTAAAAAAAAATAATTACTCTCCCATTTTTTAAATACAAGTCTACTGCAGGTGAGGTGGGGGAGGAGGCAGAGATAAACATTTTGACTTCGTAAAAGTAAAAGAAAATCCTTACTTGAAAAAAATAACAAGACATTGCTCTCCAGACGAGACACATAGGTCGCGAGCAGTAGCTGACAGCACGATTCGGGAACTGTAGCTAGTGAGGTAGGTGCTAGTGATAAAGAGGATAGTGAGCTAGATGTAAGCGGCGATGAGGTTAGCGGGTCGGGGGGTTGGAATTTGTGTTTAAAGCCCTGTAAACAAATGCCACTTGCAGAGAAAGAACAGCTTGCCCGAGAAGAGAGCCGAACCCAAGACTAGTACAAAAGATGACAGCGAGGTGGAGGATGGCGAGAATGCAGATAGCGATGGGTCATCGGGTGGGGGTCATGGAGGTACTTTCTTTGGACTAACATCAGCCATTCTGACCTCTAACATCAACTGTCTTGGATCCCCACCTCTCTGACTTCAGCTGAATATCAAACGTCTCTATTAATTAATCATTTTAACTACAGCTGAAGATCAATAGTCTCCACTTTCCTTTACCTTCATCTGCGGGAGCTCGTCAAAGTGTTATGCGTTTGTACTTCGTCGTACAAAAGTTGGAGTAAGTGTGCTAGGACTTATTACAGTGTATGTTACTTTTCACCATAGACCACCTTCCTTTCGCCGCGGTGCAGGAACAACGGACGAAGGTCAGCAGCCATCATTTCGTCTGTGTCGCATCGGACGGTCCTCCATCCAACAAGAAGAATTGCTCAAGATTACAAGGAACAGTTGTGTGTGTCCATCAAAGACCGTGCGCCCCATACAGCAAAGACGCTTGGGTCAAGCTAAGTGGTGTGTGTATGCGTATTTTTTGTAGTGGGTGACTGTGTAGTGGAACGAGTGTGGTAATTAAGAATAGATTAATAGACTCACTAGTTATCTGGATTAGTATAAGGAGTAGGTTAACGGGACACCCTCGATAATTCACCAAGATAGGGAATTAGTTTATTTTCATGTTCTTTCTTCCTTCATGATTTTGTTAATCTCTCGGAATTTGTTTTTGCTATTTAATGAGTATTTTGCTTTCACTAAAATTGGGCTGTGTTTTTATTTGGTGAGTGCACGGGGGGCTTGAGTCGTAATTAGTAATTTAGTGAAAGTACATCGCGCACATTATAATGTCGGCGTGGATGTCGGAGTAGTCGAGAGTGTCGTTACGAGTCTCCGCCCATCACAGTCCCTAAACCCTATAGGGTAGCGACAGACACATTTATCGTTGCTTTTGTCCCATATGCTGCTTAGCAGTTTTACTAGTCTTTCATTGTTATTTCCGAAGATGCAAACAGTGAGTGCAAAACTGCCGAAGAAGCGATCTGTTGGACCAGGAATCTGTTTAACCTGTCCTCAGTGACAAGTCTACGAAAAGCCACGCACATTGTTAATATTTTGAGTAATATTGTTTTGCAAACATTACAACAAAGTGTGTCTTCTATGCACCTATGAGGCGAAATCTCTGCTGTCGTGTTGATGAAATGACGATCAAAGAAGAACTGTCACACAACATCGGAGAGGACAATGATGAGCGGTTGGAGGACTTTGGTAGTCAGAGATCGAGCTATGCTGCACATCATTCACGGTTCGTGCCCTGGAAACAAGCAGTCGGATAAGTTTTATCCAGTGGTCCGATAAGTGGCAACTTGCTGAATTCATTATTGACACAGTGTCAGGGAAATTATTAGAAATCGGATTGAAAGAGAAGGTTATCATCAATATGATTACTGTGGGTACTGCACGCACGCACGTACACAGTGATAGCATCACAACACGCTGCTTCATTGTTAAAAGGCAAAGCAGCATTAAATAAGAAAAAACAAATTAAAGAATGACTCCCCGGCTATCGCATTCACAAGAAATGTGATAAACGTTATAATCATATAAATCATATTAATCAAGGTTGGCAAGTCAGTGCGCCAAAAAAACTGCGTCTTCGGTGATTTCTATTAATGAACTCCATTGCAATCTCGTCCAGATTAAGCAGATCAACCCTCTCTTTAAATACATGCATGAGACAGTTATTCAAGAGCGTTTGTGTCATGGAACTTCTCAGGTATGGTTTTGTTCGTTTTAAGGCAGAAAAACTGCGTTCTGCAGTTGCCGTGGTAACTGGGATAGTAAGATACAGTTTCAAAAGCTTATCGATCTCGCTTAACATCTTTCTCACGGTCTCTGATGCTACTAATTCCGATGAAATACCTGTGACGATTGACTGAACTGTCGTTTTGTCTGGGTTCACAGTAATGGCACTTGGCAGAAATGAGAGCTGTGTCTTCAGTCTGGTAAAGTCAATGTCAGAGCTATAGGTACTGGCGATATTTCTAGGAATTTCCGTGCTTTTCCCTAGTGCTGCCTCACAAAGTAGCTTTTCGATCTGTCTTCACGTTAAAACTGTCTTGATGAATCCTTTGGATATTTTCGACTATGTGATCTAGGGTTTCAAAGTACTGTTGTCTATAATAGGCTGCAATATCTGTGTACCAATGTCCCTCTGAGCCATCGTCAATCCGTCGTGGAACTTGTCTCTGCCTGGGAAGGCGTGGTGCATCGCATAGTCTGCTTGCCTTGGCTTTAACATCATTGAAAAAATCTAGAAAATATTCATCGGAACGCATTTTCTGCAATGTGTTTATGCACACACTAGCTGCAGAAGAAGCGTTCTCACAAGATGTTGACTGTTTCTGTAGTGCTGTTGACAATTCTTCGGTTACAGCAAACACAGTCCGTGCCAGTGATAGGCCCAAAAATGTCGAGAACTGCTGCATCAGCGCCAGGAGACCAGAAGCCCTTCTAGCATACTCGTCGCTGCCCTCGGAGACCACGTCTAGTCTTTCTTGCAAAATCTCATAGTTCTTTATTAGAGATTCCATCGCTCTTGTCCTTACTGTCCATCGAGTTGCGCAGAGGGGCGAAGATCCTCCTGCTTCTTTTTGTATGGTCTCAAACAACACCTGACGCTTCGGTGACAAAGTAATAAGCTGTATTATTTCCTGGGCGAAATCAAGTGCATCTCTCATAATCTTGATCGTTCTTGCAGTCTCCTGCGAGTGGGTGGGGGATGTTTTATGTTGGTCAAACGAAAACCGCTAAAGAAAAGGCGTCGCATTATGGGGGAGGGGGGAGGGAGACCACACTCGATGTACCGATGTACTGTCCGGCTGCTTTCTTCGCTCAGGCTTCAACACAGCCTGCAATTAGCATGGCAAACAATACCAACGGACTGTCCCCGATCTGATCGTCAGAGGTGTTAGAGCCTCCACTAGCCTCAGGGCCCGCTTTTGTGACGGTGATGACCGTCTCCTCTCTACGTTCCCCTACCTTTCTTCAGTTCTTTGCTCTTTGTGAGGAATTACGTCTCAAATATTGGGGGGGGGGGCAAAAGGATATTCCTGCCCCCCCTGTATTTTTTTCTTGGGGGGGGGGGGGGCGGCTGCCCCGCTGTCCCCCTGGTTCCTACGCCACTGACAAATGCGCGCGCTTGAAAATAGGACTCCCTGTGATTGGTTGCTTGATTTACTGGGCAGGTGGTTCGCCACCTGCTTTCACTGTTAGTGTTACGCACTTTTATCGGTCCTGTGACGCAACGGTTAGCGTCTGTCACCAGTACAGCGTAGGTTGACTGTCCTGGGTTCAGCTCTCGTCTAGGGCACGTTGTTCTTTCTCTGCATGTGGCATCGGTTTACAGGGCTGGCTGCTTGCCGTAATGTAGCCTTAGTTGCTGACTCGGCGTGCACTAGAAGAGCAAAGTGGGAACAAGTCAGTCCATCACATTAAAGAAAAATCAGAGGACCAGCACAAACGATAGAGCAGACGACAAAAATTGAAGCAGAGGATGTAATAGGTCTTACAATGACGGAGGACCTGTAAAGATTGGTGTGTGCTCTGTCGCGCAATTGATAACTATTTGACAAGCATTCGACCACACCTAATAGTAACACTAACTGCATGTTTAGTCACCAAATCAGTAAACAGATCAATATATATATATATGAAACAAAAGAATGTAACAAAACAGTACATATAGATACAAAAATGGTTTACATTTAGCTCCAAACGTAATCTGAAAACTTATCTCTCCTCGATGTCGCTCACCTCATAAATGTTCAGTTAGTAATCCAATATTCACCGTTCGTAATCCAATATTCACAGTTCAATGTTAGAAATAGTTGTTAGCAAAATGTTGTAGTAACTAATTGTTAAGGTGACCAGACGTCCCGCTTTTGACCTCGTGTCCCGCCTGCTCATCGGGCAGGACGCCCAATGTCCCGCTTTCTGGCTTTCTGGCAAGTCCATTAAATGTCCCGGTTGTCTTTAAAAATCGGAATACCGTACGCTGATTCGGCGTTCTTTGACGATGACGACACCATCATGGGCACGTGTCCCGCTTTCGCCCCCGAAACGTCTGGTCACCTTATAATTGTAACCAACACGTCAGTCCCCGATGGCTACTTCGGGATGGGTTAGTCATACAAGAAGACAACAAAGATGAAAATTGCTGCATAACCGTAGATTTTATTTAGTTTCACTCGGTGGCTGATTTGCCGTCTCTCCAATCTTACTTCCAAACTCCAAAGGCCTCTATCAACTGTAAAGCTACACTACTTATCCTACATCGTCGAACTTTTAAAAACCATCCGTCCCCTTTTCCCACGGTCTCGACACGACCTTTCTCAGCCCCCGTGGTCACCCCCACCCCGTCGTCCCACCCCCTTTTCCCACGGTCTCGACACGACTTTTCTCAACCCCGGTGGTCACCCCCACCCTCTTTTCCCACGGTCTCGACACGACCTTTCTCAGCTCCAGTAGTCACCCCCACCCCATCCTGTCTGGTCATTGTCTCCCCAAGTGGCTCAGGCAACTCCCTAACTTCTGGTGTGACAAGAGGTCCAGTCGCCAGTAGCCTCGGGTGGGCAGTTCAAGGCTGACTATTACGCACGCAGCCGGTGTGAGAAAGGGACAGTCCTGGGAACTGTTCGACCCCTACCCTCTAAATCAAAGACATAACTTAGTACACTACTAAAGTGCTAAACATTCCAGCACGAACTTGTATTACAAGGCCGTGTTCACATCTCGCTAGGCCTTGCAGGGGCTGCTAAGTGCCGAATATTGCAGCGTGAGAATAGACCTTAAATATACGATGGGTAGTGAGAGAGAAAAACAGACCTGACAATGAGAAAAAGAATTAGTACACGACCACACATACACAAGAGAAAGAGAGAGAGAGATGAGATAATTGTCAGCGATCTAATTTAGTTTAATGCAATTGATTTAATAGTCAAAGCACGGTTTTGTTTTGTTCTGAAATCCGGGAATAAGTTCAAAAGTTATATTTAAATACTTATTACATGCCTTTTGTTGGGGAAGGGATGGGTTGTCAAGCACTTTTTAGTCCTTATTCAAAACGTAATTTTTTTTTTAGGAAAAAAGGGAACATCCCAAACACAAGCAGACAGTCCGGCCAATGTTTATCCAAGCGACTGTAGACAGGTTTATACAAAGCTTCTGGTTTATTTACATTCTTTGTTTAGGCTCGCCAATACTAACAGCGCAGAAGTTCGCAAGAGGCTGAGGTTGGTCTTGGCAGACAGACAGCAATCCACCTGTACACATCCGTGATTTGTTACTGACGGCAGGTGCTAAGCTACGCGCGATTGGCTGGCTGGTTCTGCAGGTGTTAGGTAAGAGTCACAGCTCCTTCGTTTTTATCAGACTCTACTGCGCTTTTGATCCAATGTGTCTGAACATTCTGGCCTTTATCACTAAATATGACGGCTGCGTATGCCGTAGGCTACTGGATATACTCACGTGTTCAAATCGTCATTATTCTCGTGTGTTTTGAATACTTGTACGGCTTGTCTTCATATGTTTTACATAGTACGGGATTAACAATTTTCAAACCAAGTAAGTGTGGCATATCTTTGAAAGAAACTCATGATGTCTTTCACATCCCAGCCTGCAAAACTAGTGGGGTAGCAGTGAGCCCCACTTGGGTTTGTAGTGGGCCCTAACACTCCTAACAGACTAGTTTTGCTGAGCGTTGACATCTTGCATTTCCGGCAGTATAGTGACCTTTTGCACGCCGGAAGAGGAAGGCTGGAGCAGCCCATGACATCACTGCAGTAGACGGTCAACACGAAGTGGCAGCTAGCTAGAGCAGACGACGAGAACTCTTTCACAGAGGTACAAAACGCTGTGGCGAATGTGCTCAGACGAACGACGTGCTTCAGTAATCCAAGATCGCCGACACACCAAATTTGGCAGTAATGATGAACAGATTTCATCTGATGCTATTGTTATGCATCTTGCCTTCAGGTAATGATTACAGAATAAACTATATATATATATTCCCTTTCAACTCAAGCACTACATTGTTAACGATATTATGTTAGCTAAACACATCCTTGTGTACTACAACACTTCAGTAATTACTCGTACGTGTATTAATGGATAAGCTCATTCAATCACTTAGTTATAGGCCGAACATCTGAGTCGTTGACTAAATCAAGAGTAAAACTAGAGACATTTTCCTCATCGATGTGGCCTTTAGTCAAGTTGTCCCCGGACTTTACGAGGAAAAGGGTCGACCGCCATGTCTGAACTTTTTCCGCTTCACATTGACATATTTGTGCAACTCATCAGAATCGCTAACACCGATCATCTGCCAAGGTTTGCAAATTATTGTTAACATGTGTCTATCCAAACAAAAATCCTCTTCTTTCAAAACAAAAATAAAATGTTCCTCCCCGATTTGGTTTAAAAAAGTTATTTCTTTAGAGCTCGATCTTTCTTAAACAGTTTGGAATAGACGAATAAAAGAGTAGTTATCAACTTTGTGCAATTACTGTCACAAGGTTAATTCTATGTGCTACACGAGATCACAGAGACTTGGACTAGAGTCATTTGATTAAAGTTCCTCAATATTATTTGGTGTAAAACTAATGGGTCTTGAAGTCAAAACATTGTTTCTCCATGTGGCCGCCATTTCAAGTTTTGCAACAAACTAATACTAGGTGTAAACCGCAGATAAAAGGACACATTATTTATTTTCCTCTATTTTACACGTCGCGGATGTTAGAGACATCACTATAGGTACACTAGTAGGTTATATTCTGTGAATTTTAGCTCATTAAAAAAAAGTCCAAGCAGACTAAGCTAATTTTCAATACAAAATACACATAAGTTCTGGGAACATTTGAAAGGATAGTATGTTCCCACTCACCCGCCCTGATATCCCCTGCATCTTCTACATGATGCTTTATTACAAGTATATGACTAACCAAAAGCATTAACACATTTTACTTTACATTATAATGTTTACTAGTTGCAGTTGCCATTAATGCAAACATAACAAACTGAAATTCAATAACAAAATTTAACTAGTCAGAACCCCCCCCCCCCACAAAAAAAAATAGGACTGTCCGGTGGCACAAGGATAGTGCCTGTCACCAATACAGTGAGGGTTGGCTGTCTTGGGTTCAGCTCTCATCTCAGGCACGCTGTTCTTTGTCTGCATGTGGCATCTGTTTACATGACTGGGTGATACAGCTTTAGTTGCTTGCTCGGTGTAAAACACCAATCCTACAATCCTCCTAGTCAAAACAAAAAGAAACTGAGATGATGTTGGAGATTTTATTAACTACATACAGTGAACCATTTGTGTTGGTATCTATTATGTGGAAGCAACTATTTGTACTGTTCTAAAATTGTACATACAGTTCACCTTTTATGAAGCTGATATTAAAATAAACTCTTATTACTTAAAGATACTTTGCCTAGTAATTTTTGTTAAGTCAAAACTTTGCTCCAAGTCATTCACTATAAAGTTATGTCTTTCATATTCCCGCTACTTCTTCTCCACTTAGCCCCAAAGTTCCAAACTCTCCCTGTCCCTTATAATGGCAAATAAGCCAGTTGAATACTTGTGTTACACAGTGTATTTATCCACGATGAATCTAGCTTTTGAACTGTACTTGATCCCTTACAGAAAAAAGTTGGCCCTGAAATAACGATGGTCTCAGATGTCTCACTTCCCTAAGCCCAATGGCTGCTTGACCACTTTTGGGCTGATCATTGTAGGTATGCCTAATAGCGTAGTTCCGCGGTTATCAAATGGTGGGAGGGGGGCACGATGTGCTTACAAGGGGGGCGTGAAGATGGTCATTTTTTAAAAGTTTCTTATACCGGTATTAGTGAAATTAGCTTACATTGCTGCCTAAGGGGGGTGCAGGATGTACCTTTGTTCGTCAAGAGGGGGGCGTCACAAATAAAAGGTTGAGAACCTCTGGTGTAGTTACATGCTTGTCATCCCTGCAGTAAGAGACCCTGGATTAAAATCTCATTTTGTATGATACAGAATACACTGGTTTCCTCCCCTTCCTCCCTCTAATAGTGCAAACTCATGTCTAGGTGGAAGCACTTTCCCACCAAAACCATCAGCCATTTGCTCACTGTAGTGATAATACAGTAATATAATAGTAACATTATTTCTATAACCTGTATTGCTGTTTCTGACATTGATACCTTTCTGAGCTCACCTACATCTACACTCCCATGTAGCTTCCCCATTCTTCTGACACCATGCTTCTTTGAGTCTCATTAATAAAGATGAAGAATGGTATGGACACTACCAAATACCATCAACTTAGAAGAAATTATCTGTCTATATTCTCAGACTCCTTGGTGTCCTTTAAATCCAAACTTGACACTTTTTTCAAATGATTTCATCCTACCATGTCCTAACTGTGCTTGTGTAATTAATACACATGTTTACTTTGTATATATTTGTGTGTGTGTGAAGGCAGAAATTATTGCTGTGAAATACATTTTAAAAAAGAAGCTATATTTGGTTAGATGATGCTTTGTTGTGGGCTTCTTTAATGCTAGCACATAACTGTGCAACTGTACTAAGAAAGCTTGACATGGTTAAGTCCATTGATTCCTGAGTTTGGACATTCACTATCCATTTGCCATATTCAGCTTATTAATATTTTGATCTCTTAAAATATGTCTACAATTTATTATTCATTATTTGTACCATTCAAGAAAAGAAATATAAAGCACTGATTCTCAGAAGATATTTTAATAAAATTTTCCTGGTGCACATTAGGTCAAAAATTAAATGATACAACTGAAATTATTTTTCATTGTTGAGAGATATTTTTTTGTTGTAAGTACTGTTAACTAAACTTTAGAAACTGTTTCTACACTTCCATTTTAAGCATTTGACACCTTGTCAAGTTAAACTATTTTGGGTAGTTCTATATGCATTTCTAGTCTTTGATAAATAAGCATAGATGATTACTCATATGTAGATTGTTGTTTATGTTTTCATTGTTGTGTTGTTACAGTGTCACTATTTGGAGTGGAGTATATTTGCCCAACATTCAGAGAAGGGGTGAACATTGTTGTCTGCAAAATCAACAAGACTGCAGCATCTGACAGTTCAAAATGTACCACACAGCAAAATGTGACTTTTGATTGGACATCAAAACATACAGTCACACTATGCACTGCACCTGCACCATCCTCCTCTGCTTGTAAAATACAGAACAGTCCATTGCCTAAAACATGCTGGTGTGACAAATCAGATCAAGACATTTTTACATACAAGTTTGCTTTTGTAGCCAACAAAAGCATAGATACAGGAGCTCTTCTGGAGTGCACATATTGTGTGCCACATATGGAAAATGTGAACATTGATGGTTGCAACATTTCAAACATAGGTTAGTAAATGTTAAATTTGCTTGACTTTTTTTGTTACCTGCCATCCTTTATCATTATTCCACTTACAGGATGGCCAAAAGATGAGCAGTTACCAGGTTAAAACTGAATGGTAAAGAAATATGTTTTTTTATGTGTATCATTCACTTTCAAATGTTCTTTTTTAAGTGTCCACAGTTTTTTTTTTTTACAAGATTTATGGTTTACATATTTTTTAAGTGTAATGCTCATTCATTTTTATAGATGTATTTCTTCAGGCAGAACCAAGTGCACATGTTTGTAATGAGTGAAATGAAGAACAAGATAGCATATGCCTGAAGGCAAACTTGTGTCAGCTCATCTCTGTAGTCATTAGCCAGTCTGATATTTTTCATCTCACAGAATTATCAAGGGCTCATTTGGTTAATAAAACGCCGGCATGGATTGTTACACTATTCTTGTCAGGTAAATACTGTCTTTGCTGAAGAAGTATGTTGCAATCCCTTCTTTCTATAGAATAAAAATTGTTTGACCTATAAAATTGAAGGGAAAATTAAGAGGTTTACCTAGGGAATTTTTACCGTATGTTTGTATAGGAGCAAGATATTGTTTTTTTTTCCAAATCAATCTTTATGAATAGATATTCCAAATTAACGTAAAAAAACCCCACATCAGTCTTGCTAAGATATTAGAATGTTCTTTTAACCAGTGTTCATGTTTCTGTGGTAATGTTTTTGTTGACTGAATGATCACCCTGTAATGATTTTTCTGTGTCTGTGTGTGTGGGGTTGGGGGTATAGGTGGTTAGGCTTGTGCATGCATATAAAATGTTTCTCATCCATTTGTGCCCTTTGTAGTCTAGGTCTCAATATTTATCATTGTTTTATAATTCTTGCTTTAGCTTCATTCGTTGTGATTTTATTTAAATGGTTTTGCAACAATTCATATTTACAAGAAAATTTTCCATTTTTCAGGAATAGCATTTAGTTTGTGGTGGCTTTAGCAAAGCGACATCTTAGCTGGTCCTACCACAGACGTACGTGGTATTACTAGGAAGAAATTACTACCTGCCAAGGCACGCAAGAACCAGGGACGTCGATGAGTTACACCAGAGAGCTTAGATAAATAGAGGGACCACTCGTGACCGCAGGGAAAACTCGTCGGTTAGAGTTATCTTTCGTAACGTGACTCTAAGAAACGACACAAGCAAGCGAAGGTGATCGTCTGAGGCAAGGTGGACATTTTTTTTCTGCAATTAACTGTCAGAACGCTAGGTTTAAATTAACCTCAAAAGAAAAACGTTTCCAAAATTTCCCAAAGGACGAAGAGAAGTAAGCTACGAATTCTCAAATTACGATCCATAAGTGTACTGTAGTTGAGAGCAGCCTACTACAACATAGTTGCTCTTTTACTATGATTTTTAAAACGACTTTACTTATTATACTGTGAAACTGTGTGATGAATTTTCCCGTATCCGATTACAAACATATTTAAATTTGTTATAGTATTATCATTTAATTCATTCGTCACTGGGGTGAGTGTTATAAAAATATTTGTTATCAATATATTGAAAAAAGGTATTACAACAGGTGCAAAATATGGATGAATTTTACAAGAAGAAAAGATTTTGACCATCTTACACCATCTGATATATATGGAAAAGGCTACTGTCTTTGTTCTGATCATTTTGAGGAAAGTCAGTGCAACTGTCCAACCCCCCCCCCCCCCAAAAAAAAAAAAGTCTTGTCTGGAATGCTGTACCCACAGTTTTCTCCATTCCAAATCCACCAAGCAATGTTGATAACATATGATTATTAGAAAATAATATATTCCAATATATATTACTAAGTCACATTTTACCATCATGGGCCTTTGTTTCTGTCATATTTTATTTTTTTTAATTAACATTCATCATGAGAGATCACTCTAATTGGCACATAAGGCTAATGATGATCATAGCTTGCACTGCAAAAGATCTGTTTGAACGTGTGTTTGTTTGTACAGATTCTACATATAGATCTATTGGATATTTTGGCTACTGTTAACTCCTTTTCATTATGCTAATAGGTGCTAAATCTGTAAATCACATTTCCGTGTACCTGTATTTGTAGGTAACTTCTTCAAGAAAGCAACCAGTGCAGTATTAGAGTGTGCCTATCGTAAAAATATTGACCAGTTACTTCCTGGGAAAAAAGTTAAATCTCAGTGATTTGACTTCTGTGGGAAAAGCTAAAAAGCATTGACCTCTGTTGCCCACTTGGTGCGTGTGATCTGAAAGGAAGTGTGATTAATCTGTTTATCAATGTTCGCCTTCATTTTTCTCTTAAAGATAGCTCTGTGTCCTTTTTGGAGAAAGGAACAAAAAGAAATCAAAAAATGTTGAAGTTCCATCATTTGTAGCTTTTAAGCTAAACTAATTTAAAATTGTTTTAGAACAGTGTGAAAGAAAATATTATAAATCTTTATTTAAAGTACATGTGTGAATGATCCCTTTTGAGTATCTGCTTGCTGTATATTTCATAGTAAGCATCGTTGTTATCTTTAAATTGTCCACCAATGTTCTTACAATAAGGGATATGAATGTATATATATATATACATTATTATTAATAGTAGTATTGTGATTTATTATTAATTATGATTATTAGTATCATTATGATGTGTTATTAATTATGATTATTATTAGTATTATGATTTGTGTGAGAATTTATTGCTGCATGCTTGTATGTAAACAAAAATCTATATATGTCTCAGTATGTGAGCAAGTCTTCTGAATGTGTCATGTTTATATTCATGTGTAAGTCTGTTTTTAACTGCTTTTCTCATATTCATAAATTATATTTTTATGGATTTAAATAAATGCAAATTTGTGCTCATGGATGTGCTGTTTGAATTTATAAAAGTTATCCTTTTTAAACATAGTTAGCTGTCATACATGTATTAAAACTCTCCCAAACTACCCTCATCTAAGTAATTCTCATGAATAAAAGACACAAAAATCTGTTCTAAGATAAAAGTCATTTCATATCGCAAACACCTAGACATTTACTCCAAAGATAAGCACTGCTAGTGACGACATTGTTTAGTAGTGCTTGATAGTGGTAACTGGGGCGTAGCATCACGTTTTGAAGGGACGCAACTCCGTCTCTACTTTTCTTAACAAGTAAGGACAAAGAAGGAGTGCACCCTCTCTATATCTAAGCTCTCTGGTTACACTCCAGCTGACCATGAAAAGGATTACAAGGGAGAAGACTCTTATATGGACAAAGTTGATGATGATGAGTGTTGTGTTAAAGATTTGTGGTTTTATGTCATCCTTCGCCATGTATGTTTTGAGGCTGGTAAATAAAGCATAATAGAAATTCCACTTAAAATTGATTAAAACATTATTTTTATAAATGTTATTCCTGTTGGTGTTTGCAGATGACAGGACTGTTTGTTTACTATTTTCTGAGTTACATTGTCCTTTTAATTTCTTCTTGCATCTATTGATCTTCACTACATGTATATAGAAAAGTTTTTCTCCTCATCCACGATTAAAATTAGCCACTAAAATTGTACTGCTCGCTACCACTTTTTTTCTAAACCATGCTACAAACGTCTGTAATTTACCTAATTAAAATATAAGTTACACAAAAATTTAATAGTAATAATAAGATATATAAGCGTTTTACCATCATAATGTAAGAATTTCAATCATGCATCTCATGTAGACACTTTCTGTAAACAACTTGAAAGGTGTTACTTCGTTATTATCAATTTTAGGGATAGTTTAACAAGCAGAAAAAACGTTTTGAAACTACTAAAGCAATGATTGAGATATTACTGCAATATTAACAAGCATGTTTTTTTGTGACTGGTCAATAAATTGCCTATATTTTTTATGCACTTTTATTTGGCTTGCACTTTATAGAAAGTAATTTTTAGTTCTTAAACTGCTTCAATGCCATGGACTGGAATGTGTTTGTTGACACTTTCTCTGATGTCACCAAACTGGTTGACTGACTAACTGACTATATACAAATTTCTGGAAGTCTCCACTGTGACAAAGACAGCCATTAGAATTTATCCCAACAAGCCCTGGGTGAAAGAGAGCATTGAGGAGGTATTAAACAAAAAGAAGCAGGCTTTTAGGGACGGGAATAGGGAGACACTAAAAGCAGTGAAGAAAGGACTCTAGATTGCCATCAATGAGGGGAGTGAGAAATATAAACAGAAGGTAAAGGAGGATTTACAAAAGCACTATAATAAAAAAAAGTCTTGGAAGGGATTAAACTAACGAGTGAGCACCCGGTCATTGTTTTTAGATCTATGTTTATATTTAATGTCATACTTGAGGAATCATGTAATGTCTGATGTAATAGTAACATGGCAGAAAGATACTTTCCCAAAAAGGATTGAAAAGTTTTATAGTTGTAGTTTAACGGTACTTTCGGTGATTCGTCTCCAATTTGCAAAGCAAAACTGTTTTCTCATCACTAAAATGTACGCCACTTGCTAAACCTCAATCTTGAATACCCGAATCTTCAAAACTGATGAAGAAACGTGAATATGAGAAAATAATTATTCTAATGCGAAGCACCTGAAGTGAAAAAAGATAGGCACCAATTACGTGGTTGCAGTAAGTAAAAATGATTAAAAATATATAGGTTTTGATAATCAGATAGCCATAACAGTCAGAACTGTTTAAAACAATTATGAACTCTTGCTGCCTACATCTACTTTTAGTGAACGCAAAGACTACATATGCATATTCATATGAGCGAGACTGGCTAAATTCTGGACAATAAAGGTAACTCTTGGCAGCGCGTAGGTTTGCCAATCACTCGATCGCGTTGCGCGTGTATCGGGTTCATGGCGTTTGCTTGGGGGTTGCTTGACACTGGGCACACCAAGCTTACAAGATTTCCTGAACCATGCGTGTTTTCTGGAAACACCAGGCTATTCTAGTTCAGTAAAAAGTAGATGTATAGACAAAATCTCGCTAACAGATAGAATCATGTATGACAGATGCATACAAAGTCGACTTAATGTCATATAATTCAATCTGAAAGTTTTTATTGGGCTTTTTTAGTCTGTTCATTATTCAAGTGTTGTCCAAAATAGGTTAGGGAGGAAAAGTGAATGTTTACTCTTTTGGCCTGTTATTTGTTTGTTTTCCTGTCCCTCGTGTGCTGTCCATGTTTCGTTCTTGTTCTTAAGCGCTAAGAGCATGCTCCTTAGGAGTGTGAGTATGCTCTTCACAAATTTGGCGTTTATTATTCCTGTTGCTGTTGTTGTTGTTGCTTGTATAATGCGAAATCCCAGCACTTGACGAAGTTCTCAGCGCTTCTTTTTACATGGTGATGGATATGAATTACAGCTAATAAAGGAAGAGAGGAAAAGAATAGTACTCTCGCCATCTTACTGAACACATGTACACATCTCAAACAGATACTGTCCAGGCCTACAGCGGTAGTAAGAGCTTCTTTCCAAGAAACAAAAAGAAAGAAAGAAAATCTTTAAATCTGTTAAAACTTTGGAACAGGTTTAATAGTTCAAACTGAGAACGGCAATGAGTCCCATAGTTTCGGTCTAGATTAAGAGTAGAATTGCTCTCCAAACAGCGAGTTTTTGGGAGGTCTAAGATATTGCGGTCTGCAGTGAGACGAAGGCATAATTATGTTTGGACAGAACTAGTCACCAAACAAGATTTCCGCTGTAGACTCCCTGGGCTATCTGAGTATTTCCCTGGTCTTACGGATATCCGCTAACAGGCCTGAGGTTATTAGTGTGGGGTAGTGAACTCCTACCCCTTACTTCCTCAAGAACTTTCGCTCTCTATCTAGTCAACGAATAAGGAAATCCTTTCCTGTTGCACTAAACAATACTAGGGCTCTGTTAATTCTTCGTATCCCAGTTTCATTTATTGAGATACAGTCGTGCGTAGACCTCTTTCGATGTGTCACTCACCCAGAATATACCAAAGCAATCGGTCGATTAAAAACGAAAACGTTCTGCATTGCGATAGTGTTTGGATTTTCTGTAAGAGTTCTTCTAACACAACTGGCATAAAAGATCCATTTTACAACGGTTTATTAAATAAATCACAAGCCAGGCAATAAGCCAGGAGGCTTGTCACAACATACGAACAGGAATACATCTGTGATTTACATCGCGTTGGGAAAATGCAAATGGGAACTGTGGCTGTCTTGCTTCTTGTTGGTTTATCTGTTGTTGAAGGTAAATTTATGAGCAATATTTGACACGAAAATGCAAGTTTTAAAAATTAAAAAATAGTAAAAGCAAGGGACTGCGACAAAGAAAACTGCACTGTGACTAAAACGTTACTGACATTAGAATGAAAACATGATTTACCAATACGCAGCTGTTGCTATATATTGCACACGAGAAAAGGAGAGATGCAGAATTTTAGAGGTGTTTGGGGGTATTTTTATTTAGTAATATAATTTAAAAACTGACAGTTTATGTAAAAACTTATTCAGGCGTGCTCATCTCTCCCTGTGGTGACGATGGGATGAGAGAAGTGCTGGCTGACCAAGACACTGTCTTCATCTGCACGGCTGAGGGACGAGTACAGTGGAGATTACGATACCAAGGGTCCAGTCGCTCCAATTTATTAGCCGAATGCCAACATGTTTGTCACGAGATGATTAATTTCAACAAGCTGTTTACTTTCAGTATAATTCACCCTCGCCACTCAAGTTCCTTGACCATCAAAGCTGTGAACCACACAGACTCTGTTGAGTTGATGAATCGCAGTCTTGAGTGTACTGTTGGTGAGGCTGGGGCAATAAATGTAGCTCGGTGCGATCTCAACTATGTGTGTAAGCGGTTCTATTTTTGAAACTAATTAAATTTTGCTTTACATTTATTTCTCATGCAAGTGTAGATATCTATAGACATCTTTACACTTTTGTTTTAAATTCGCAACACGTTGCGTGGTATTTTCGAGATCTGTTTAGGCTTTTGTTGTTTTCGTTTCATCAGCCGGTACATGAAAAAGTAAACTTTAATTTAGTAATGTTTTACCAAACTGCAATGCAAACGAGCTGACAGGACACAGAGCAGTTTTATTGCAGATCCCCCAGAGCTCGTAATATGCTCAGCTGTAAATGCATCATGGTCCGTGACTGTTTCTTGCATCATAGGCAGTGTCTACTCCTCACGTGGACTTTACACCTGCCAGATTTTTCTGCTAAAGCACGGAGTGAGTAATGAATATTTTCAGTTAGTAACAAATATGTATGTACAATTTAATTATGGCATTTGGTCCTGTGTTTTATTTTTTACTGCCAGTGAAAATATCTGCAAATTACATTTTACTCACGTTAAAATATATGCAAAGTGATTCAGCTGTATTTTTATTACTCCGGGTAGACAGCTTTATCGGTCAGATGATGATGATGACGATGACGATGATGATGATAAAGGGGTCAAAGTAGCCCAGTGACCTTAAAGTAGTAGGAAACTGAAAGTAATTGTTAGAGTTCTCACTTATCTGGAGACCAGCATTTGTGAGGGCAGTGCCCATATATTTTCTCCTGCTTTCATATTTATTGCTGTTTATCCCTCATTCAGTGTGCCTTAAACCAGCCTGCAAAGCTAGTGGGTTAGTAATGGGCCCCAGTGGGTTAGTAGTGGGTCCCACTACTAACCCACTAGCTTTGCAGGCTGGGTTACTATTGAACGGGATATCTTACTCCTTTGAAAGGTGTGGGAAAAATGTCTGTGGGAAGAAATTTTGGTCTTTGTAAAGAGATTGTAATAAGATTTATAGCGAATGACGATCGTATTTAAAACTAAAATAAAAACAATCTCCTACACTATGTTTGATAACCTTCAATTATAGGAGGGGGCTTTTGATTTAAGGTGAGACTTCCCTGGACAAATACCATAGGTTTCAAGAGTAAGAGAAATAATAATAAATTAGTTCATTTTAACTTCCTGTCAGTACTTGCACTGTGCATTCCATTTTGTTTTCTTCGCAGCTAAAGTATTACACAGTACAAGGACAGTGGATAAAATAGGGCTTGTCACTTCAAATAAATAATTAATGTTGTTAGCTATTCTTAGCTTAAACATATTCCATCTAAATGTGCCTTCTTTTTATTCAGTTTTCTGTTTCATTAACTTCGATACATTAATTCAGCCGCTGGATTGTTTCTGTCATTACAGATTCTTTCTTCCTTTGCTTACTCTGTTTCAGTCAAAGAATGAAAGTTTAGGTACAGTCACAATGCTCACGTCGCCCACCAGTGAGAACATAGCGAAAAACGAAATGAAGATGACAGGGTCCTGTCAGTTCAACACGACTCTGCCAGCAGAAGAAGGACTCTACAGGTTTTATGTCTCTGTTTCACCTGGTGGACGAACATATCAGGCAAACTTTGCTGCTGATATTTGGATTACAACTGGTACAAACAGCAAGGACTCCAAACATAATGCTAGAAACATAAACCCGAAATTTCTTACCACTTTGTTAACACATTATTCACTTTCACCATTTGTTAAGGATGCACCAAGTCTAACTACTTCTCTCAGGCTTTATGAAATATTTTATACTACGTAAACTAAATACTAAATTCCTTTGTGATATGCTCATGTGAAGATTATATTGCAATCCCGTGACCGTTATGTTTTATGAGATGTGTGTACGTTTATGTGTGAGAGAGAGAGGTGAGAGAGAGAGAGAGAGAGAGAAAGAGGGAGAGAAAGAGGGAGAGAAAGAGGGAGAGAAGACAAGCCAAATCTTCGTCTTACTTATAGGATGCTAAATATTTCATGTCCCATGCAGAGCGCCCTACCTTGCCAATCATGTCGTGTGCTCCGCAACCCTACGTGCTAGAGAATACTGATGTCACCTGTACCTGCAGTGCCGTTAGTTTGGGGCAACCTGCTGCATGTCTGAGGTGGATCAGAGGTAACAAGACAAACCAGTGGACAGCTAGCAGTGAAAAGCAACAAAATCAGGTGTCCTATTCTCAGCCCTTGACTTTAAAAGATCATGAAAATACCTGGTTCAGGTGTGATGTAAAGTGGGGAACAGAGGAGATAAAAGGGGAAAACTTCACTGCCAATGTGGGGTGTAAGTAAACGATTCCTTATATGCGTCTCTGACTACTCTTTGGAAACATACACTTTGTGCGTGTTTGCATACTTCGCTGATGTATTTATGCACAAAATCATAAAATTTGGAAAATGTTTCTTATGGAATAATTTTCCCTGTGATTGTCTTTTTCATATTAATACGTCCCTTTTAGATTTTGTTCCTTGATTATATAAAGCATTTTACCAGTTTAACTCTTTTTCACCATAACCTACATTAATCTTTTTTTTAAGGATTGCTTTTCGAGTTCAGTTTGTCTTCACTCAACCAACAGGCATCGTTCAAAGCGAGAGAATTAAACACTTATCTTAAGAGAGGGAAAGTGGCGTTGCGATTCTTAACTTTAGCTTCCGAAGGGAACTTCTTATCACTTGAACTGTTTAGAGAGTTAAAAGTAGGCTTAGAAAGAATGCTATTTGTAACATCAATAGTTTATCTTAAACATTTTATGACAATCATCTCGATCATCTTTATGTAGGTCTTCCGTTTGTTCGATTGGAAGATCTATATATTTCTTGTTTACTAGTCCATACCATGAAATATTTCTCATAGCAGCTCTCTTACCCGCCAGCAATTACGATTAAATAACCAATATATGTGTCTTACAAAAATTATTCCGAATGTCAAAAAGTCATTAATGTTCTGAGTTACACGATTCTGTATACAGATTCTGTTAAAACCTTGAAAATTTTAATGAATGGCGACGAACAAAACAAGACAACAAAGGAAGGACAGCAAGTAAACATGTCGTGTGAATCAGACGGTCGACCTACGCCAGAAATCGCCATCTATAGCAACGGCAACAACACCCTTATCATTAAAGACACATCTCCTGTCAACCACACCTTCATCGCTCGCTGTGAAGACACGGCCACCTACAACTGCTCCGCGTGGAACGAGTTTTCACGTCAGTCAGGGGAGACCACCTCGGCCATTGTCGACATTGATGTCCTGTGTAAGGAAAAATTTACAACACGTTTTCAAGTGACAGTGGTTTGTTATTCTTAATAAAATATTACTCACCACTTTTGAAAGTTATTTGTACGTGAACGAAATAGTTCGTAAGGTCTTTTAAAGTATTTTGTGATTTTTTTAATGTAATTCATCACACAATCACCATCATCCTTTGAGCATCTTGATTATACCTCGATGCGTGGTATGTTGTTTTAAGTCTATGTCTACGTGTATGTGTTTGTGTGGTTTCGTATATGCACCGTTTTATGTATTTGACAGGTAAGCCGCGAAGTCGTTCTTCTACGCATCTTCTGGTACACATTGTAAACCAACAAGGGAAAGTTCATTTTGATGTCATCGCGAATCCAGTGCCACACGAGTATCGTGTGGGGTTAGTAAGATCCTGGATGGACCATAGTGAAAGTACCGACGATAATGCTGAAGGCTCTTTGATAAACATCACCTGCAAGCCCAGTAAAATGTACCGTTACTTATTCACTTGCACTCTGACTGTATCCAAAACTCCTTCCAGGTCAAATGATTCGTACAAGGTGCAGCTCATAAATAAGGTTGGCGATGAGAACTTCACCGTCGTAATAAGCTTTGGTGAGCAATCATCATCATCATCGCCATTATTATCATCATTCTTATTATCATCATTATCATTATTAATTGGTAGGCGACATCATACAAATTCTCCTTTTTTATCGTTCTCTCGGGCGATTGCCATCATACATTAAACTGCAATGCGAAGAGAAGATCCGTCCTGAGAGAGTTTATGAGATTGGTTGTCAAAAACTATGTTGAAAGTAAACGCATACGAAAGCATATTTGCTGCAGATGTGTTGTGAGAAGTGGGAATTATAGCAAGATGATAGAGACACGTACCTAAAAATATAAAGTTCTCACACGAGAGAAAACAGCCAGTCAAACTGTAACCAGTAGCAATAGTACTCTAAACGACAAATCTGCCTTTAGAAACAAAGTCTGAGAAAAACATACGAACTTCTCCATCGAGAAACTATGCATGCAAGGAAAAAGATCATAGGTTTGCTTTTTAACCATTTTAGTGCGATATTAGACCGAACTAGTCTAGCCCTACAAACAGGTGCCTGAAGGTACTCCCAAATGAAATTAGCCCTTAAAACGGATTTTGACGACTGTAAGAAATGGAACAAAGGGACGGTAAACTGTTCTAAATACTAAAACCTTCAAAGAAAACGAGGAACGCCCTCAGGTTACAAACACTGCGCGGGAACTAAAAAACTTTTTGTGGCTAGTCCCAAGTCGACACTTAAGATTGGTCAAGACTGATGGGGTAAATAAAAGTATCAGAATTTTTCTTTTTCTTTCCAGTCTCTTTTCTTACACATTCTTTCGATCCAATTCTCAAAAGTATTTATTCTTTAATTAACATTTTGTTTACGGTATATGAAGATATATTTTGTGCATTGCTATGAATATATTAGATACGTTATTTTCACTTGTTCTCTAGCTCACCAGGAGGACTTGGAATCCTACAATCTTACCCTGCCTGTTGCTGTTGTGTGTGTCGTCGTTTTTATCTTCTCAATCGCTGTACTAATCGTTGTAATGAGGAAAATTAAGAAAAGTAAAGGTATGGTTAACACTATTTTCTAGTCTAATTTGAACATGTTCAAACGACACAAAAATTAAGGTAAATATTTGTCACATGATGCTGTAATCATTATCAATTTCTCAGAGTTCATGTTGTTTGCTGTCCCCTTTACATATTTCTGATAAAGTTTGGCAGATTAGGATCTTGATAATATTAGGTTTCTTCTCCCCTTATCTTTTTTTCACTTGAAATCTGGTAATCAGTGTAAAAGAAACTCACGAGGTTTGATTGAAAATTAATGATATTGTCCTTGTTGATTTCTTCTTGAAGCCTACTGGTTGCCTTTTAGAACTCGTAAGGCAATTACAGGGATGCTCTGCCACTATATTTTTGGGTTTGTTTTTTTTTTTTGGTTTTTTTTGTCTCATCTTTTCATTCGTTTCGTTTCTGTCAACTGCTTTATTTCTTTGAAAACTAAAAAGGTAGATGTCAATCTGTTCAATGATAGTTTAATGACATTATGAGTGAGGAAGGTGTCCAAGTGATAATTTCTGCAACTTCTATGATGTCGCGTGTTGTCTATTTAGCTATTAAATATGTGTTTAGCAGTCTCAGCCTAAACTTGAACAGCAGAGAGCGACAACAAAGCGTTCGTTATCGTTTGGACTAAAGAGTGACTTCCGAAAATGTAGACCTCCGCCAGCCAAGTATACAGAAACAACAAGTCAATCGCGTTGAAGCAGCAGTCGATTTTGCTGCCACTCGTGTCTGTAGAATACCAGGAGTATTAGCTCGTGCAGAATAGACTTTTTTGGCGAGGTCTATGAAAGCTACCTGATGAGTCATCAAATCTGTTGCTTGTCAGAGAGTGATGCTGTCCTGGATTCCCTAGAGCCACCCCTAAAATTTAATCAACTTCCAGTTCCACTCAAGGTACGCGTCTCCGAAGCTGAGGAAATCCCCGGCACATCACAGCCGGAGCCCTGTCAGACACCCCTGTATGCTGTAGTGAACAAGACAAAGCGAAAGGAAAATACTCGACCAGCTCACATCGCTGAACCAGGAGAACAAATCAAAAAAATAAACAAGCCGGGTAAGTTGATAGGCCTAGACCAATTACATTCAAGTTATAAATTAAGTGGTTAAACAAAAGCACACTGAAATTGTGAACGTATTACAACTGTTCTTGTAGTTTAGTACCACTACATGCTCTACAACAATAGACATCTTCGTTGTGAAGATAAACGACATTTTCAAAAAATACAGGAAGAAATATGAGGCTACATTTTTATCATGATTTGTCATGCGTTAGATACTACTCCCCAGAGATGTAGTCTGGGTTCATTTCTACCATGTGACTGCCAAAGTTACGGTATACATCAGTACAATGCTCTGATGTATATCCCTAAACCCCATTTGCATCCCTTTTAACTCCTTGTAAATAACTTCATAAAGGCAATGTATAGAGTTAATTCATCTGCTTTTCAATCATTTATGTGTTCGTTTAAAACAATTTTTGATTTTTGTTTCATGTATTTCAGCATTGCAATTCCCACCAGCCTGTGAAGTAGTATATGCTGTTGTTGACAAAGCGGGCACCAAATCTGCTGGTAGGTGTGATAACGCCAAGTTGGACAATAAAACTTCGAAAACAAAATATGGTAACTATGTTTCCTGACATTAAAGCACTTAGAAGACTGCATTATCTAGATAGCAAAAGATATGTAGTCTCCAGGCTACTTTAATAAATAGAATGGGGTTCATTTCTGGTTTGCTTGATGTACACAACTGTTCTGAGTACTGAAGCTTTAAAGATTTTATATAATGTTATCAATTTTATTGTGATAATTGTGTTGTTATAAGGTAAACGTTTATTAAGCTGCAAAGGTACTTAAGGCATTGCAAAATTCTTGTATTCTATGCTTATCTGGCTAACCCCTAAGAAAATTGTATGTGTGCAGATCGAAGGAAAGAGGTTAGTTTAGCTTGTGTGTGTGTGTGCACGCGCGCGCATGTGAAAACAAAGAATGCATGAATAAATGAGGAAAACGGCCCAGGCACAGTTTTTATTAAGGGAGTAGACAGACGTAAGAGAAGTTTCTACCCACTGACAGTCAGTTCATGATGTGCTGGCAAGTAAACATCAAAACAAAGAATCACTTAGCTTAGGCACACAGCTGTTGTTTCGAACTTCCAAACTCTCCTTCCTGGTCAGTATATGACTCATGCATGCACTAAGCAGGCAGCTAATGCTTTTTCGTATCATTCTTTACATTGCCATTCATTGCCGCTTGATTTTAAATGTAGTTCACATTGATAGTGTGACAAGAAAATGTTGAAATCTGAGAGGAATAAACGTTCGTTAAAATATATTTGAGCGGGAAATTCATACACGGTAATTTTATACATTTTCAGGATTACTTTACAGAAGACTCCAAGAATAATAGCGATGACTTAGGCGATTACCAGAATATTATCTGCCCACATTCAGCACAAGATGAGGATTATGTCCAGTTGGATGCTCGCAGTCCTGCCTCACGTTCTCATACAGCCGATGACGGCAGGTGGCTCAACTCGGCAGGACTTCTTTACACCTTCCCCGCCTTTGATGTCGGCAATGGTGTGAGGTGTCACCCACCGCCCACACACGAGGAGACAGAGTACTGCACACTTCGCCTGATGGCAGATGCTTTCCCTGCCACTGGCAGAAAATCAAACGATTAAGACATAGGCGTGTGTGTGTGCGCGCGCGTATGAGTGAATAATAGACCACCTGAGTGTTATTAACAAGGGAGATAACTGTGCATGAGCTATAAATTCAGTCAAATGAACCATTATATGAAATCACTTGAGGACCCAATTTACGTGCAGATCAGAGGGCTTTTTAAGATTGTTGCATCTGATTTAGTCTTTCGGCATAATTGCTATGATGCGTTATATGACATTCTTAATGGTACATAAATGACAGACATGTGAGGCTGTGGAAACTTTTTATTTAGCTAGGAAGACACTTGAGAATATATTAAACATGGCAGTGAATGTTAAGGAAGTTTGATCCTGTTATCATACAACCTCTTAGAAAGACTAATACCGGCAGTAATCACCTTGAGCTGACCTGAGCTCAGAGCGGGGAGATAGGTCACGTGCACAGCTCAGGCCTGAATTAACGTGGGAGTTTGATCTTCACTTTCGACAGGTTTTCACTGAAAATTTCCACAAGAAGATCTGTGCTGATGTTGTCCAACATTTACTCTTCCCCAACATGAAATGGAATTTGTAATTACTTTATTTTCCCATTTCCGCTAGTCTTATCTGTTAAACTGGAGACTTTGGAGATTTAGTTAAGAATAATTTCACCTCAAAGTTCATATATATATATATTCATATGCTCATATAATTACATATGGAGTTTAAAGAATTGGTCAATGTAAACAATCAAAGTAACTTGTCAAGTATTCAGCATAGAATATAGTTATTTATTTACAAGAAGGAAACTTATCAGTTCTGTTTTACTTGTGCTATTCAATGTACACATGAAGTACATGAAAGTGGACTTAGTGCTAAGCAGACACTTCTACGTGTCACAAGTGAATATCTAAAAGAGAAATAGAGAAGTGCCAACAGGTTAGTTATATTCAAAGAAAAATAGAAATGAAAGAGATTTACTAGAATGTCAAAATGTTAAAAGCATCATTTACTATAGAATATTACTTGAAAATGTTGATGTCTGTTTTCTTACATTTTTAACATTGTGAACTTTTCAAAACGACTTCTCAGTGAACAGTAGTTAAAAAGGAAAACAATTCGAGATACGAAACTCTTTGTAGACCATGTGACAGCAAAGGTACTAAATACTAATATTTACTATCTTTGGTGACAATAAGGAGGAGATGAACTATCAGATCTTTCAAAACATCACTGAGGTAAAACCGTTGCACTTACTTATTATATTAACTATGTTCCGCCTGCAAGTTTCGAAAACTTTTTTCTCTAAACAGGAAGGCATTGTTAAACCTAGCCAACTTCCTTTCATAATACTTCAAAATGTGTCCTAAAAACCAACCTTCTTTACTGCTATTGTGTTTTGTTAATGATGATGGTTGAGATGATGTTGACACAAAGAATGTTGAGAAGAGTGAAGGACTGTGTGAGAGATAGAAGTACAAGAAGAGAGAGCAGTAGATAAAGAAACGATGAATGGCTTATTGTGTGGCTCCCGAAAGTAACAAGGGCTGAAGGCAATTCATCAATTTACACTTCTGTTTGCAACAAAGACATGAAGTAAGAACGAAGAACAGAAACTATACTAAATTTAATGAAGTAAAACTTAGAAATAAAATGTTTCCTATATTTTAAGAGTGCTCTAACAAGGAACCATAAAGTGGCATTAAAATGTCTTATTTCTCATCCTACGCATAGCTCAGATGCACCGGTATTTCCCCCGAATACCCTTCAGGAAATATCGAAGATAATTAGTCATTATCATTAGCAAGCTTCGAGCCAGATGTTAAATCTGAGATTAATCCCGGTAGTAATAAACTCACGAACTTTCTAGTCATGTCAGCTAAGGATGTAGGTTACTTTAAACTAGGATCAGTACTTGACTTTGTGTACTGTAGACAGTTTTGATGGTGAGCTGTAAACACCAGTGAACAATCATAGGGAACTTCTCTATCTGATGTTCAGTCCTCCCAACTCTGAAGCTTATCCCTAGCTTGTGGAGGTCTCTTCCAAATGAGTCAAAAACTGACCTTAACTGTGTAGATCATCTTCAAGGGTCATGTGTTATTAGTCCATCTGTTTAAATCTTGCCTAGCTGAAGATATTTTTTTTTTCTATGTTAGCTTTGCCGATAGCATTATAAAGAAAGAAATGTATTTATTTTGTTTTAAGTAATAATAGTCTCCACTTTCTCGATGAAATAATCTTGGAGTGCACAGAAGTTTTACGCTCAACAGTAAAACATTTATTAAACCACAATGATATAATAGGATATTGGCATATGTAAACATAAGCTAACATCAATAGAGTACACAAACAGTAAAGACTACGTCGTGCGAACACGAAAACACACACACAGATACAAAAAGAGTGTAATCAGAAGATGGGGAAATAAGTAGTAAACTACTTAAGGCTTTGCGGAAATTTTGCTAGGCTCTTTTTTTGTGCCCTTAGAAAAGCCGTAGGAGGGTGCTGTAGTTTCCAATCGGAAGTTTGTCGTAGCTGTAACTTCCGGTTACCCAGCATTGGCTTCCCTGTGAAAGTGGGTGGCTCCAATCTTGATCTATATTTGTATAAAGAAAGCATGACCGATGAAAATTAGCACTTTAGGTAATAGTGTCTGCAAATCAGATAAGTCTAAGATTTAGAATAACAGTACTCAATGTGAATGAAGATATAAAATCACGCAATGATATCAAAAAAGATGCAGTTTTATTTTATGAAAATGGGTGGGCTTAAAACACACACACTCTCTCTCTCTCAACAAGAAAGATACATTTAAAAACATCTAAATACACACTAGAGATATTAAACCTGGAAGAGTAATTAGCATGACCAACACTATGAAAACACATGAAATGAAATTTGTTGTCTTTCTTGTCAACGAAACCAACATTTTTTATCGACATTCCTCAGATTATGGACAAATCTCAATTTTAATGGTATGAATGAAAACACTTTTTATTTTATATTTTTTCTCCACCTGGTGCTAATTATTGTCATACTTTATTCTTGAATAGTCAGAGACTACTGGAACCTGTGCGTGTCTATGAATCTGTACTATGTATGCTTTGGGGTGAAGCAGACGTTTGAGGTAACGGCTACGAGGATAAATGAGACTGGTTCAACTTTTTTAATTTTTGTAAGAGTTAAGGCAGATGACGTGGCGTGAAGAGGTCAAAGTGCAGGTCAGAAGCTCATAACCCAGTATATTGTGCTGTTAGGTACGAGTTTACAAGGGAAGGAAGTGCTTTTCGCCTGAATCGAAGTAAGAGTAGCAAACTATCGCAGTTGACATTTGCTGACTTGGTCTTTACATTCGATAACAAAGAAGCTGTGTGATTTATGTCTCTCCTGTGTGTCTAGTTTTGCATAGTTTTAATCCGCATTATCAACCAAACAACATTTTGTTTCAGTTGTTTTTCATGCAGTGTATCTTTTTGAGTAAAAGAGCTACGGACTAAGACATTTTAGCAATATCATATGATTTAAGACACTCCAGGTCTATAGAATTTTTATTCGCCGTGCGCTACACGTAACAACTCTCCCCAAGAGATGGACAGATCCTAACATAATCGTGTCAAAGGTCAAAAACGCGTAAAGAAACTTTACGGAGTTTTCCCCTCATGGTGTCATCGATCTTATGGGGAAGGATTAGAGTTAGGGAAGGTCTATATATCCCACTTATTAAATTCCTCATCTTGCTCAAGACAAGGTGTTAAATATTCGATCCAATTACTGTTATTACAATAAGTGGACGTGCAAAGACAGGAATTGAGCTGCATGAACTTTTACGCTTATTTCCTTTTTTACCTGTCATAAAAAGTTAAGTCCTGTCTAGCTTGCAGTGTCTTATCGTCAGTCTGTAAGAAAAATAAGATTGAATTAAGATACAAAACTCCGATGCTTTAAAGGGGAAAATTAAAGTGACAGGGGTTAGGGTTAGATTTGATGTGATCATTGCCTGGAGAAATATCTCACGTGATTTTTACACTGGAACCTGTTGAACAATAACACTGACAAGACAACCTTTATCATTCACTCTGTCAGTATTGACGATAGGGCATATCTCACGAAGACCAGGTCATAAAAGGTTGTGACCCTATGTATACACTGTTTTATTTTGAAGAAGGGCGTGAGAGGTACATGTTGCAGCCTGAAAACGAGTAATGTCAAAAGAAATTGGATTTTTTTGGTTCGTGAAAAGACATTCAGCAGGTCATGTGCCCTGTGGTCCATGCTGGCTTTCGGCAGCCCTATCTACAGCGCATTTCCCTCCTGAGTTTAATTTTAACAATAAACAATTACAGGGGCACATTTGATAATTTCTGGAGATATTCACAAAAGAAGTAACGTAAGCCTTAAATGATGAGAAGCTGGTTAGCATACGAAGTTACAGGAGTATAGCAATCAAGACACTGAGAACAGAGAAGGAAAATGAGCAACACATAAAATTAATGTCTTTGACTATGAGGCTGTAGTGAGCCACAATCCAGCAGGAAAAAGGAACTACGGCCTGCACCGTAGTAGTCTCCCTTAGACCACAAAACGGCACATTTCCCTCAACAATTACTTTCTTCTTAAAAATGATATAAACTTAAATTAAGTTTTTAAAAAACCAGGTAATATATCATTGTACTTTAAATACACACATACTTCTTTTATTTAAAAGCAAAAACAAACGTGTTGTTTTGTTGAACAATATTTACATGTGAAGATCAAATAGCGTTACATGCACACCACAACGATTACCAGCCAGTGTCACAAACCATGGCATTAGTTCACCACATAGGAGACATAATATAGGTGAGAAACACTTCACTATCAAATGAGAGTATACTCGATTTTTTTTTTTTTTTTACTTTACCACAAAAAGAAAAGACAATTAAATCTTTGATTATTGATCATTATCATTTAATGAGCTTTAAATATCTCGGGACAATGTGCAAAGCACAAAATTCAATAAAATTTTGCAGGAATGTGTGTCTAATTTTAACTTTATTCTTAAAGATAACTAGTTTATAGTAGTAGTTAAAGATAATTATATTTTCTGTTATGAGTGGGTGAAGTCTAATGAGCTTGTATGAATGTATATTTAGGGTTCGGATGGGGAAATACCAAGTGAGAAAAACATTGCCCCTCTCTTTTAGATCTTTGAGAATTTGTGAAAATATTTGCAAGACAAAAAATATTCAGGGTATACGGAAAGTCGGGAATCGGTAATGATGAATTTTTCTACACATTTATTTATCGCTGACAGGGAGAGAAGTACAGGAGGGAAAAAGAAAGAAAAGAAGAAGAGAAATAAATGCCACAAGGGCCGGAGTGCGTTCATCAATATACTTTTCCTTCATCTTCCGTGATATTGACTGGTGTGTGTGTTGCCAGAAAAATGTTGACTCGTAAAACAGGTTTAACAGGCACGTCTTGTGGCACAGCTTGAAAGTTTTTTTTAAAGCTGTTATAACAGCTGCATTGGCTAGGCTAAAAAGGACCTGGGAAACATCCATCAAGGTTCACTGCGGTGTACAAATATTTCACACAAACATGGAATTACCATCCTAAAGAATAGGTCGGTGTTTAAAATTAACAACACTGTGCAAGCATTGTCTTGTTTCTTACTGTACATAAGCACCCTACTCAGACAAATGTCATTATTCAATGTATTTCATACCATTTCTACTTTTACATCAATACAAAGTTGACTAGAAGAAGTTCGTGTCTCATTGATTTTATACCAGACTTGATTATTCCATACCTTACGGTCGATAAAATCCCAGGTGTGGGTAAAGGATTTAAAAAAAAATGACAGTGGAAAAGAAAATTGAATTGAATTTTTATTTGAAGGGTCGACGACCCTTTGAAAGCAGGGGGTGGTATACATTTTGTCATCGGCCATAGAACATACACAGGCATATGTAAATTACATGAAGTACATAAATATCGTTTCAACAACTCATTACCTAGCACTTACACTTATGCCAACCATTCTTCGTTTGCCCTGTCTCTCTCTCTCTCTCTTACTTCTATATAAAACTCGCGCACTTACACACACACACTCGCTCACACTACACTCACATACAGATCGTTTTTTCATTTGCCCTCTCTTTTATCTTATCTTCTACACCTACACTTGCACACGCACCACACACGCACCCATACGAGCGCTCGCGTGCGCTCACACACACACACACATTATTAGGTCATCAGCCCCAGTCTGTTCTACATTTTGACCAGATCTGTGAGTCCAACCAGCTGGGGTCATGTTGTTTGTCCAGTACTTCCAACATACTCATTGCGCCTCTTTAGAGCATACAATATTTGAAAAAAAGAGAGAGAGAGAAATAATAATACTGAACTAATAAAACCACGATCCTGTTTAGAGAAACAAAGTGCTTTTATGCAGCAAAGTCAATAACTTATGCAAAGACCTGCTGACGTCTGCCATGGGAAGTGCGCAAGAACTGGTCGTCGTTGATAGACAGCCATCAATAATTCGATTCTCCAAACAATGGGTTCTAACGGCTGATCACGAGTTGTTTGCCGTTTGTCGTTTACCATCCCTGAGCCGTATATACGACCAAGCCACGATTACCTGACTACGCACGCAGTGAAATCAATGAGAATAACATTTGTTGTAAATACAAATTGTATTACAAAAACACTTCAAAACAAAACATTCAAAACAAATAAGGGACTTTTTTGTTCAAAAAGGCAGGAAAATCTTTACATGGAAAAGAGGCTACCACTACACCTTCACAAGTTCTGCTAACAAAATTTTACTTTTAGGTTGAAAATAAATCACAATTGTACTTATCTGTAAGAAAAATTTTCAAAAAATCTTTATTCTTGCTGTTGTGAAAAACTTCAATGGTTAAATACCGAACCCGGGCTTTACGGCTCGTTTTTACAAGCGTTTGCAGTTTGAGTTAGTAGATACAAGATTACTGTACTTAAGGGGCACCCAGTAAAAAGCTCACTTGTCGCCACTGCAGTAAGAAACATATAGTATTACGACACTCTCTGTACGTCAAACCTGTCCGCAGTATGTCGCACATGCACTTTGTATAGTTCAACAGCTGACAAGCCTAAAACCTGCAGTACGTTGTATCAGTTACCAACAGACTGCTGGAAGGTAGGTATGATTATGTATCTGGCTGACTCATAAAATTCTCCGATCTAGTCACATACTTTCAGTTTGTCGAGTGACATACCGTGGGCTTCAGGTGAGCCAAGTTTTATTCACCCCATTTTTCTTGCTGTGGGAGAGCGCTGCTGTACTTTGCTGTACTGTGTAACAGGCCTAGAGAGGTTTTGAGTTTATCAGACAAGGGGTAAGTGAAATAATTTATAGACATGGTCTTTCGCTTGATTTTTCATTTAGTGTGTAAATGCTTTGAGTTTCGTGGAAAGCTTATACACTGTATACAAAATGTTAAGAAATAATGTACATTTATAGAGCGCAATCTCATAACTATGTTCATTGCTGTTTACAACACTGAGCAGAAACACAGAGAGACGTGACACAGCGGTCTGTGAGCTTTACTCTTTAAACACAGAGACCTTCGCACACACACACACAGAGTGGAGTACCCAGAAAAGAAAATCCCTGATGGACAGCCCTATAAGTAGATTTGAAATCCAGAGACAGGTATGTCGGAGCCGAGACTCGAACACACACACACATGAAGTCCACTGTGCCATCAATACTTTTGTTTGTCAATCCGCTATCAGCTCATTATTTTTTTCGAAAACGTGCACTTTTAAATCGTGTACCATAAAAAAATAATCTGGTAGTGCTTGTGAGCTTTATCTGACACGAAGGAGTAGATGGTACGTGTCATGACGTAAGCACAGAGAGGACGTGATCGTTAGCAGGTCGTGATCCCACAGTAGGCACAAACACGTTTTGGGGATTTCGAATTTAGAATCAAACGAATCCAAACTCTTAGAATGAGTGTAACAAGTACATTATTTTTGCCCTATTCGTTTTAATTTGTAATGTGTGTGTGTGAGAGAGAGCGCATTTATGTGCGTGTTCCTGTTCTTTCTAGAAAGAGGACACTCCACGCGACAGATCGAGCCGCTGATGGTGTACATCAGGGATGCCCAACCTACGGCCCGTGAGCCATATCCGGCCCGGGACGCGGTGCCATCCAGACCGCGAAACTTCTGCCCACAGTGCAGGAAATCGGCATGTTAGTAAGAAAAAAAGACCTAAAAAAACGAAAAAAAAGGGAAGAAGAAGTATTTATCCCAACGTATGGGCGTCTCTCAATCTTTTTTTCGATGGACGAACATTTCGATTCAGTGCTCTGACTTGGTGTCTCTACGATGCAGTCGGACATTCAGAAGTTGGTTTCGGGTAAACAACTTCAAATATCCCACTAATTACTACATAATTAATGGTAAGTACGACTTGTTTCTAATAAAAATGGTATCTGCTCTATTTTTTCTTTTTTTTTTTTTTTTTTTTTGCGGTGAAGTGGCCCGTGACACGCATGTCGGAAATGTGTATGGCCCGCAGGCCGAAAAAGGTTGGGCATCACTGGTGTAGACAGATCGCTGGACTTTGAAGTCAATTTGACATGTATTGTGTATGGCATAGTACATCTGTACGTGCTTGTACAAAGTACGCCAAAAGAAATCGTTAACAGAGTCAAAAATATAGGTTTAAGGTCGTTTGAAAGGAAGTTTGCTTTGTCACATCACTGACATTTTAATTTAAAAACTGTATCCTGTAATCGAGAGGATTGTAGGTGTAATTAATATTTTAAGAAAGACAAACATTCTGACACCAAGGAGACTGCCTCGAACTATTGAGGCGTGTGCTATCTCACAATACATGAAACTGTTGGTCGATCCTGTGTTTGTCTTGGTTGTTATTAACAGTTATATTAGTTTTCATCTTTGACAGATACGACAGACATGATGTTCCCTCGTGTCAAAGTGATGCTGATACAGAGACTCAGCTATGACACGGTGGTAACAATGCCAGATTAGATTAACTACACACTACCTTGACTTCGATGAGGTGCCAACCAGGTGACAGTGTTCTAAGTTTATTTAAGTAATAATGATGATCAAAGAATTAATGAGGTTTCTTATTGATACACACATGAGTTTGCAATGCTAAGAAGAAATAACAAATAAGTACTTTCAAGATTTAGAAGTCAATAATTCGTCTGCACTACTTTACATTTTGTTGTCATGGTTCTCTTTTAACATCACGGCATGTTTTCATCTTTACTAATTCAGCCAAGCAGGATGCAGCTCAGAAAAATGGAGGAGATACAGCAGCGTTATCAGGTGACACTGCATGATGGAGAAGGTAAAGTCCCAATCAACTTGAACGAGCACTGAAACAAAGGTGAGCGCTTAACTGTGTGTTGCTTGTGTGGTCTTTTTAAAAAAATAAAACATGTATACATATAAGCTCGACAAACTTCAAATTTTCTTTGAAACTTAGTGGAGATGTAAGTCGCTAATTTTGCTCAATCGCGTAAACGACAACGTCAGCACGTAGCCGAGGTATGTATTGTACAGTAAAGCAGATCGAGCATTTAATGGAAACATGGAGTTTAGTTATATGAACAGTCTTTTCTTCTTGTCATGTTATACCAAAGCAGCATAAGTTTTTCTCTGCAGTTTGATCCAATGGGCCGAGCTGTGATGTAGTAATTAGCGATGTTACACCAGAGATGTGGTCATACTTGTTCCGTTGATCTGATGCCTAATGTTGCTGTGTATGTGGTGCATGTCGTACGTTACGACAAGTACGTGTTGAAGTGTGTGCATGTGATCGTATGTGTGGGTGACTCAGAACATATGTCAGGGAGTCAGTGATGATGCCCCTGACATGATGCTCAGTTCCTGTCATGTAATCTGTGAAGGGTGCACCTGCAAAATTGGAGAAGCTGAGACTGAATGATGAATGGTCGAGGGTCACCCTGATGATCTTTACTTTTTTTTTCAGGATAAAATGTATAGAACGCATCTGGCAGCAGCGTTAATGGAATGCTACTTGGCAAGGATGACGAGATGATGGCTCTGCCAGCAGTCGACATCAGGCAACAATTCCACCAGCGCGCGATAGCCTTGGAAAAGATTGCAGGGTAAATGCAGAAAGCGTTATTTCGAACATATCAGTTTTGCAAAGTTTTAGCCAACTTTTAGTGATATTAGTATTTATTTTATTTATCAGTTCACTACCAAAGGCAAATGTTGTTTCACGCAGAGAGCTGCCGCAAACTAGAACTCACTGCCGACAGACTTTAAGTACGCACCAAGAACAGTTTTAGAAACTGTGTAGATTGTACAAAAATTTGTCGAACTATTTCAGTTTTGATGACAGTAACTATACTTGTACCACAAACCTATACAGCAAAACCTTTACATACGAGTGAACAAATATACGAGTAAATCGAGATACTAGCCAAAAATCCGTGAATTACTTACGAGCAGAATTCGATTTACGAACTCGACTTATTGATATGTGTGGTAGGCTAAAGAGCTTGACAATCTTGCTCTGATAGATGAGAGAGAGGAAAAACAGGAAAAAAAAATAAGTGATGAATAAAGTTAAAATATTTAAGTTTAGATTAATTTAAAAAGTTATGAAAAGTTAAAGCAAATGTTTTCTTAGTGAAAATCTAAATGTTTTTAGTTAAAAACAGTGTATAAATAGTGTTGTCACATCAGCTGAGGAATCTATATATTCATTCAGCACCGGCCGTCTGCTCTCTGGCTCGATCCTTCCTCCTTCGTTATTGACAGATAAGGTAAGATTGGTAAGTATAATATGATTTTATTATTTTATTGTCTATGTTATTTGTATTATTGTGCCATCAACATTTACTATATACAGGACTGTACATTATATACCGTATAATTTACATATAATTACAAATGAATTGTGTTGTTGTGGGAGGTTGAAATGCATAAATCCTATTTCCTTTAGTTTATATAGGAAAATTGTTTTGATATATTTATTTTTTACATTCGAGCTCGGTTGTGGAACCAGTATATGGAAGATGTACTGTACACGCCCACTCGTCTACGACTAATCTCAGGGGAGACTATCCTCGTTCAGTGACATTCGCATGAAAATTTATTGCCGTTTTTGTCTTAAAACTATGTGCGTTTTACATCTGGTGTTGCTTTGCTGCTTCTTCACGTCAGGTACGACATCGTTGTACTTAAAAAAAATATTATTTTTATTTGTTGTGATTTCTTAACCAACGCTATAAAACCTTTCTTAAAGCGTACACGTGAAAGACGAAGCACAGCGTACCTTCGATCAGAATTTTATGTTCAAACTCGTTCAAACTCCTTCCTTGTCTTTGTTTGATGTTTGACTACACATTAAAATTGAATACCAAGAGGTTATTATCGTCCAAGTAAATTTCGCAAAATGAAAACAAACATTACAGACAAAACTTTTGGTAGTGTAGCATCTCAGTTTCATTCCAGTACAGCTGCCTCTCATCAGCATATGTTTGATGAGAAATTAATCTTGTAAGACCGGATGCAAAATGAAAGTAGCTTCATGTACAGAATAAACAGCACAGGGCTGAGTACTGAGCCTTGAGGGACGCCACAAGAAAAGTGGAGCAAGGCGAGATGTTTAACCATCAACAAATCTGCGTCCTGTCAGTGAGATGGGAGTTGAACCACACTAGTGCAGGTCCAGAAATCCCGAAGAGGGTGTGTAGTCTATGAAGGAGCAGAGAGTGGTCCATAGTGTTGAATGCAGCAGACAGGTCCAGTAGAGTTAAGGTAGAAATATTACTACTGTCAGCATGTTTTCTTTAATAGTTTTCTTTTTCCTCTGAAGGTTAGACACTCTTATTATTCACACTAGATATTTTTCATCTAGCTGCAAATCTTGGAACAATCCCAATGCCTTTAGTGTCACAAACATTTGTCTTCTATGTTTCATGTTTCTTATCCTATATGTTACTTTAATTAATATGAGTCCATGAAGAAAAACAGTCACAGATTTTTACTTTAATGATGATATGGAGCTTACAGCAAGGTACATATTATTTAAACAGTATCAGTCTCCTTCACACAGAGAGGTAAAACACAATAGCTTTCTATTTTAATAAACAGTAAATTTTACAAATGTCTATTAGAGAGTAAATGACAGGCTAAATATAAAGATTTTCTGTCGTGTATGGCATGTTTTTTAGTGAAGCTCAGATCAAGCATTTCTTGAAAAAATGATGCATACATCATTATACTTTAGCAATATGCAATAGGCAAATTTGATTAAAGATACAGCTTTCTGACATCATTATGTTACTTCATTGTTTTTCTGAACTCTGATTTCACAATCTTGCTTATTTACAAAGTATACCTGAAACTTTTAGCAGTAAACATTTAAATAAAACAAAATAATACATGCTATAAACAGTACAGCCAGTTGACCTCAGTGAAAAGCTGACACATTACAAAAATAAACCCAAATTCCTTCATGCTTTTTCTGTTTAAATACATCAGATGATATGGCCATCTTACTTGATTAAGCGATGCAATGATTGGGTAGATCATCAGCTGATTCCTCCATCAGAATTAGGATAGTCAAATCGTAATAACACGGCTGTTCAAAGTAGTTTTTGATGGCTGTTTCATTTATAAATTTTGATTTTTGAATATACAGATAAAGTCTAATTAATTCTCATGTAGTATCATCTTTTTCTTTTTAATAAACTAGCAGTCATGAATTTATTTTGTTATTATTCATAAGTATTGGGTGTCTAGCCTGTCATCTTTATACCTATAAAAGCAGGTCATAAATCCTATATAAGATGTAGAACTAATTTTAAAATGCTCTTCTGCTTTGCAAAGGTAGCTATGTTGAACTGGAGAGGATTCAACAAGGGAGACAAATGTGTCATACTGAGGAATGATAACTGCCCTTTTATTGTATACAAAATTAGTAAACAAAGGAGTGCTGCTCTGTTCAGAGAATTAGAGGACTCTTTATGCAGCTGTGCATAAATGTTGCTATTAGCAGCTATGTTTATCAAACACATGCTTAAAAGATTTGAATTATTTGGGGTAGTTGGAGTGTTAAAATGCTCACTGCCAAATTCCCAGGGGTGGGAAATATTTTCTTTTTGCAGGCCGGACTCAAAATTGTAAGCTATGCAGCAGGCTGATAACTTACCAAAAGCCTATGCCAGGTGACTACACAACAAACCTAGTGATAATGGAATAGACAACAAATGAGTATATAATGGCCTTCACTTAACGAATTTATTGTAAAAAGGGAAGATGTTTGAATTTGCTCACAATTAACTTTAAAACCAGAATGTTTTTAGGGCAGCAGACCCCAGTACTTTATAATGACTCCATCAAATATGTCAACTGTATTACTTGGTACCCTTTTACTTTGTCAGTGTTAGAATGCTAAGGACTGCCTATTTCTAATGCTGTTGTACTTGATAAATTAAATTTTAATCCAATTGACCTAAGCGGAATTTTAAATTAAAACAAGTGCACTTTACATTTTGGCAGACAGACTGGTCCAAAGACATCCGTGGGCCATATGCGGCCCATGGGCCATACTTTGCTCATCCCTGAAATACACTATGTATTGTCATGTATTAAAAAAATGTACCTGAGTATACACACAAGCTCATGATATTTGTCTGCCTGTCAGGTTATATGTTAATGTTTTAAATTGGCTTAGCATGTACAGATATAGTGATGTAATGTGTGCAATTCCTGTAAAAGAAAGAAAAACACTCTAAACTGTAGGTAAAATAATGTAAACTTTTGTTTCACTTTTGGGTGAAATTATTGACAACCTATTACATAAGAATATGTGCAATAAATCCATTATACCTTACTTGCATTGTTCCAGGTTAAACAAATTATTTATACTCCCATTCCATGAGAAATATTGTTTTCTCCTGTTTATATACCATAAGCGAGTCCATAAAAACCTCTGAATCAGAATAAAAGTACAATTAATTATTAGGTTTTTTTTCTGTACATTATTCTCTCCATTGAAGTTTCATTTAAATGGAAATAATGATCTTTGTGTAATTTCAAGTGTTAGGTCAGTAAGAACAAAAAAAGTTATCATAGTGTTTTATTTGCTTCCTCTTAGCATGTGTCGAATCGGATGTGCTTTTGGGTATATGTGCAGTGAATAGAACTGTGCTTAGGGTGAAGGGGAGGTATTAATTATTATTGTAGTGGTAAGCAGCTAGCAGTTGGCCACTTATATTTTGATGACATCACAGAAAATACCTTACTTTGACAGAAGAATGTTGACTGGGTAGGAATTGTAATTTCTTTCTAATGCTGCGAGTCCAGTCCCCAAAAGTTACACTGATTTTGAAGATGTGTAGGTTGTTTATTTGGTTTGTATATTTAGATCCATACAGTATCCATAGAGGTCAAACGTGGGATGAATTTTGAGCTAACAAATGTAGCTACTGAAAAGAATAAAAACAGTGGCTCTTTTTGCTATGCCCTAATCATTGCCTACTATAGAGTTTTAAAATGCTTCTCATTCACTAACCCTGCCTCTTCTGGCCTTCTCGATTCATTAGTCAAACCACTGGGCTTGGTTAGTTTTTATTGAGTGCTGACTGATCACAATGAAGGGTTCTGTTTTTCTCCTTATTTTAGAATTTTTGTAGTGTTAGAAGGAAGACCAAGCCACACCAGCGCACTAACCATTAGTTGAATTGTTGATGGCAATAAAAGGTTCTCAGTAAATGTAATAAACTATGGCGGCATCTTTATGAGATTCTCCTAATAAAACTAACACGTTAATTGTAATTGTGTCTCAATGTACACACATATGTGGGTTAAAGTAGGAGTCAGGAATATTTCGTGATCATTTAGGGTTACTGTCTACTCCTGTTTTGTCTATTGTGGTAAATCTTTCCTGGTTTTCGACTTTTTAATCCCTCGCCGTATTTCTATTAGATGGTACTTGTATAATTCTGCACATAAATATAGATATGAATATGTGTGTGTTGAATATCTATGTATTGAATATATATATAAACCCCTTAAAGGATGATTCAATACAGAATGATTCACAATGATAGAGAAATATGTTAACGCTTTATTGTTACAGTGACACCTAAAGACGTGGAATATGCTTGCCTAGCAGTCAGAGAAGCTATGCTCACTGTGGTCTGCAAGATCAACAAAACAGCAACCGCAAGTGCAGGATGTATCTCCATGCAAAACAATGTGACGTTTGATTTGACACTGACAGAAACAGTAACAAAATGCGTTGGACCACCACTACCGCCAAATGCTGTTTGTGAAAAAAAGAACAACCCTAACCCTAATACTTGCTGGTGTGATGAGTCAGATGGAGAAATTTTTACTTACAAGTATTTATACAAAGTCGACAAAAGCCAAGATTTGGGGGCCCTACTGAAATGTAAATATTGTGCAAAGGCACCTCCATATAAAAAAGCAGAAGCCCTTGATGGTTGCAACGTGACTGATATTGGTTAGTATCATCAGCTGACATTTATTTATTTTGTATGTCTATATTAAGATCCATACGGTATCCGAAGAGTACAAATATGGTATGAATTTTGAGCTAACAAATGTAGCTAGTGAAAACAGTAAAAAAGTCCGTTCCATTCTGGCTATTTGGGTAATGAGATGTTTGAGGCCACACATCTCGGGTTCAGCTTTTTTGGTGAGCGGGTTACCCATATTATCTCTACTAATGCATCTATTTCTCATACCCTATAAGTAATAGTTCAGGAGCTTATCACTGATGCTTATCACCAATGAAATTTGTCGGTTTGAAAGCCACAGCAAGTGTTTCAACAAACGACTTCTCTTTTTGTATTAGTTTTGTTTAACAGATTTTGCTAGTTTGTGTTATTATTGTTTATTTAGTGATTTTATCAATATATCATTAGGTAGTCTTGTTTCCCAATTTTAATAAATTGGACAATTACTCAATGGTATATAGTTGTTGTTGCTGACACAGCGGTCCGGTGGTGCAACGGTTAGCGCCTGTCACCAATACAGTGGTTGGCTGCCCAGAGTTCATTTCTCGTCTCGGGCACGCTGTTCTTTCTCTGCACGTGGCATCTGTTTACAGGGCTGGCTGCCTTGCCATAATATAGCCTCAGTTGCTGGCTCGGCGTAAAACACCAATTCCCTCCTTGTTGCCCCCCAACAAACGATCCGGTGGCCTGTTCCCGCTTTTCTTTCTCTGCATGTGTGACTGCCTCCTGTCGTGCTTCTTGTCACGACTTCTGCGTATTATAATAATTTTGCTATTTTATTCTCATGAATTGTTTCTCGTTATAATTATGTGTTTAAGACTCATGTTTCATATCAGTGATATTATTTTCTTAAATTCTTAGGTTTTTCCCTCCAGAATATTTTCTTAAAATGTATACACGAAGTTTGAAAATGAACAGTTTGTTGAAAGGCATCTTTCGGGGGAGAATTGTTTGTAAAAGTGTTTTAACGGTAGTAGGTTTTCCTAAGCACCAGACTGATATGAGGGCGTGTTGGTGCAAATGCATTATTACCCTCTTACTATCGCTCGTAACCTTGCATAAAGAGTAACACTGACAGAGGAAAGTTTATGCTTTCACCAGACAGATGTCACAGGTCCCGACATGTCTGTGAAACTGTTTAAAGCCAGATTAATACTTTCAAATCTTAACGACAGAGTGGGGAAGTATATCAAGTAATAACGAGGAAACAAGACTAAGAACACCAGCTGCATTTGCGCTGAGCGTTGTAGACAGTAGAGATGGACACTATTGATGTTTAGTTTGTCTGCACTGAAAAACGACACGACAGCCGCCACTATGGCTGAGTTTTAGACTGTCATTGCTAGTGTGCTCAGTCATGTTATCGCTTTATCTATGTGTCGTTTCCCTTATGAGGCCTTAGCTACGAAAAGAGTCTTTAGAGCGCGATATGCTCCTGCACACCATTTACACTTCCTTGAAACGTGTAGTATACAAGCTCAGTAGTATGCTTATTATAGTGTGTATATTATTATATTAGTATATATTAGTGTATATTATTAAATATTATTATATATTATTATTAGAGTCCGTTTCAGGGTATGATATATATGCTTTACATCCATGGTTTTTTTCATAGTAATAATCTAACAATATTAAAATAAAATGAAAGTATACATAACTTAAGTATGCTTGTTTACACCACTCAGTCATCTTAATGTTGAGCCAGTCTCTGTACATAAACATGGAGTTTGACATTCATAACCCCCTTAGAAACTTGTGATTTTGGAAGTAGTTGAACTTGAGTGCATGTGTATGTATCGGACGGTTTATAAATAAAAGGACAGCCAAAGGTATTTTGTATATTGCATTCATTTGTCTGTTCAGGTATATAGCTTTTCAGCTGATCTTATTTATTCTTCTCGCTGTTTCAGACACAGAACCATCGCTGACACACAGGATTTGTGGAAGGCTGTCGCTGCTCGTTGCACTTTTCTTAACAGGTAACTGTTGTGATGGATGTTACAGTGTGTGATGTTTTTATTATGAGCTCTGATAAAAAATTTTCGACAGGTTTCTAAAGTACAAGGAATTCAAATGGTGAATACTGCGTGGACATCATTATAAGAAAGGGCTAGGCTGTCTGTGCAGTAGGACTCTTTACTCTTGTTGCTGGATATTGTGAAACAATTTTAAACAAAGAGTTTATTTCTAATTTGAAGACCTGCCCTAGTGTCCCTTTTAAAATTCTTTTCAACTCCTCCACAAAGTTTACTAAACAGTTTAAATACGTCGAAAACCGGAGTTTAATTAATATTAGTGAGTCAAGAGACTTAATAACATATCTATATATCGTGAATAAAGAAAATATCAGACTTAACCGTCTTTTTGCTTGAGTCTTATTGTCTTTCATTCCATTGCCATTTTGTCACTGACTTATTTAAAATTAAAAATGAGATTATCATTTCACCATTTCTTCTCTCAGGTTTATCTCTACCCTACATAGTAATTCAATTTATCGAGAGCTTTTAATCATAGCAGTTTTTTTTGTTTTGTTTTGTTTGTTAGTTCACGTGTTTCTTTACCTCTTTTTAAATTGTATGATATAATTTCCTTTCCAGGAATGTTCATTGTTACGCTGCTGTAGCAAAGAAGAAGGCCTCCTGTGTACTTCATTATTTAAAATACTGCATTCTTGGGCTTACGTACCTCCTAATATGTATGCTAATATAATATCTGCAATTGGTGTGGTGTTGGCTGAATAGCTTCTGTTTGTTTAAAAGCGTATTCACTATTATTGTCCATTGTATCTATTAACTTTTGTCTATTTGCATTGTAAAAACAAAATAAAGAGAATAAACTTGTAAAAGAGTGTATACCGCTCCCTTTCTCTTGCATTTTCCCCTGCTCTGTTTGTGAATGTGTGTGGGAGAGTGGTTGGGTGGAAGGGAGAGACATATAATTGTGTAAACAAGATTATTATGTGACTGCTTGCCATAAACTAAGGCTGTAATAAATGATTGAAAACCGAGCATTTTCTACTGTCTTTCCCTTCTGTCTTTTCCCTTCTCTTCTTTCCTGAAAAAAAGGTTTAGATGAATAAGTTTATTAGCGGCTGCACAGGCAGCTAAAGACCTTTTTGTGTAAAAATACCCGGGCACTTAGCGCTATAAACATTGTAATATGAAAAGATTTCTTATTTATACCATCTTCGGAAGCAATAGTATGCATGATAGAATAGTAGATGTCTTGCTCTCTGTAAAATTCAATGCTGTGTTTAGAACAAGGGAGCAGAAGGTTTTCGAAATAAAATTGTTATTAAACCGTGAAGTTTCAGTTTCTTACACTACCCGCACGAGGCAGCTACTTCCACATCACAGATTTTGCTACTTCCTAACAAAGCTACAAGCAATTTCTATGAATGTATAGAAGTGAACCTATTGAAGACAACTGTAATATATAAGAAACTGTGCTATTAACACATAACGAGTTGAAATGAATTCTTTAACTGCTGTAGCGTTATGCATGTTTAGTCACAATAACACACACGAGGGGGCCGTTTTAAGAAACGTGGAACTATACGCATGTCCAAGGGTTTCCATCGCTACAATGTATACTACACACATATCTGTAATCCTTTTGTTTCACTTTCGCCTGGTGCAATCTGTCCAGAGACATTTTGCAAATTTGAGTCTTACTTTGAAAGAGCATTATCCTTGGCAAGCGTAGGCTCCAAGCTGTCGGAAGCTATTGCTCTGTCCAGCGAGCTCACACAATGTCCATCATTCAGCCAAGTATTGAAACAGGGACATATTTTCTGTTGTCCTGCACAGTCGTTTAACTAATCTATCATATATATTTGATGACAGTCACAAATTGTTTCTGTTGTTCAACTTTAATGCTCAATTGCTAGCTGATTAAATTCCCGATGAACACAGAAACTTCTGTCTTAAGTTTTACATATTTCAGTGGATAATATCATGTGATCTTAATGATATATGGGAATACCTACAAAGAGACTCAGTAATACTGGTAGATGAAATGAGCCACAGTACAAAAGGCTGAAGTCTACTCTGAAAATAGTTTGTCATGATCTAATTCAAAGGATGTACAACTGTAAGCTGCAGCATGATGTCACAAATCAAGCTTGGATTCTGTGCACACTGGGTGTATTACTTTTTTCTGGTTCATA
The DNA here is from genome assembly GCF_003073045.1 of Pomacea canaliculata. Classification (NCBI taxonomy): domain Eukaryota; kingdom Metazoa; phylum Mollusca; class Gastropoda; order Architaenioglossa; family Ampullariidae; genus Pomacea; species Pomacea canaliculata. Next base: position 9,889,796 of record NC_037596.1, on the reverse strand, counting down.
TTTTGTCAGAGGTAAGCAAGGAATTTTACAGCTGTTTAGACACCATCTAATATTATAATATGCTTTCCTGTTGTGACAAATGAAAGCACGGACACATTTATAAACTAAATAAAAAAAAGGCTCAGCGAAAGCAATTTTTCGCATTCATTACTAACTTATTCAAAATACCGTCAGTTATTTATAAGCAATGCTTGCTGTAGTTTTAGCTTATGTCGAGATGCAAGTGCTGAAGGTAATGGAAAAAAACCTATTCAATTTATCTTTGTAGTCATATATCACTGCTATTTTAAAAGAACAATCTGTCCTACGGAACATACTTGTCCACCATTAGTTTGCGTGCATAAACACCCATGTGTGTACGATTTTGAGTGAAAAATTTCTTTACTTTTTGTTGTTTTCTATTAGTGACATAAAAGCTCGCAGCTTAAAAGAAACACTTGCAATTTCAGGTATAAGTCTAACCCCCTGTGGGGATGGTGGTGTGAGAGAAGTGCTAGTAGACCAAGACACAGTCTTCACCTGCACGGCTGAGGGACGAGTACAGTGGAGATTACAATTGGATGACACAGGCGATTCCGAGTTGTTAGCAACATGTGAACAGACGTGTGAAGAGATGAATAATATGAATAAACTGTTTAATGCTAATATAGTAAATGTTCCCAAATCGAGTTCTATGACAATTACAGCTGCAGATCCTAAAGAGGTTGCCCAGTTATTGAACGGCAGTCTTCAATGTGTTCTAGTGAATGGGACGAAGCCCGTAGCATCATCGCGATGTAACCTCAGTTACGTTTGTAAGCAGTTTCACAAAGCTATTCGTTTATTGGAATATTGCTAAAAACTTATAAATAACATGTTTTACATTTTACTTTAAAATTTTCCCCATATTTCTTCAAGCCTTATTTTCATATTCTTAAGCACTTTTCCCAGGTTTATCGGCAAGTAACGATTAAGGCGACTGAGACAAGAAACAAAACGATTTTACAAACGTATTGTCATACCATCTTTTTCCAAAACGCTAATTACTGTTAACAATGTGTTTTTAAGGAAAAAATTATCTGTGACACCCCTCGTTCAATGTTTCGTAACACTACACACGTCTTAACTCAAGGTGGCTCTATTTAATTTCGGTCTAGTAATTATGTATTATTGCCTAGCAGGCCGCCAATTGTGTCAATGATGTGTATAGAGAGCATAAGAGGTTCTTGAAAAAAGTTATAAAAAGGAAAACTGAACGAAAGAGTGTGCCAAACAGATTTTTGAAGAAGGGGCATTCAGTAGTGTAATGTTTAAAACACACGCTTGTGACTACTGAGTGAAAGATCCTGGGTTCATATCTTATATCGGGTTGCTCTCTATTTGTGACAGCATTTTTCAGGGCTGGTCGTCGAAAGTTTTCTACCAGTGCTCCGTTTTCCTCCCTCTCCCCATAGTGCAAAATCATCTCTAGGTGGAAGCACTTTCCAGCCATGCCAACCACCAATTTTTGAAACAAGAAGTGGATTGAAACTATTTGTCAGACTGAAACATGGAAACTGGGGTTATTTTAGATGTAGTGTAATACATATATAGAGAGAGAATAGTGCCTGCCGGTCAATCTTTTTGTCTCGTTAGGTCATTGCAGCTTTTTGTTTTAGTTCCGCCAGAAGGTGTGTCATGCACAGCAGTGAATACATCATGGTCCGTGACTGTGTCCTGTGTCATCAGCAGCGTCTACTCCTCACGTGGACGTTACACGTGCCAGCTTCACCGGACCAAACATGGAGTGAGTAACACGTTAAACCACAGCAGATATCCGTGAACCCATCCACTGGATCTCATCCATAAACCCCAACACCCGTCTCACATAGTGATGTTGGAGGTGGAGTGAGTCGATTTGGAACTTCTTTCAGAAAGACAACGAGGAGTTGTGGTGATAGTTGTAATAAATGACAGGTGACACTGCTGGCACCATGCTATTTTCTATTTTTAACAAAACTCAGAGTAAAGAGAGGATGAAAAGATATCAAAGAGACCTCTTCTGGAACAAAGCTTATTAATTAATATGTTTCGTGTTTGTGACTGATTGTATGTGGGAATATTTTCGTAAGTTTATAAACTTTGTTGTTGCAGAGATAGTTTACTTCAGTATTCATTATACTGACATACGAAGTTTCTGACCTGTACAAACTCATACTTTATTTTTTTATGTTTCTGGCTTTTAATGTATTTTTAGTTATTAAATCGTTGTTTCGATGTTTTATTACATCCTCATCTCTTATTTCTTTTTTTCTGTTTTTTTTCTGTTTCTGTTATATCAGTCGAAGAACGAAACTGTAGAACTTATCAACATGGTGACAACACCGACCACTGAAAGAATTACTAATAGTGAAGTGAAGGTGTCAGGTGTATGTCAATTCAACACAACACTTCCAGCAGAAGAAGGACTCTATGGCTTTTATGTCACCATCTCACCTGGTGGACAGACCTACAATGCAAAGTTTACTGTTGGTTTCGAGTGGATTACAAATGGTAAACTATAAGACGTAAAACATAAAATAAGAAGAAAATAAAGTCACGGTGCTTCCGCACGTAATTTTTGTAATGTCATTTGTGTGCAGAAGTTCCCCTCTCGCCAACTGTGTCATGTGCCCCGCAGCCCTACGTGTTAGAAAACACCAACATCACCTGTACCTGTAGTACTACTAGTCTGGGACAACCTGCAGGCTACCTGAGATGGATCGTTGGTAACGAAACTAACCAGGCAACGGTATCAGCGAAAGAGTACAAGGATTACAGATCACAAGAGACAGAGTATACCCATCTGCTGAATCTTCTAGATCATGAGAAAACCTGGTTCAGTTGTGATGTCATGTGGGGACAAATAGCGATCCACGGGAAAAACTACACTGCTAATGTGGGATGTAAACAGAATTTTTCTGTTTTAGTTATATTTTACCTCTCTGACTATATTCTAAACATTTGTTATTTTAATAGTTTTCTGGCTGGCTGTGTACATATTACTTGATGTGCAAGAATATAATTATGTTTAAAAACATTTTTGGAAACCATATCTACTACTCCGTATGCTACCCAACTTCGCGAAGGTTGCTGCTGCTGCTAATTGTTTCAGCTGTGATTTTATAATTACAATACTTTCGATCTACCCCCTTATTTGAGTCCTTCACTTCAGAACAGAACACTATTGAAATACTTGTAATTTAGATGTGGCTTGATAAGATGGGCTGAAAGATAATGTTCGGCACAGCATTTCGATTTAAGGGATAGATAAAAATGACAGTTTGATAGCCTCTCTCGCGCTTCCCTTATTCATCTTTCTCGGTCTGCAGTTTCGTCGCTCACTCACTTTTTTTCCTCTCCCATACTTTCCTGCCGCCATCTCTCTATCACTACCTCCTCCATTCTCTTCCTGCATCTGATTTCTATAACAACTAAGTATATTGACATAAAATTTACAGACTCTGCCAGACAACCACACCTGTTGCTCAACAGTAATGAAAGAAATGTGACTGTGGGGGAGAAAGAGCAAGTACAGCTTTTGTGTGAATCCAACGGCCGACCCACACCCAACGTCTCCATCTATAACAACGACAACGACAGTGTCATCATGACAGGGTGGTCTCCTGTCACACACACGGTCATCGCTAGATGTGAAGACTCGGCCAGCTACACATGCTCCTCGTGGAATGAGTTTTCCGGTCACGTGACCAACTCACTCAGTCTCAACCTCGATATACTATGTAAGTGATGAATTTATCTCTAAGTCTTCGCATGTCTGTGGTCTTCTTTCAATTCCTTCGGACAAAATCATTATCCACTGCTGATTAACATTTTTTGCACGTAAGCAATATTTTTTACACGTTGACATAAAGCATGTTACTGAATATTTTTCATATAAGAGAACGCAAAATTGTTAGTACATTTTGAACACCTTTATTGCTCATGGATGAGAGGCAGTATCTGCTGGTGCTTATTTTATGCGTTTTTCTGCTTGTCCGTATTACGTCTGTCTGTTTGGTCATGTGTGTGTGTTTTGTTTGGCAGGTAAGCCTCGAAGTCGTTTATCTAACCATCTTGGGGAATACATAGTACACCAACAAGAAGTGAACTTTGACATCATCGCTAACCCCGCACCACACGATCATTGCGTGTGGTTTCTAAGGACACCATCAAATGATAATGACAGCATGGAGACTGAAGTTGAAGGTTCCATGCTAAGCATTACCTGTAATACTCGCACAGTGCGCCGTTACCTGTCCACATGCACTCTGTCATTCTTCAACGTTATGTCACTGTCAACTGGTTTGTACAAGATCCAGCTCACAAATGAACATGGTGATGAGAACTTTACCGTCGTAATAACCTTTTGTAAGTAATAACATTTACATTTTCCTAAGCTTGTTATTAATCTTTATACGTTTCAGTATCACTTCGGTAAAATCAAAGCAATTTATATGTTACAAAGAACACAAAGTCAAGGATAAGAAATGAATCTGAGTTGTTCCATATAACCCCATTCTTGGTGGACTAAAATGTTTCTCAAAAGTTTCTTTCACGGCTTACCTTTTATATATTTCTCGCCATGTATCACATTGTATCTTTATATTAATACAGTCAAAGTAAAATAATAAGATACAAACATAACAGCTCTATGGTTAATTTTTGCTTTTCTTTTGTTTCTAACTGAAGTGCGAGACTTTCAACGAATTAATCCAGCTGTCCTTCCTTCTGTTGTGGGTGCCATCCTTTTCTTCTTCACGATTGTTGTACTGATTGGTGTACTTATCAATCGACAGAAAACTAAAGGTCTGTTATCAATATTGATTGTAATTTAGTTAATACATAGTTAAATATAATAAATGAAATGCAAATACCTTTTTTAATAATATATTAAAACTATCGACCACAATACATAGGATTCTTTCCTTACTGTTGTCACCCTTCTTTAAAAAAATATGAAAAATAGGTCCTCCTTACGTTAGATTTATTAAACATTTCTTTTCATCGTTTGCCAGCCATTTTTGCACGTGAAACCTGTTTAAAACAAACTTCTGAGAATGATTAACAATCTCTAAGCTGCCATTTAGACGGAGACAACAGAGAGTCCGAGACTCATACGTTGTCAATCAACGCTGTGTCCTCAGCTGAACCATCGCATTTATCACTAACTTATGGGAATATTGTCTGCTGTCCAGTCGCGTTGAAACATACTTTTCTTATCTCACTAGTGTAAGAAGAACAGCAGTGACAATCACTTGTACTGAACAGCCTTTTCCGGAGATCATTAGTGGTTTCCTTGTTTGTCCGTACCTGCATGCTGTTATGGTTTACTTTGACCTCCAATTATTTTAATCCAGCCAAACAAAGGATACATGTCAAGCAAGCTGAAGCAAATGCCAGCGTCTCTAATCCGGAGCTCTGTCAGACCCCCCTGTACGCTGTTGTGGACAAGACAAAGAAAAAGACTAACACTCACCCCGATCACATTATTGACACAGACGAGAAACACGAAAAAGGCAAAGAAGGTGAGCATATGGTCAAAATGCAAGCTTCTTTTTTTATATAATAACTAGCAACGAAATGTGATTAATAATAATTAAAAAAAATTAAGACCGAGGAATACATTTTCATAACTGTTCTCAGAATAGAAATTATCACATAATTAAAGACCCGTCCGAAAAGCGATTTGTTTATAACCTAGATTTAAAAGAAAAACCATGAATCACGGAGACAGCGTTGCATTACGGCCTGTCATACGAGAAATATTGTTAACTAGTGATGTATTGTTAGAAGGTTGTGACATACAAACACTCCACACCAAACGACCAACACACTGGTATATACACCAACAAACGCGCTGAATGATTTTTCGGGCATAAAGTACTGTAAGTGAGCTTCTGTCAACAATCTTTAAAACCTTTTTTAATAACTACTTTTGCACTTTTCTTTAACTTTTAATATATTTTAAATGTTAATTCATGTTAGTATATATTGTACTGTGTTTTGCGACTGATCATACAGCTGGTGTAACTCCAAGTAGGTCGCTTTGCGGGAAACGTCTGTTTATTATTAAATGCTAGTTGTATCACTTACCAAGGGAGTAACTCATATTATTATATCTATATACATGTATATAGATATTTTTCATCTTGACATATACTAAGAGATTGATCGAGCACATTTAGGGAATTGTTAACAACAGGACTCGCACAGGCATGTGAATCAGTATACGCTGTTGTTGACAAAAAAAGAAGCAGGTCTCCTGGCAAGTGTGACAACGCTCCTAAGCTGGGGAAGAAAATCCGTCTCCAAACAATGAAAGGTAATCCAGAAGTCTGCATTATCTTATCAGAAGAAATTATGAGCTTGTACTTTCTACTTGGTGAGCACATCTGCTTTGAGTACCATAGCTGTTAAATATTGACGGTATTCATTTCCTTGAAAATAAACAGCATGTGGTAAAGTTTATAAAAATAAAAAAATTAGGCTTAGTAATTGTTATCATTGTAACAGGTCATGTGCTGAATTCACATTAATATTTTTGTTTACAGGTCTGTGGAAGAAGGTAAGAATAAGCACAGTGACACATTCTTAGTTCTTGTTACCTGATTCCTCTTTGCGCTTTCTATATTTCTCTTTTATTAGTTATCAGTACTGCTGTTCATCATTGTTCTTATGTCAAGCGCTAAGAGCACGCTCCTGGGGAGCGTGAGTATGCACTATATAAATCACGCTTCATTATTATTATAATTAATATTAAAGATATGTGATAAATCAGTGTGCTCCTTCTACGAGCGAGTGAGAGAATTTTTTTTCCGTATTCAGCGTAATAATTAATGCTACTGACGCTTGTGATAATGAAGAAGTTGGTGGTTATAGTGGAATTTAGTACACGAGAAACACGAAAATTTCAAGAGCTGAGTTTACGATTTTAGTAGCTTTCCATGTAAATTGATATAGCAGGTACTGTTTTCTTAAGGATTTTATTTGGTAGGTAAACTAAACAGTAAACAGACTCTTGTTCATAATTTTACACATTTGCAGGTTTCCCTAAAAGAAGACTCCAGTTATGGCTACAATGACTGGTCTGAGTATCAGAACATTGTGCAAAAACGTTCAGGACAAGAGGAGGAACCAAATAAGTTGGACGTCCGCAGTCCTACCTCATGTTCCCATCAGGTCGATGGAGGCAGAAGGGTCAACTCCGTCGGTCTTCTGTACGTGCATCCCTGCTTTGATACCAGCGACGATATAAAGTACCACCCGCCGCCGCCACACGATGCGACAGAGTACTGCACCCTTCGCATGGTTAATAAGAAGTTTCCTGCCATTGACCTTAAGGAAGAATCAGAATACTGAGCCTTTGTGCGTGTTTGAACGTGCGCCTCTGGCAAAAACGCATATTTGGGACGGTGTTATACTGTTCATTTGACCGGAATTCTCCTAAAAAGTGTCAGACTGGTAGGGTAAAGCTTCTACAACAATAAAGTTCCCGCATACAAAACAACAGTCATGTCGACTCACTAGTTTACTTCCACCTTATTCTCACGGATTCAAACGATGATTTATTTGCTTGCGTGCGCGGGACGGATGAGGGATGCATATGTCCACTAACCTGTCATATTTGTATATTTGCAGTCTTTATCCTGAAATTTTGTTGTCTTGCAGTTGGTGTAAATTTTGTGTAAATGGTAACTGCGTGTCATGGGAACTAAAAAGGAAGCTGCCTATTTAAATCCAGTTATTTCTCTAGTGACCAGCAACCCTTCTCTGTATAAAACCACTCGCTGAGCTTACAGGTGACTCTTGCTGTGTTGCATTATTTGCTTATAAGTGTCTTTGTGTCTTTTTTTTTACAGTAACGCTTTTGTGTCCAATAAATCTGATTTAAGTTCTAAGAGAAACGTTGAATTTTTCTTTTTTTTTTATTTTAAAGGCCAGACTTTCCCCCTTCTGGGACAAAGAATGGATTCGATCTAGGGTTGCCAGCATGCACCTCAACTCCCTCCCTCGGGTCCAACCAATTTTTCGCGTAATAAGCTAAAAAAAGATTGGCGTTTACACGTCTATGAGCCTTTATTTGTTTCCTACTGTTAAATGTTTCTCTACATTTCGAGAACTGGGTGCATTTCCTGAGTCTCAAGTATTCATTCAATCATTTATTTAGACGATTAAATTTCAATATGCTATAAAATTTTCTGTAAAACACACACACACACACAATTTACAAAAGCATTCTTTGACATATTTACCTTTTACTTGCTCGTTAAAAATAGCTCACTAAGAAAAACGTTATAGCAATATTTTTGATAATTTTTAAAGCTCATGTTAGTGTGTGTAGAGTTAAGCTATAAAATCTTAGTTTGCAGAATGATGTAGTAGCCAACTGGTGGAGCAGTGGCAAAAAGCGCTTCTCTTTACAACAATATTCAACTTTTGTGGGTTTGTTGGTTCAGCCAGTTGCTTCTCCAGCTACTCAGAAGACTTTTAAGGACTGATAAATAATAATTAGCTTTCCTTTTCCTCAGTATATTTCAAGATTATCAGCAAAACAATCCCAAATGCAAACTACCTAATATGTGTGTGAACGAGAAGAAGTAATTAGTTCCCTCTCCCCCATAAAAGATACAATTAAAGAAAAAAGCAAAAATCACAAAATGTGCAGAAGAGGACAAGAAGAGAGGAAGTTTAATAGGACGCACTGCGCATTTAATTGAAGAGGTCAGCAGCTGGTTTCTATGCGGAAAGTTCTCGATTGAGTCCTGCTTTCACTTCCTTCACTGATTCCGGCGTAAAAGTGGATCAGTACTGTACAGTTGTAATTATCCCAGTGTCCATCTGACTCGTTGTTGCATTCGAATTTAGGTTATAAAATATATACTTCAGGCAATATCTCATATAACTCATGCAGCTTCAGGTAATACCTCATACAATAAGTTAAAGATTACGAACGGTTTCTTTTTCGTTTAATACAGATGAATAGATCAAAACAAAAGTTTTATACTTTAGTAGCTATTTTAGGATAATTGCTCTCTCTTATCAAAATAGCCTATTGGTGAAGAATAAAAATCTCTCCCTTACACATTACAGTATTAATAATTATAATCACAACAACAATACATAACTACGCTGATAGTAAAATCTGTTCAGAGAAAGAAACGAACTCCCTTCTGACATTTATGTAGACATAAACACGTCCGTATATTTTTATATGCATGTGAATTCATTCTTTCAGACATGAAAATTTCTTTACCTATACTAACATTCCTCCCCAACCACATACACTAAAAAGATTTTTTTAAACATATGTGGAAGAGAGTTAAAGTTCAAAATGCAGAAGGTTAAATGTCAGGATACCAGAAAAAGGAAATCGGTGATGCGAACATATATCAGGGGAAGGAACTACGTTTTTCATCAATCCAGGCATGGCAGAGTTATACGCAATTCTTATCTAGATCTGAGGAAAACGAGTCTCCCATGTCTCGGCTTTGGTGCAGTTGTTGCGCAATAACCTGGTTATTAATAACTTGACATGGCACACTTGACACTAAAAACCACCTGTCACAGAAACAAGTATGTATAGCCATCCCAGTCATAGATTTTGATAAAAAATATGTAATCCCAATGTTCAGTTAAAGGGAGGGCACTGTTTTGTTTAGCTCTCAGTTTGTGAGAAGGTACCAAATACGAAAACGCACTTCACTATGCATTATACATATTGCGGATAGAACTGCATTCGTAAACAAAGGCAACATTTCTTCGAACATTCTGATATCATACTTCTTTCAGGTGTGTTTATTTTATACCCGTTATTGGCGACAGCTGGAACGTTACAAACATCTGTTACAGGGGGAGAGGTAGAGTACTACTGCTCGTGTCCTGACCTACTGCCATCCCATATGCGTGTGTGTGAGTGACGCAGTGGGTGCAAGGGAGCAACTTAGAGGACATGTAAACAAACTGCAATGGAAGGTATTTACAACATCCATATCAGGATGTGATTTTTTTAATGTATAACCGTAAAGTTAAGAAAAACAACAACATATACCTTGGAAATGAGATGTACAAGTCTTTGTAATTTTACTCAATGTTAGTTCGTCTGCTGTGTTGGCGGGAACAGCTAGATACACGTTCGTCGTCGGGGGACTGCTCCACAGGGTAACTTTCGTGCTCCTCTGCATTTCTAAACGTCCTCGATTGTGACTGCTGCCGCTTCGTGAATTTGTGCTTTAAGTTCATCTTTGAGTGCACCGTGTTTTGTGTCTTTCCGTCAGAAATCGCAAAGAGTATTTTTCCTCGACTGGGCTGGTATTCTTCAAGGCATTGTCATTGACACTTACGAGTTTTATCAACTTTTGCACACCTTATAGCGTATGTATACAAGTTTACATTTCTTGATTATATACCTATCAGTCAAGGGATCCCCGGTGTTCAGTTCTATTAAATGTAGTTTACTTTGTTGTAGACAGCTATTAAACCGCATTTAAGTTCAGCTCAGATGTTCAGATCTAATATTTGGTTCACAGAGAAAGGATTTTCAATCCGTGTAAAACGTTCTACTGAGAGGAGTGGAATGCTGAACTCCAGTAATATGTGATATGATAGCTATATAGGTGCGCCTTATAAATTGTTATTGTTATCTGTTGAGCTTAGATGTCGCCTCAGCGCCCACATGTCCAAATCTGGGGAGGTGAAATGGTGCTTTTGATACTGTGTTAACATTTGCTGTCTATGATTATTCTACCTCTGTGCATTGCCGATCACAACTACATTACATTCTAAATATGATCATTAAGCGACTACTAAAGTGTTGGGTACAAACTACCTCTAAACTAGTTCAATACGGTTTGAAAAGGATGCTATATTGTGAATGGAGACAAGACTTATCTGAACGCTTTCGGGTACGTTTAATGACGCCGGAGACAATCGATAAGAAAAAAAGGTGAACGCGTTGTTTAACAGCTAGCTGGGTACTCAACGAGAAACATATTTTTATATAAACTTAACATGGTTGCGTAGCTTTCACTATCCACGAAAAGGTGTGCCCAGCAACCAGTGTGCTGTGTTTCACTAAACTAAAAAAAAATGTACTGTTTACTGCTTGTGCTGCCGTCACCAATGACAATTCCAATGCTAACGACATGCAGTTTTAAAAAGGGGTGAGCCGTAGAGGTGGATACATGTACGTGGTGGGTTGTGAGGTAAGGCAGTGTGAGCCATACATTACGAAACACAAGTAGGGGTATCCTACATTAGCGACATGGATAGTCGTGTGCAAGCTTCAACAAATAAAGGGTAATCAAGGTGAGTAACTACCATGAAGTAAGTAAACTGTCTTAGTTACAGTACTCTGTACTTGTATTTATCAATATGCATGCAGGTAGACAAACATAAGCATACTGTTTCAATTTAATATTCTTTATTTTGATTTTGATATGTCTGAAGATATCAGCACTAGAAAAATAAACGAAAATAAGCTGAATGGAAAGTGAAGAACCCACTCACAGTTTAGTAACTCTTTATAATCGTATTGCTTTGTTAAACTATGACAGATCGAACATGTCTTCATATCTAAAATTACAGTCAGTCCGTAGGTAAAGCAAAGAACCACACTGAATTGAAGCGGAGAAGTTTCATTTTTTCCCATCGAGCGTATACCGTCGTTTGTTTTGACTGTCTTTACAGTAATCTGTCTTTGTAATCAAAAGTCAATTCCTATGGTGAATGGTAATGATGCATCTATCGATGATGTGCAGGGGTACAAAATAATTTTAAAATCACGCTCAAAATTATAGATTAGTATGCTTTGGTTTGCTGTTAACCAACCATTAAAACTCTTACTCGACGGCATCTTAACGCTGGTTTCTTCGCACTCACAAGTAGGAGCAGCATCATAAAACGCATCGCTCGGTGCGTAAATACATAAGGGAAGCAACTACTAGAACCTTTAGGAATTGTTCCACTATAGATTTCCGTCCCTTTAACAGCTAAAGAAGGAAAAGGTTCAGTACATCAAGCACCATGTCGAATTCGGTTGCCGATTACTAAATGTAAAATAAATGTGTATGTAAACAACCGAAAATTAAAAAAAAAAACCAAAAAAACAGTAGCATTTAAATTCTAATGTGTATTTTTTGTTTGGCGTTTCATGTTTGAATATATTGTGCAAATAACTTTTTTGTTAATTTCTAACTTTCGACCTACTTACCGCTTTCTGGATTCTCCATCCCATACACTTACAATATTTCATTTTAATTTTACTACAACAAAATAAAACATAAAGCTCTTAAAATTCAGACAACGTAAATGTTTCAAAAGGAGTTAAAACGGAGTATCAAAGATAGCTGTTTATTTTATTGTAGGTTAACAGATATAAATTTTCAAAAATACCGGTCGAGATTTCATTTGCGAGCATTCGCCGCGACGTCTAAAATATGTTGTTACATCAATCGCGGGTATTCGCCGTTACGTCCATTATTAACTATAAAGCAGCGATGTAATAACATAAGGCTTCGTGCTGTTTAGTTCCTTTGTTGTTCTTAACTTTTTTTCTGTATCAAATTTCCACATTTTATAATACAGAACAGGGATATGGACACTTTTTCTATCCTCATTTAGATATTTGAAATATCACTCTCGGACCATACAAAATTATCTACTTATAAATTAGCCTCCCAAACTTTGCACAAGTTTTCTACAATAAAGGTGCTCTATATAAGATTCTTATACATATAGCTGCTTGATATTATAAACAAATAACTAACACAAAACATAGAACCAGCAGTAACGTGTTCATAGAGCAGTCTTATTGATTATTACGCTGATGTCAAATTACTAAAATTTAAAGAGTTTTGGGCACACCTATTTACTACTAAAGTGTTGGTGAAATGAAACTGCGCTATCTGTCTTCTTTGTAATATATCCTAAAAATAATTCCCAACTTTCGTCACACTTAATTACGACAGTTGAGATAATAAATTGATATAACAAGATAGTGATATAATCTCAGAAAGGTACGGAGAAGTGGAATTACCTATTGTGAACGACTACATTGCTGCAAATAGGACGAACACAGCCAGGGACCCGCATTACCATGATAATAGCGTTCCACCGTCAAAGGGACTGAATTACGGATTACAATATAATAGTCTCCCCTAGTCCAGCAAATATGACCATCTTGCGAAACGATTATTTAATTATAAAAATAAATTATAAATACAATTAAAAGTACAAAAAATTTTAGAAACTAAGCAAATAGTATACCTCTGTGTATAAAATGTGCACATTTCTTTTCTTCAAAATCAAAAACAAACATGCTTAGTTGTTCAACTATCCTTACATGCTACTGTTAGAAATGTCAAACAAAACAGCATACATGTGCACTACCAATATTACAATTATTGCAGATGTTAGCTCACGGCATATTTGGAATAACACAGACAATAAGCACATGAGCTAATTTAAGCACATTTTTCCCAAGTCAAAAGAAACAGTGTCTACAATCTACAAAGATAATTAAATCTTAAAACTCATTCTTTGAAAACCTGATCCAAATTTTCTCAAAGAATTATTGTGCAAAGTAGGTAATTAAAAATGTAACATTTTATTTTCGAAAATATATAGCTATACTTCTATAGAAGTCATTTATCGTGTAGTCAAAAACACAGGTTTGGAATAGAGAGTTTGGGCAAAGTCAACATTTCGGTTAGACAAAAAAAAAAAAACCAACAAAACTTAATTAAAAAAAAAAAAGTAATAAAAAAACATGGTTGTTGGCACGAAAAAAAAATGTCTTCTTAAACTGATGTCAATAAGCCCGCACGGAGATACTGGTGCCGGTCATGGGGAGGACTGGTTACTGTTGATGAGCACAACGCACTTCCATTGAATAACAGTCAGGTGACTCGGTTTAATAATCATTTGCCGTAATACCATTTTTACAAATAAACCATGGTTACAGTTGATTACAGACGCTGTGAGATCTGTAAACAAAAAAAGTTGTTTTTGACACAAACCGCATGAAAAAAACCTTGTTCGTGAAAAGACAAAACTAACACACTTTGAAGAACTTGGTCAAACAGAAAGCTAACAACGATGAGGGCTTTATTTGGAGTATGTTTTTACATAGAAAGGTGGCGTTGACTGACTAGTATGTCACATGAATTTCAGTCTCAAATATCATCTGAATTATTAGATATGAAAGACTCCTAAGTCACTGACAATATAAGACTAATATATTCATAAATAACCCCAGTGTGTATCTTGTATTGCAAAGTGTGCCGTGCACTTCACATGTCATCATCTACATTTTTCTTCAGTAATGTAATATATACTGCAAACATTAATACAAGTGCACTACTTGAACATAGACCTGTTTAGTAAACAAGAAAAAAGGACGTTAAATCATCAAACTTGTAGTACCATAGAAAAAAATCCCCAGAGTGAGGAATGTTACATAAACCTTTCTTTAAAAGAAAAAGATGCAAAAAAAATCCACTGACCAATGTTGGGCACCCTTCACAGCTGCGGGCCAGGGTACACCAGATTCCTCTGCGACCCTATCTCGTCAGGCCTGAACAAAATCACAGTAAAGCTAAATAACCACATACTTGGAAATGTGTTTATGAATATCTACATAAGAGCTTTATGGACTTCATCTGTAATGACAGTAATAGTTTCTAGAAAATTGATCCACCATGACAAGGCATACACAAAGTATGTGCACTTGCAAGTATATATAAAATGTCAAATGCCAGACTGGACAGAAAGCAAGTGGGATTAGCTTGTGTTTCAATTTAAAACTGTAGTATTCTTTTACTTTGTATTTAAATACTTTTTAATCACAGAAAGAATTAGTATATGCCACAATACAATATTCATTAATGATTTAATAATAATTGGGAATTTGTAAAGCGAAATATCTAGCCCAATTTCCCAGGGGGTACAGCACCATAACACACAATGGCTTATGCATATAATTCACATGCTTACCACTAGATTTTCACTCATGCATCTATACACATGATATACAGTTGTGTGTCTTAGTCACCATACAATGTTGTATATGCACAGGGACAGACGCTATATGCATCCAACCAATAGCCACCACAATTGTTTGTACATGCAAGTATAAAAACAGATGTGCATCGAGCCATTCAGTCAGTCATGTATATTGACAGGTACAAACACTTTTCATTAAACCATTAACCTGCACATCATGTAATCAATTGAGAAGGGTACAGCTGTCCTCTACGCATGTTTTGATGACGTCTTATGGCCGCCTTCGATCGTTACAGAGTACAATATCTGGACAAAAGACAAGATTATATTTTTTATGATGTTGTCAACTTTAGAGGCAGAATAGTCTTTATTTTTCGCAGGGTTTTTCTTTTT
The DNA here is from genome assembly GCF_003073045.1 of Pomacea canaliculata. NCBI lineage: Eukaryota > Metazoa > Mollusca > Gastropoda > Architaenioglossa > Ampullariidae > Pomacea > Pomacea canaliculata. Next base: position 9,874,403 of record NC_037596.1, on the reverse strand, counting down.
TTCAGTGAATGGTGATCACAATACACTTATCTGTCCGTCTTACATGTAACATTTTTAGCGAGAGGTACCTCAATCAGGTACCGCACAAAGCCGGCGACATGATTAGCATCTGACAAGTACGCTACAAAGTTGTAATTTAAATCAAAATTTCCACAACACACACTTGAAACATAGTTTTATAATTCAATAGTAATGCGATGTTTAAGGAGCCTAACGTCACAAAAGTGTAGGAGATGACACCGCAGTGAAAATTGGAGGTAAACACGTGTACATGAAAGGTGTTTGCACACTTTTATTTACAACAACACGTTTAAAAAGTATGAGATACATCCAACAGGAATTTAATAAAAAAAAGTGTATGAAAATTTTTGATTACACTTTCAAATTGTACATACTGATACTGGTTTTACCGGAGAGTCAAAATTGTTACACATATAAATTCAATACTCTTAGTAGATATGTGTATGCATGCAAGCAGGTGTGAGAAAGAAAACAGTTCTGTTCAGTGGTTTGTGTGTGTATATATATATTTTCCTGTTTTTATATCTCCATGCATATCTGTTAATCTGTCTTTCTCTGTACATGGCAGATGTGTGTGTGTAGTTTTTAGTGTGCACATATGCCTGTGTATACATATAAAACTGCTTGTGTGATTGCACATGTGCATTAGGGTGTGTGTAAAAAAAGTAATTTCTCTCTGCATGTTGAGAAACTTGGGAAGTGGTTTGGGGAGCAGTAGCTAAAGTGCCTGCCACCATAACAGTGAAAATTGAGTGTTATGTGTTTGAATCCTGGTGCACACATTAGTCTTTCTGGATGAGACACCTACCCAACAAACAAACCAAGACTGGCCCAAGCTGGGTGCTTCATTGGTCTTCATTGGCAATAATATTGGCTCTTATCATGCATTGCCCAAGATTCCAAGGAAACCCCACATTCAACTAATATTGCCCCAGTGATGTTTTTGGTGGTATTTGCTCCATATTAAACCTATTTTGCTGCAGTGTTGCAGCTCAAGACAGATTGGTTTAATACATTTAAAACACTCATTCGTTTTGGTCTGTGAAACGTCCTTCAATTGACAAGTCATTAGAACAAGACTAACAGTAGCTATTTACTTGCGAGTTGTTCTATATTCTCAAAAACGATATTAAGATACATTATTTATTCCACATCATAACCAGTAGCCGCGCATTTTTTAATAAATATGAATAATAGCCATTTTATTTCTTCTTACTTTCTGTGTACACACACACAACCTTTCCAAAAAGATATTTTAAAAATGCACAAACATAAATTATTCACCAATATTCAATTTAAACACCTCTCTTAAAAGATCTACAAATGAATAAACATAAAATAAATATCAAGGCATCAATATAGGAGATAGTTCCTCCTTATCAGCCGTCGCGTACCCTGCGCTCAGGCTCCCAGTCATGCTTCTGTCTCCCTGCAGTGGAAGACACCAACAAGAAGCCACTGGAGCCAGGGCCTTCAAACACGCGGCACCTAAGCTGTGGAATGCTCTGCCATCGTCACTCTCCACCATCACCTCACCAACCACGTTCCGCAAAAAACTAAAAACCCATCTGTTTCTTTCACACCAGTTTTAAACTACCAAGAAACACTTCTGTCTATATTTTTTACTTTTCCTGGTGTTTTATATATTTGTTCACTGTATTTGTTCTTCATTTGTTCTTTTTTTCTGCGCAATGAGCATTCTTCGGAATGGATACCTGCGCATTACAAATCGACATCATCATCATCATCAATATTATTTATAAATGCCCCTCCTAAAAGCCATAAAACACCCAAGCATATAAAATTTATACAATACACATAATATATACAAGCACCCCTCCCAAAATTACATCAAGATGAACATTAAAAGGAAGTATTTGATACACTTTGTAGCTTTTTTTGTTTCCTCCTCTCCTGACCTCCATCATGGTCAGCTGATGATATGGCCAGCCATTTCCTTGCATACTTGTCCAAATTGGCCATTGTGACATCATTGTATTGTTTCACTATGGGCTCTGGACAAAGAAAAGAAAGCGCGTTAATGTGAGTTGAAAAGAAATAGGTGTTAGCTTTCAAGAAAAAAATGTACAATATACACTAACAAATTATCGTTACAATTATCTATCTAATCCTCTTCGTGCATCAGGTTGCACATAAGGCCTCAACCAGAGTCCGCCACCGATGTCGATCGGCTGAAACCTGCTCTAGGTGACCCCATGTCCAACCATGTCCTTTGGGCAGCCTGTTTTCTTTGGTCGTCTGGAGTCCATCGTAGGGCGACTCTGGAGAGGTCTGCTGTCTGCTGGCGGAGCACATGTCCAATCAATCGCCAACACCTTTGTTGAACCTGCGTGGTGATGGACTCAGTTTCAGTTCTTCGGTGGAGTTCTTCGTTGGTGATGGTATTTGGCCAGAAGATGTTAAGTATGCACCTGAGGCATCTGTTTTGGAAGACATCAAGCTTGTTACTGATGGTTTTGGTCATCTTCCATGATTCTGATCCATAAGGGAGGGTGCTGATCACATTTGACTTGAAGATTCTCAGCTTGATCTTCTGGCTGATGTTTTTTGCCTTCCATGTGCTCCTGAGTGAGGCGAAGGACTGGCTGGCTTTCGCCAGTTGGGCTTGAATCTCCACCTCCGCATCCCCAGTTTTTGACATTTTGGACCCAAGATAGGTGAAATTGTCAACTTACTCAATCTCTTCTCCATTTAGTTTAATGCTGTCTTGGACTCTGGCGTTCACTCTCATACTGTTAGTTTTTTTGTGTGCTGACCTTCAAGCCAAGGTTTCCAGCTGTTTCTGAGAAGGCCTTTGTTTTTTCCCTGCATGTCTTGGTGGCAGTGTGACAACAGGGCAATGTCATCAGCAAAGTCCAAGTCTTCCAGCGTTGTTGTTGCTGTCATAGTCATGGTCCATCTGATCCCTCTCCTCTCACTGTCGGTTGAAGTCTTCATGATCCAGTCCATGGCCAGGATGAAGAGGAACAGCAGAATGCAGCCCTGCTTCACTCCAGTACTGACGTTGAAGGGGTCTGTGAGCTCCGTATCACAGACAACCTGGGATTTGAAATTGCTGTACAGCATTGCAATGACCTGAATGAGTTTTTCAGGGACTCCGTAATGCTCTTTGCAATTACATTAGTCTTAATTAAGTCTTAATACATCCTTTGCTTGAGGAAACAATTGTGTATTATTGCTGGTGGCATCTGTCAAAGGCATGATTTATTTTAAAAATATGGTACATCTGCATGACATTTTCTTGCAGCAACTAATGTAAATCAAAGACTATAGTGTCTTGGAAATTGCATAAAAAAGGCCCCTTAAAATGGTGCCGGGATAGCAGATTAGTGACAAGCCAGGTGTAAAGGGCACTCTTTGTGTTTGGAAAGGTAAGCTTTAAAATCTCCTCCCACATCCCCAAAACTGCTGTGAATGCTACTTACTATAAGTAGCAGCTTTTAAATACTGCAAGCTGTTGAATCGTTGTTTCCCCTTCCTCCCTTCCAAGCTGTATGAAATAGATAGCTTTGGCCCCTAAAAGCAAAACAAAATCTCAGTGCTGATAAATGTAGGTACAAGACAATTAAATATCTTCTAATGCACACCCACACCCAAAAAAGCACATCTAATTCTCTAAATATAATCACTGGAAGTTCGTATAAAACCTTACTGTTAGCAGAAGCTGCTGAAGATGCTGCTAGTGTCAACTCAGAATATGTGATGGAGGTCCCTCAAAATAAACAAAAAAGAATCTCAATGCAAGTGTACATACAATGTGATTACATCTTTTACTTATGCATACATAAACGAGAAGGTACTTCTAATTCACTGAACAAATTAATTTAAACTCAAGTGTAACCTTACTGTCAATAGCAGTAAATGGTCCTGGCTGTGCAGGAAATTCCACAAACCAAACATGTCTGACAGGAGACGGAGTTTGCAGGATAACCGATTCCACAGGTCGTGGTGGTGCTGGGGGGACTACTGGTAACTTATTAGGGGAGCGAGATCTTGCTCGTTTTCTTGACTTCTTAATGGTACATGATACTGAAAAACAAAAACAGCTATCTCTTTTATAAACATCATACTTATTATTGTTTTTTTTCCTAGTGTACAACAAGGAATTAAAATGAAGCAACTCTACGAACCGCATTTTAAAAAAGCAGCATGTATAAGATATAGAAGAATCACAGAAGTAAAATGACAATCTAGAAACTTACAATATTTTTATAGGACTGAGAACTGATAATTTTCTCTGGATACTCTGGGTACCTTTATGTTTTTTGTATGTGTTTGTGTCATGCTGATTGCACATGTTTTTACAGAGGTGTATTTGATGCCTTCTTCAGTATATGCATCTTTATGTGAAATTCATGTAAAGCACTTGCATACTGGTTTTGATAATGTTGAAAAGATGCTGGGTATTTGTATGTGAGGATAGCACATGTGCTTGATATATGGTTTTTTTTTCAATGAGGTAGTGGGATATGTGTGATTGAGTGTTTTCCTATGTAGGTATGTATATGTAAATGTACATGAATGTACACCTCTGTACATATGTATGTGTGTATATATATACATTTGCATGTGTGTGTTTCTGCAAATGTGTTTGGTGTATGTGCACATGCATATGCAAGAGTGCATGTATATGTGTGTATGAAAGAAATAGTAAGTATGCAGATTATATGTCTAAATATTTGTGCATACATGTGTAATTTTTAATATGAATCCATATTTATTCCATATCCTCTATTGCATCATTACTAATTCATCTGGACCTCCTTTTGACAGATATATGCTACATGGTATTTACTGATATTTTCTTAACTATATACCTTTCTTATTAAAATTGGCAATTTACATTCTAAAGCCACTGCATTAATAACAATAGATTGCCTTTAATTTGCCAATGGTTACTTGCATCCATAAAGCTGCAAGGTGGTAAGAATGAAATATTAATGAAATTGGGCTTTATTATTACTTTATTATTACTTTAGAATCGACTATATAGACTGTGGTCAAAAAGATCGATCTACTTTGTTAGAAAATGACATTTTGACATCAGGCCTGACAAGGGGGGCGGGAGAGGGGGTCGGGTGTACCCGGGCCCGCGCGGCTGTCAAGGGTGCCCGGCCTTGGTCAGTGGATTTTATTTTTCTTCTTCTCCTTTTCTTTTAAAGAAAGGTTAGGACAGAACACCCAAGCTGTCTGTGGAGCGGGGTGCTACAAGTCTGATCCTTTAACATCATTTGTCCTCATTTATTAACCACTCGCATGTAAACAACTTTATGTTCAAGTAGTCCTAGTGTACATGTCCTAATGTTTGCAGTCTATATTTCGTTACTGAATGAAGTGTAGATATTGAGATTCGAATTGAGGGGGGGGGGGGGGATTTGGTGTTTTACGCCGTGCCAGCAACTAAGGCTAGCAGCCAGCCCTGTAAACAGATGCCACGTGCAGAGAAAGAACAGCGTACCCGAGACGAGAAACTCTGGACAGCCAACCTTCACTGTATTGGCGACAGGCGCTAACAGCGCTAACCGTTGCGCCACCGGACCGCTGTAATTCGAATTGTAAACATACATTATATACTGGGAAAATAATTTACGATTACAAGTACAAGGGGCCCTGAGAGGTCGTCTGTCCCGGGGCCCGGGCTGGCTCTCGGCGGCCCTCTTTGACATTAAAGTGAATAATTTAAGCAGACGAAGAATGCACGGGGAGTGCGCGTAAGCTTTACAGCAAACGTCTAATTATAGAGACCAGACTGGCAGACAATTAATACACGTTTAACACAAGTAATGTGTTCTAGAGGAGAATCGTGTGGAACCTTTCTTTTTCTTGAAAAAACTACGCATTACAGGACGCCCAGCCATGGAAGGTTACGGAGCGGAAATGTAGGTCCGTGCAAAAGGTGTGTCCTATGTCCAAGGCTAGAGCGCCACCTGGCAGGTGCATGGTTGAATGTAAGCACTCATCGCTACACAAAATGAACAAATTTCATCCACTTTTGTATTTGGTCTTCTTGCCTTCAGGTAGGCTATCGTAGTGACTATACTAAAGAAAACATATATGTGATCACAGTACCCTTGATCGCAAGATAATATAGCAGACGATGGTGTGCAGATTTTCAGCTTGTCATCAATGTCAGCAATTACTTCCGCGATTCTTTGATCGACTTCATTATCTATCATTAGGTTGTTGCAAGTTAAGAGAGGCTTTTTTATTTTGGAAGTGAGAGTGGTACGGCAGGCCAGCCGTCGAGTGAGACTGAATAAAATCTACAGTTGTGTGCAATTTCCATCTTTGTTGTAGTCAGTCCACCCCTACGTAACCATCAAGGACATCACGTGTTGCATGGTTACGCTTCCTTGTATGTGTGTGTATGTAGAACAGCATATGAGAATCTGCCTACAAAATCGGTATAATATGAATTGCAAATCGAATCAAAGCACAACTCTTGATCACAAGATAAACATGCAGTTAAAAGGTGTACAACAAATGAAAGTTCTAATGCTAAGCAAAGACACACCAATACATCATGAAATGCCGTTGGTTGATATGTATTTTTGTGTCTGTACGTATGTGCATGTCTGTTTACTGTGTTCTTTTCTCCCACTCTTTACGAGTACCTTTGGAACACTGGTGAGAATTGTGCAAACTTAATACATGTTATATGTGTGTGGATGTATAGAGAAGGAAAGAGGGGTTGTATGCCCAAAATATTTTACTTGACAACAATAAGTCTTCAATGATGGTTTACCTATAACTGATATTCAATACCATATAGGTGTATTTTTCATTAGGACTACCTATAATTATGCTTCTAATTACTACACTATATCTGTCAGTTCTGACTTTGATAAAGAGTCAAAACTGTTATACATATTTTTGTGTGTACATGTTATCTTGTGTGGTCCTGATGGTTAGGTTACATAACACAATGCATAATTAATTTTACAGTTCACACACACATACACACACATGTAAAAGGAGAGTTGAAGTGTTTGCATGCTTTTCTTAACAGTATGTTTTGAAAGTAATTAGTTGTATTTATATTCAACTGGTATTTAATAATAAATATGTAATATTTTTCAGAAAGAATTTATTTGGATTCAGTTTCTGAAATATAGATGGATATTAGTTTTATCTAAGGGTCAATTAGTGTTTCAAGACTTAGGTATACAACATTTAATGATTTTTTTTTTTAGAAAGTGTGTACACACCTGTGTATGCACATGTGTGTGATTATTTATATAAGCAGGTGTGCATGTGTGTATTCTTGTGTTGCTTTGTCTCCATACATGTCTTTTAATATAAATCTCTGTGTGCATGTTTTGATATATTAGTGTGCAAATATGCTGGCATGTGTATACATGTAAAACAGCATGTATTATTGCACATGTGCATTGGCTTGTACGTGTTTCTTTCAAAAGATAATTGCTCTTTGCCTGTTAAGATATTTGGGAAGTGTTTTGATGAGCAGTAGCTAAAGTGTCCACAACAGTAAAAATTGAGTGTTGTGCGTTCAAATCTTGGTGTTGACATTACTCTTTCTGGATAAGAAACCTATTTACAGGGCTGAGCATTGATGATTTTCTCTGAGTTCTTTGGCTTTCTTCACATTGTATTCATGTTTTTTGTGTGTAAGAGAAAGAGAGAGACAGTAAGAAAAAGGGAGGGACTATTTGATTTGGTCACTTCAACATCATTGACTTACAATTGGTATGATGGGGCCATCTTTACAATGTTGAGCAGCATTTAAAGATATCTAAATAAATATTTCATTACTACAGGACAAATAGAATTGTATGACATCACTTTTACAGACTAAGGAGATACATCTGCAAGTCACATTTTCCCAGTGTATACATGCAGGCAGAAGCATGTTTGATATTAATATATTTTTTTTTGTATACAAAGACCATAAACTAATGCTGATCATTACCCAACAATTTTCAATGTTCTCCACTTCTGATCATTTGATTGTTGGTAGAGATATGAAATCATAAACACATGTCATTGATTTAATAACATGTTCTATAAATTCCAATATAAAGATTATATTATGCCCTTCTCTATAATGTTATAGCACAGTTATTTTCTGATAATTATTTTCATTGCATCTATAAAGAAATTCGATTTTCCAGATTCATACAGTTGTAGACTTTTCCTTATTGCTGTCCAAGATGTTTTAATATGGGCTTCTTACCAAAAAAATAACTATAATATTTAACACACTGGATCTTGTGCAGTCCTGGTTAGGTCACTGTGAGACAATAGTGTCATTACTGTGTAATACATTTTACAGTAACACATAAAAATACAAAAAAGAGAGAGAGAGGGAGATGGTATTTGCACACTTTTTTAAACAACAGCATATTTAAAAAGAGTTAAATACCCTTTAATTTAGTATTAAAAAAAGACATGTGAACTTTGAAAAAAAAATGATGAATGTTGATTAAACATCTGAACCATGTTGGTGCTGGTTTAATTAACTTGACAGTCAATATAGTTTTATGACTTATGTCAACAACATTTGAATTGAATTTTTCATACTAAATGCAGGGCTTCTGCTAAGGCTAAATTCTTTGGGGTCCCAGGGACCCCTTCTTCAGATTTCTAAGGGGTCCCAGGCTAACTCTAAGGGGTCCCTTTACAATGTGAAAAAAATCAACAAATCAACATGCTTTGTTCAACTGCCTTTCAGGCACACAAAGCACTTTAATGTCTAGTCAGAAACGGCGAGATTTCTGTGCCATGAAGTCTGTGTAAGCATCTGTGATGAGCTTATGCTCATTGTACTTGGGGTGCGCACTTTCTTTCCATTTCTAAGGCAATGAATTTAACCACGCTGTCAACGACATCTTTGAAATAAGTTAAATAAGCTGCACCTGGTGGTGGATGGGAGAGGATGTATGAAAGTATGAATGCCTCAGATGCCATCATTCAAGAGGAAGTTCTCGACCGTAACCTGGCAATTAATAAGTTAGTGAGAACTAGAGTTGTAAGAAACATCAACGAGAGGTGGCACGTTGCTAAAAGTATAAAAGTTGGGATAAAAAAATCTGGTGCAAGGTAGAAAAGCGAACCTCGGCATGACGTGGCGCCCACAGCTCAGTGACATTCAGTGGATTCTGAATGTTACGTAAATCATGAGATGAAGGGGGATCGAAGGTGTTTGAAACTGTACAAATAAATTAAACGAGTTTCAGTTGCAAACTATATTTAGCTATAAAACGCCTTTCTCAGCCGACTAATACTTGATGTAGGGTCTAAGAAAAGTGAGGCGAAACGGCTTCTATCTGAACATACTGTCTTTCCTTACATCTTTCTTTACTCATAAGAGGGGATAATAATATTTAATATTTTCTGTTCATTCCTCCTGATGACTGACCTAAAGTACACCTCGGTTTGAGTCCAATCTTTGAACTTTTACAAATGGCCATCAATTCACGACTGCAACATAGTGCCCTCAAGGTCTTTTCTTGGCTTATCTAACCCGACCATTATGCGATCAATTCAGTTGTTTTTATGTTTGTGTCATTTGCGCTGTTCATTCTTCTCTCCTTTATAAATTCTAGTTTGTTTTGTTTGTGGAGAATACAGTCAGTCCTAACCCCGACAGAATGTTCAGATAGAAGTCGTTTCGCATCAGCGCTCAGACCCTACCGCAAGTACTGGGTGAGGGAGACGATTTATTGCCATGCTAGTCGGCAGTGCCTGTGATGTCCACCCCGCCTTTTGTCCGGGTAGTAATTGAAGACGACTGGCCGATGGCAGTCCGCACCTCGTGTACTCCTACCTTCCCTCGCACGGACGATACCCCTCATTTCCCCCCGGGGGGAAGATATCGGCCTTTAATGGAACTCTTCTTGGTAAGGGAAAACAAACTCAGTGCAAGGGAAGCTACTCTCGCCTTGCAGCAGACGACAACAATAGGTTGGTCTATGATGTCGGACACTACACTTACCCAATTTTGTATCTGTTCTTCGCCCAAATTTGAAGGGGTCCCCTGGGACCCCATTGACGAAAATTGAAGGGGTCCTCCGAACTTTTAATGCGTACTGTACGCAATTTTTTTGCGTAAGCAGAAGCCCTGATAAATGTGTTTGTGTGTGTGTGTGTAACCAGGGTACTCTAGCTACCTTTACCCTGTTATTTTGTGTGTTTGTGTATGTGTGTGTGTTGCATACATGTGTGTTTATGGAGGTGTATTTAATGCTTGCTCAGAAAATGTTTAAGTATATGCATCTTTGTGTATATTGCATGCATGCAAAACACTTTCATCCTGACTTTGATACTGTTGAAAAAGTGTTATGAATATGGTGGGTGTTTGTGTGTGAGTGGCACATGTCCTTGGATGTATGTCTTTTCTCAGTGAGGTAGCTGGGTGTGATAGAGTGTGCATAAAATGCATGGATGTACACCTGTTAATTTATGTATGTGTGCATGTGTGTGGCTATATGAATCTGCATATGTGTGCTTGTGTGAATGTATTTGGTATATATGCACATGCATGTGCAAGAGTGCATGTATATGTGTGTATGAAAGAAACAGTTCAATTACTACTCAAGTGTAAATATGCATGTATGTCTAAATATTTGTGCATACGTGCATGTGCACATTTATGTACACAGGCATATACTTACTGTAATATCATTTAAATCTGAATCCATATTTATTACATTTCCTCTATTGCATCATTACTAATTCATTTGCACCCGTGTAACAGGGGATATATGGGGTGGTTAACCAGCCTATCACATCTCACCACAACTGAACACTGTCATGGGTCTATTACTTTAATCTTGTGTGGGTTGCTGGTATTGGGTTACTGAGCTCAGCAAAGGTGGAAGATATATTATGTGGGCCACATTACTCAGGGTTGTTGTCATCCAGCACCTTACCTATTGTATCCTACATAGGTGTCACTAGCTACCTCTGTCACACCTGTATCTTTTGATAAATACATGCTGGCATTTACTGACATCTTAACTTCCCATCATTTCTTCATTAAAATTGATAATTAAAGCAACTACCTTTATTGTCCTGAGCCCCCTTCATGCTGCTCACCTAAAAAACCTGCTTTTTATAGCTTTGGTATATCAAATACAAGAAATTCATGCTCTTTTCACAGCTCTGTCGCTCATTCTATACATTTAGGAATTTAAGTTTCATTGTATTTTCTAGGACCTCAGGAACATTTTCCCTTTCTCAGGAGGGAACCCTGTCCAATTTGACTGTACAAAAGATCCATTTTGAGATAAGAAGCTTGATAGGATGCAACTATAGTATTTCATAAAAATTGTAATTTGAGTGTGTGTAGAGCCTGGGTATAGAATTAATGAAATATTAAAAGAAGAAATTCCCAGCATTCATCTTCAAGTCTAGAAGATGCGACCATTAAATAAAAGAGAGAATAAAAGTACGCGAAAAAGTCAAAGTCAAAAAGTGAAAATAAATCAGCTTATAATAAGTGTATAGCATAGCTGCTAGGACATTATCAGAGAAAGCGTGTTTATTGACCAAAGCTGTTAATCTGCCAGAACTAGGTTCTGCCCTTCAGATTTTGTGCAGTCTGGTAAAGTTCTAAAGTTCTGAATTCAGATTTTGTGGTACATATACTTCTTCATAGATGTGGCACTTATCAGTGGGGCTGGTCATCAGGTATTTTCTGAGGGCAAAAGACCCTCCTTATCACCCGTTCCAGATATATCTATAGTGGAAGCACTCTAATTCTTCCCAGTAAACCAGGCTGATGTGAAAAGTCTTTCCTGAGAATGGAAAATAATCTCCATTTTAATCTCTTATAACATCTCAGGTCTTGTCTCATAAAAATAGGTTCATTATATGCTGGAATCATCTTTAATTAATAAATATAGAATGAATAACAATGTTCATTTTTGTTCTGTTGCAGTTCTGTCTGTTGGAGAAGAAATGATTTGTCCACTACTCAAAAAAGGACAAAATGTTTTTACATGTAAAATAAATACAGCAACAGTTAGTCATGAAGAATGTTTTGAGCAACGTATGGTCACATTTGATTTCACAGGCAAAAACACAACAACAACATTATGCAAAGCATCAGCTCCACCTAACTTCGGGCAAGAAAATGGTTCTACATGCTGGTGTGATGAGGCAAAACAAGACATTTATGCATACAAATTTATATATGATGTGACTGAACAGAATACGGATCATGAGGGTTTATTGGAATGCAAATACTGTTCCCAGATGCCACGAAGTCTGGAAATAAAGAACAACAGCTGCAGACTTGGTAAGTTTTGTAAGTTTAAATTTATTCGACTGCAAAGTCTTAACGATAGACGCCTAAGTTTAGTTTTGTTTTTCATTCACAGGCTGGAAATTAAAACCAGTAAAACTGTATTTAAAGTAGGTTTAATTTTAAATGTATTTTTGAGAACTTAAGAAATTTGATCCATAAACCATGTGGGGAGATTTAGAAAACAGATAAATAAACAGTTTAAGCTAACCTTAGCGATACTTTATATTTCTAGTGAGGTACATCTTAAACTTTGTATTCTTCAAACATGCAAAAGATATATGTTTTAATGAAATGTTTAAAATTAAATAAACTGCACGGAATTAAAATGAACATTACTATAGGAAAGAGTGAAAAGAACCTCAGTGGCATTATGAATTTGATGAACTTGTTTATCAGTCTGATGATTAAAACAAAAAACACGAGGCACAAGGAGTGAAAGGGTGTTTGTAGTCACTAACTGTTGTTTTCGTCGTCGTCGTCGTCGTTTTTTTTTTGTTTTTTTTTTTTTTGCTTTTTGGTTTGTTTGTTTGCTTGTTTTTTTGTTTGTTTTATTTTTTTGCCGAGTTTTGTTTCATAGTGTTTTCCTCTCATTATCGGCAGATAAACTGACATCAGTGGCATGTACACCAAAATTATTCGACGCAGTCTTCTTGGCTTGCAACTTTTGGTGGATGTGGAAGTACATGGAGATACCTTTTCCTATTTGACATTTTTAGTGTATTTATGTGTGAATGTGTGTATATCTGCCTCAGAAAACTGTTCGAAATCTCCAAAATGGAATGAAGGACCAATGACTTTGTATGTATATGGGTGTGGACGCCTGTCCGGGCCATGCTGAAGACCACGATCTAAAGAGTAGTGTAGTTTAATTAAATAGGCATTATATAAGAGAAGATACTATAAAACGTAAAATTTGATAATAGAGCATTAATTGTGCGCGTTCATTTCTATTTTCGCAGCATGTACCCGACAGCGATGTATGAATGATCGACATATATTGAAGTTATGTAATTTATGATTGTATTCGGGAGACTCTGGTACCGGGATTGGTTTCAAGATATCCACCACTCAAACTGTTTGAGGACTACACGACCTGTCGTACCAGGAGATACACCTCTATTACAGAATAGAAGGAAGGACAGAGAGAAAGAAGGAGTTGGGAAGGTTGGGTCAAGTCTCGGGGTTATTTCAGCGTCCATTTAAGGAATCTAAGGCGCCATCTGTATCTGAGTTGTGGGAGAGCATTAGCATCCATGTTATATAGGGGGAGAGAAAGACGCGAAGTGAACACTTTTAAATGATTATAATTTAAAGATCATAATGAATATTGTTTCATTCTCAGGTTATATCGATATATAATAAGATGACAGATCACATGTAAAAAGTTTGTGTTGAAGGGTGTTAAGAGCAGTTTTAGACAAAAGATGATAAGAACACGTGTGGATGAAATATTTCCGATAAACTCTGTGATTGCACCAAAAACTGATGAGATTGTATATACATTGTTTTGAATGGCTTGCTTAATAGATGCATTGTTAAATGACTGCTATCTTATGTGCAAATGCTGTTTGTTTTATATCTCTAAGTATTGTATTGCATGTGTTATGCATCTGTACAACAGCCAAAAAAGAATAGCTACCTAGAATAAATGGGTGTCCACCCCTTTCCACTATATACTGGAAGCCACGTGCCCTGTCAGTCGTTCCTTGACCGGTACCTGTCGTTGGGGGCATTGCATGGATAGACAAGCCTGCCACTCTTGTCTATTGTGGGAGATGGTCAGTATGTCCTGTACAGGACGACCAGTCCAGTCTTTGACCTTCGTAAACCAGTTCTTGTCACCGTGGCGTCCGCCACCCTCCAAGGTGCCTTGAAGGACAGTCTTCGACAAAGTGTCATGCCGGGTCACATGGCCAAAAAAATCCAGCTTACTTTTTAAAGTAGTGGATCCTGGTGTCCTACGAGTGTGGCAATCTTGTTTCTTACAAAGTCGTCGGTCTTCCTAAGCACCTGTTCTCAAATGCCTTGATTCTCATTTCCGTCATGGGTAGCGGAGTCCGCGTGTCACATCCATAGAGCAGGATCGACACCACCAGGGATTTGTACAGCTTGTACTTGGTAGTGAACCTTTTTTTTTTTTTTTTGCTATGCCATATACTATCTAGCCTAGCCATTGCTGCTGTTGCTGTTGCGATCCGGATGCGGATATCTGGCGTGGAGCTGCTGTCCTTGGAGAGGTTGGCTTCCAAGTATTTGAAGCTGCTGACCTCTTGGTAACTTCGTTCATATAGATCTCTGCTTTGCTGCTGCCGTTGATCATTACTTTGCTCTTTTCAGTGCTGGTGTCCATTCCACATGCATTTGAACTGTCAGTCTGTCGGTGAGGTCTTGCAGTTCTTTGTTAGTGCCTGCTAACAGATCTATGCAAAGTGTATATTGCAGATTGGCACGATGAAGCCCATACCGAACTCATGTCCGGCGTCCTCCCCACTGTACCACAGTTTGTGGCAGTCGGCCGTTGTCGTTTCCCCCAAATCCTGTCCATCTAACCTTCACCAAACCCCACAATGTCCCATCGGTGCCGTTTCAGCTCCTGGGTAAGTTGTTGAACTTTGCTGCACTGATGAAACATATTTACATTACACGTGCCAATGGATGTTGCCTCTTTCAGTTTGATTTCTGATTTGCTCCAGTAGCACACTTCCCGCTGACCCCACGCTGGAGCCGGCCGATAGGGAGCTCGGTCATTGTTGATCCAGGTCTCGACCGATCAAACATGTTCCTTTTGTGGACTATCTCCATGGTCTTTATATTAAACATTATACACTTGGTAGCGCCCAGCTCCTCTCCAAGTGAACCACAGCCGGTAGTCCACCTGCTCAAGAACACGCAGTCGCTGGGCCCTGGCCGGTACCTTCATCGTAGAAAGTTTTCGTTCGCTGATGCCATGGTAGCATCCAGATTTTCTGTAGGGGTTTACTTCGTAGCCTTTACCTTTCCCAAGATTTCCCTCATGGCAGTGGGGTCATTTTTCCTTGGCTAGGATTCTAGTGCGAAAATGTTATCAAAATGTTAAGCTTATGGTCTTACGGAAGCCTTTCTCAGAGTGGTTGAAATATTTACAACCCTGCAAAGATGGATAAAGTACCTGTCTATTTTAAGACGTCTGTGTCGACCGCTTCCCTTGTGGACAGATTGAAAAATGGCCGTAGCTGCGAGCACATGGTCTTTTAAACTAGTCATATGGTCACAAGACTCTCCCTCCGCTTTTACGGAAGGAAAGTTCTTACTTTGAATCTGCAATTTTCAATTGTATCAGGATATAGTATCAGGATGTAGTCCTCCTACCACTCTCCCTCAGGCAGTTGACCCCACAAAAGCTCGGTTTCCCCCAGGTGATGAGGGCGCCTGGCTGGCAATGTGGCTACAGCACGGCGCTGGTCAGTGCTTCGATACCCTCCCCCCTAAAGCTGTAGTTAGGTGGTTGTCCTACGGTTCTTCTCGATGACCGCTCTCAGATCCTTGTTCTACACCAGGTTACTGATCCCACTTCGCTTAATGTCAGCATATGGTAGATCTTCCTTGTTCGACACCTAGATTGCTCGTCCAACGAAGCTTTCTCATGCTTCCTCGCCAACTGTTCCTTGTCTCTGAATCAGTATCAACTTCCTGCTCTCAGCACAAAGAATCAAGCAGTCTCGGTCTGGTATCAAGCAAAAGATCATTGGGCCAGCAAGAACCCACTGGCTGCTCGCGGTCGGCCTTAAATACTTACTCCTGTCAAGCTTGACACGTCGTGGGTTTTCTCCGGGTCCTCCGGTTTCCTTCTTCTCCCTCTTCCCCTAATCCGAAATTGCATTATTTCTACTAAGTAAACCAACCAAGCAACTTTGACTCGGGGTGAGCATGGCATGGATTGCACGTTGGGTCCAAAAAATGTATGTTCCCACGTTTTCCACGTAAGAGAAGGGTATGAGCACTTAGGCGCCACTACCGCATACCCCTCTACTCCCTGATCGTGACAGGCCCTATCAAAACTATCGCTGTAATGTCTCTATTCTCCCCTGTCCAAACGTTCAAATTCTTCAACCATTTCTGCAGCTATATTCTACTCAAACCATTTTAGTCAGGCTTTTCATGAGAATTATTCGATTGAGACGGCACTGTTGCGAATGACAAATGACTTGCTATCTGCTTGCGACAGGGACCAAAACTCATTGTGATCTGTGGGTTGCTTGACACTTGACCATTTCCATCTTCTCCAGTGCCTTCTTGGGACATTTGATCTCTGGCATCATTTTGACCTGGTTTCTGTCCTGACTGGCCTTGTACGTCTATGACTAATGAAGTATCTCAAATATACTTGTGACTTTAAATATTTTTGTAAGGAGAATCGGGGCTCAGTTCTTGAGCATCCTTTATTCAATGAAGTTCTGAACTATTACATAACTTTGTTCATTCCAATAGCCTTTGAAATAAAAACTGAAATGTGTGCAGTCCTGTTCTGGTTTTACTGGAGTAAACTGTGGCGTTTGTCTGGCGGTGGCTATATGGGAGCATGAACACCAACAGACAAGTGACCAAAATAACAAAAGACTCTTAACCTTTGCGCACAACAACCTCTATTTAACTCCTTAAACCAATTGCAAATCAATCTAAGAAATTAAAACTATTACTTCACATAAACATTGCTCTTTGTGTTAGCAAGCAGATGTGGACACTGACGAATAAAGCTTCATTTCATTAGGGCAGTCAAGAAAAAGAAAGTGTCTATGTGGATGTGGTGTAACGATAATTGTAGATCGAAGACTGACCAGAACCAAGATAAGATCAAGCTCTGATTTTTTATTCCCCTTGATCAAACAAGTTATCTCTCTTGTCATCATCAACTTATCAGGAAACCGCTTAACATCTACCATGTGCCGGGCTACAGCATCTCGAAGGACATACCACTATGTTGCCCATATTTATCTTTTTCATCATTATCTTCATCATCATCATCATCTTCATCTTCATCATCGTCTTCTTCTTCCTTTTCAACATTACGAGAGCGGTTGGATGGGTTGGTTTTTTTTTGCGCAATGTATTAAAATAAACCATTCTGTGTTTTTACGCTGAGTTTCTGAAACTCTCTTAAGGCTACACGAGACTTTTCTATATTTGTATGTGAAACCACTTACCCCTTGAAACAGAACGAAGGCCTAATAAAAGAAAAATCGTTTCTTTGTTCAATTTTTCTCTCTCTCTCATGATCACCTGATTGCTAGAATAGTTTGATGTTAAAAGGAATTTATGATATTGTTTTCCTGCAAAATGGAAATGCATTTATTAGAGAGTTATTAAAGGAATTAAAAAAGCTAAATAAAATTATATTAAAATTATTTAAGATTATTAAATCTAAGCAATAAACCTCGTCTATCACTGAAGGAAGTTATCAAACATCGCCAGTCTAACTTTTATATATGCATATGAATATACCTGATTATCGTACTTGAGTAAAAGAAACGTATGAAGATACAGACAAGACTTAACGGATGTGATTTATTTCTCTCGACCCAGAGTTCTTCTGTTTGTTTGTCGATGTTTTAAGGCTTGTTTCTCGTGACAGAATGGGGATGCTTACTCTCTTAATTAGTGCCTTCGAGAAATTAAACCCTTAACAAAAATTTTACTCTTTAAAAGCTATAGTTCTCTCCCTTA
This sequence comes from Pomacea canaliculata, assembly GCF_003073045.1. Classification (NCBI taxonomy): domain Eukaryota; kingdom Metazoa; phylum Mollusca; class Gastropoda; order Architaenioglossa; family Ampullariidae; genus Pomacea; species Pomacea canaliculata. Next base: position 9,856,390 of record NC_037596.1, on the reverse strand, counting down.
TGTCATCACTTGGTTAGTATTGCCAAGAATGTCCACGCTTTTGGGGATATAGATGAACTTATTCCTCATAAAGCATACAGCTTCAAAGACTTCCTTTATCTGTCAAGTAACTGAAAGTGAATATTTAGATACAGATGATCCATCATCATTTTCTGAAAAGTAGTCGTGAATAAGCGTTAGTCAGTGACTAGAATTTAAAGGGAATGGCAAATTGTGCTTAAATTATAAGTACATGTAATGATGTTCTGAATAATTCTCGTTCAAAAGTTTGAGCTTTAAAATGATCCTTTACTTACAACAGCATCTAAACCACAGGTCTGAGGAAATCGAAAAAAAAAATACTGATATGACGGAGGATAAGATTATAAACTGTAATATCTTAATGTAGCTACTGCATGCTTCGATATAACAATCGTTCTGAAAGAAGTTGTCGGGACAACAATCTGTGTGTGAAAAGATATAATGCCACTAAACCTTCCACATACCTCTTTCAGCGTCGCTTGCTGAGATTGGTTGTCCTTTGTACAGACCTTAACACACAAACAAAGCCAAGGATCCGAACCCTCCTTTTTCCCATGACAGGACGCAATCAGAACTACAGCCTGTTTATATCTTTACTGTAAACTATATCTCTCCGCGGATAGAAAGATTTCCTTCTTTCTCGCAATCTATAAATTATAGAAATTTAGGTCACGCTGTCCAGTCAACAAAACTTCTAATATTATTCCAATATCGTTTATGCTTTTTTTTTTCTAACGTGTCCGCATTGAAGGCTGCTTTTTTTTTCGACAGTGTATATAAACAGAGCAGTCTTTATGAATCAGCCTGAAGCAGACGCGATTGTTAGTAAACAATTTCTTTGCAACCCGAAATTTTTGTAAGACGTGATTCTGAAAGCAAGCATCTAATCATTTCCATTGCTTTCCCCTTTAATCGAGCACATACATCAGAAACAAGGAAGCTTTAGTCTTGGCTTATGAACCTCTTTACAGGAAGTAACACTGAAAAGCTGCATTGAAGCCTCATAGGAAACGAGAAGATTTCACCGTAAACTATGTGGATACAGGGTTTCGTGGTTATCTTTGATTCTCTATTATTTGTCACAGGTAAAGATCACTCTTTTAAATGTTTTAACGTGATAAGCTCTTGTGCGAAAATGAAAGACGTTGACAGTCCAGAAATAGATGAAAGGAAGACAGCGATTTAAAAACGAATTATTTTTTACTCTAATCTTTGTAAAATACATGATATTTCATTACTATTTTAAATGAGAAACGAGATACTTTAACACAGGTATTTACCATCAAAGCTATGATGCAAAGTTATAGTCGATACAAGAGTTTATTTACGGGAACAAGGCATACAAAATGTGACACCGAGTTTTTGTTTAGTAAAGTTCAGACATTTTCAGGTGTAAACATCTCCCCCTGTGGTGATAATGGCATAAAAGAAGTGCTGGCTGGCCAAGACACTGTCTTCACCTGTACGGCTGAGGGACGAATAGAGTGGAGATTGGGATTTCAGGATGCACCGAGTTCTGAGTTGTTAGCAACATGCGAATATACATGTGATGAAATGAATAATTTTAAAAACCTTTTTTTTGCCAACATAAGAAAATCTCACGAATCAAGCTCAATGACCATCAGAGCTGTCAATCGTTCAGACATCGTTCATTTCTTGAACAGCAGTCTTCAATGTGTTCATAAGGCTGAGATAAATCACGTGGCAGTTTGTGAACTCAGCTATGTGTGTAAGCACTTTGTCCTTTTCTTCTGTACTTTTTTTTCTTCAAATTTTATTTCACGATTATTTTTCTTTAAAAATATTTGTATCATTTCCCTTTACATATATATATATACACATGGTCCATGTCTTGCTTATAATCAAATTCATTTTGCAATTTTCTCAAGTATGCTATTTCTCTTAATCATTCCCTAACAAACCTACCCTGGAAAAACACTTCTTTTTTTAAGTTCTACCAGAGGGCGTAGCATGCACAGCAGTCAATACATCATGGTCTGTGACTGTTTCCTGCACCATCGGCAGTGTTTACTCCTCACGTGGCCTTTACACGTGTCACCTTTATCGGAGAAAACGCGGAGTGAGTGTTTAGTGCAATATTTCTTGAATTTATTGTCAATACGTATCTGTAAAGTAATTTTTGGTGGTCACCTCACCACAATTTGCTTTTAAATCTTTTTTGTGTTCCTCTTCATTGTTTTCGCTCTTACTTTGTTTTACTCATTATTTGTTTTCCTTTTGCATCGTTTCATTACAGTCAAGGAATGAAACGTTAAACCACGTCACTATGGTGACGTCACCGACCAGAGAGAGGATAACCAAGAACGAAGTGAAGGTGTCAGGTTCCTGTCATTTCAAGACAACTCTGGCAGCACAGGAAGGGCAATATGAATTCTACGTAGTCGTTTTACCTGGAGAACGGACTTACAGTGTAATCTTTACCGGTGATTACGAGTGGATTACAGTTGGTAAGCTAATATTGTTGACATGAGATGGAAAGAGAATAAACTTTTACCTTCCTTATATTTGAATATTTCCCCCACTCTTTCCCTCTCTCAAGCACTGAAGACCTCTCTCTCTCTCACACACACACTCTCTCTCTCTTACACTCTCACACATCTGTATGCGGTGGTTTACACAGCTTCAATTCTTCCTCATGTATGTATCTGAAAACTCTCAAAAGTTTCGCACAAGTGGAAAGGATAAAAACTAGTTGACTCGCTTCTGAGGCGCATGCACAAGCATGTAAACATGCACGCCTACCATTGTCGTGGAATATGAAGTAAACATAGAAACACCTCAAATTTGTTTGTTCTATAACGTTTAAACAAAACAGCAAGAAAAGATTCCTACCTACAATATTTTTCCAGTCTGGAAAAGCACAATTATTCACTTACACATTAGCAGAGTAGAAATGTTGATTATGTGTGCAGAACGTCCTAACTCGCCAACCATCTCCTGTCGTCCACACCCCTATGTGTTAGAAAATACAAGCGTCATGTGTACCTGTACTGCCACTAGTCTGGGTCAGCCTGCGGGATCTCTAAGAATGATCACAAATAACCAGACAAGCCAGGGGCAAAGAGGCAGGCAAGAACGACAAACTTCAGCATCACAACAACAACAACAACAACAACAACATAGTCAGTACTTGACTTTGTTAGATCATGGTACAACCTGGTTCGAGTGTCAGGTGCTTTGGGGACTAAATGAGATTCGTGGAGAAAAATACATTGCTAATGTGGGGTGTAAGTGAACGCTTATTTCTTATTTTTTGGTTCTCTGATGATAGTATTAAGGTGCAAATTTTTAGGTAGCTTATTTGTGTACATCTTTATTTAGCCTTTTTTTTTTCTTTTTGTCTTCTATCTGCTACTGAGTGTACAGACGAATGATCAGAAGTTGTATTAGTAAATGTTTGCATACAGAGATGAAAAAGGTAGATTTTTGCATAAATTTTATATCTGTTTCACTGTCTGTCTTTCAGTGTAACCAGATAATAATGCTTCAGACTCAAAATGGCTAAAATTAACAAGCTGTCAGCTGATACCTTTACTGGCATCAGGAACATTATTTTATTTACAGACGCGTCCAAAATAAACAGATTTTTACTCAACGGCAAAGAAAAAAATGCGTCATCGATGGAGGGAGATCAGGTGAACTTCTTGTGTGAGTCCGATGGCCGGCCTACACCAAAGATGTCCATCTACAACCACTTCAACGACACAGTCACGTGGACAGAGTCGTCTTCTGTCAATTATACATTTATCGCTAGTTGTGAAAGCACGGCCAGTTACACGTGCACAGCGTGGAATGAGATTAATCTTCAGTCAGTCATGACCAACTCGCGCAGTCTCGACCTCAGTGTCTTTTGTAAGTAAACATTTCGCTTCAGGTCCTCTTGAAATGAGGGTATTTTGTCAAATATTCAGAGCATAGAGAATGTATGCCCCCTGACCGAGACATATGAACGTAAAGAGATGAGTGGGAAAGATCGTTATCAATTGTTACAACGATGAAGATGTTCAAGTACAGTGAAGGAATGGTTTCGTCTACCTTAAGCACACTAGCTCTCTGCAACTTCAGAAATTGCTAAATCCTGATTGGGTACTGTATAAAACATCAGTAAGAAGGAAATACCCTCATTGACAAATTTCTTTTTAACATTGCTGTTCTTTACGGCATTTAAACAATACAGGAATTTGAATAAAGAATAAATAATCTTCAAAATATATCCTGCAGTGCTTTCGTTATTTACATGACTGTAGGTAAGCCGTTATGTGAACGATTTCATATTACTGTCTTATTGAAGTTTGAAATGTGTTGTGTGTGATATGTCTATTTGACAGGTAAGCCTCGAAGTGTGCTTTCTACCTACTTTGGAGAGTACAAATGTAAAACCACAATCGGCAATAAATTTTGACCTCATCGCTTACCCCGTACCACACGAGTATCACGTGTGGTTGGTAAATTGTTCGGTGAATAGCACTGAAGGTATAGAGAATGAAGTTGAAGGTTCCATGATAAACATCACCTGCAGGGCTGGCCAAGTACAGCGTTACCTATGCACCTGTACTCTGACAGTCGTCAACACAACGTGTCATACAGCTGGCCATTACAAGATACAAGTTATCAACGAAGCTGGTGGTGAGAACTTCTCTGTAGTGATTACCTTTGGTGAGTAGTCTTATTTCTATCCCTAACACGAAAAACAACAACAAAACCAAACAAACAAACAAATCAACACAGCAATTAAAACAAACAAAAATGTTAATTAGGGTTGTTAGCGCCTTGCTGGAAATCATGCCAGTCCCTTTACAAACTTACAGACTAGAATGGACTTCGGAGCTAAAATTCCCTCTTGTAGGGTGATTCAGTAGAAAACTTTTGCATATCGTCACCTGGGCGACAGGACTAAGAGCAGTAAAGCTGCGGTAATAAGACTAAAGTTATCGGCTTGAATGAACACCCTATGAGTGGATTGCAAACTCCACTTCAATTCCTACCATCTTTAGCAATTTTTTTCTTTGAGTACGCTTGCGCGCGATGGTCAACGACGTCCTGGACATGAGTTCAGCGAGAAGCTGTAAACTGCTGCAGGGCATAATTAAAAGGTAAGTGCGACCGCTGACTAACAATTCTTTGTATCCCCATGCGTTATATTAGAGCTAGACATTTCGATGAGGCATATGACGTTCCTTAAATACTAATTAACAAATAACACACTGGAGCTTGACCTTTAATTAACAGAGAACTTGCAAGTCTTCTGGCACAAAAGAAAATGATAATCAAAGAATTTTAACAGAAACCAGTATTATAAAAGGCAGAAATAAACGGAAATCCAGGATAACTTAACATTATAAACAAAGCACGCAGTCCAGGCCTATAAACAGGTCGCACAGAAAGGACGGGTGGAAAGTTATCGTTATTTTAAAAGAATTTTCCAATTGGAGCTTACTTGAATGGCTGCAGTATTGACACACTAGGGAGAAAGTGGGGCAGGAGATTCCTAATTCTACGCCACACAATAAAATCACGCAAAAAACCAGACAAAAAACCCCCAAAACATAAGCAAAACAAAGCAAAAAACAAACAAACAAACAGACAAACAAGCGACTGTTTTACCCATCAGCAACTAAACCCAATCATTTAAAAAAATCATCTTTTACATTGGGTGGTGCACAGGCCTGCTGTTCATGTCATTCACACAGTTACCGTCTCTGAACGGCATCACGGATGAACCCTTCCAGCAGTGCACAGACGTATGACAGAAAAAAATGAAAAAGTGCATTAGACTCGAATGAGTTACTTTGAAGAGGAAAACATATAGTTTGCTGCTTGGAATTGAAATAAATTGTTTGTGAAACCTGTTTCGTTATTTTTCAGACACACCTCGTAGTTATGATGGCAGTGAAATGCTGACAGCGACCTGATGCAGTAAAGCTGCGTGTTGTCAGGATAGGACTGATGACACATAGAGTGATGCTAAAGGCAGGAAGAACAAGAACAATTGAAAAATAAGAAATAGGCAGAGAACATCCAGAGTTTTTCTTGAGTGTGTGTGTGGAGTGCATCGGGGTTTGTGTAGTTTAGAGAGAGACATAATAATGAATGTACTGACAAGTGAAACCTAAGAACTATTTCGAAAACCGAAAGTCAGTTTTGGAAAATAAGATCATGAGAAGAAATTTGAAGAGTTTATTTAGTCATATCGATTTAAGTTGGAAGTCTCTTTATAGAATTATAGGGAGGATTGACACTCAAAAACATTTCCGTGTCAAGTGCGTTTTAAAGTGTTTGAAGAAGACTTGGAAATAATTCGTCTTTCTATTAACATAAGCCTGAGACTAAAGTTGTGTTATGAGGATTGGTTAGTTCTAGGCAGAGCATGATGTGTAAAATGTAAAAGACAAGGAAAAATATTCGCTTTAAAGACTTTATTTTGCATTCATTATTCCCAATGTTCTTAATCGTCGGTAAACGCGTTTATTCTATACCAATGACTGACGCCCTAAAATGGATACCAGTCTGACACATTGCTTTCCCTTCTCTCTTTTTTATAGAAAAATTTTGAATAATTGAGACTTTGACTGATGGAACGAGTGTAAAATGAAAAAAACAAATTATCTGAGATGTTGTTAAAGAACAAGATGGTCTTGTTTTCTCTTGACTGATGTTTCAACGATCTGATAGTGGGGAAATATGTTGTTTAAAACTGGACAAAATTTGCTTAGAAAATAGGTTCTTCTAGCAATTATCATGTCGATGACGTGCGTTATAACCGTATGGTCATTGCACTTGAACATCAGATCGCCAGTCTGAGGCCCATTCAGCCTTTTATTAAAGTACTCCGTGTTCACTTTACCAGCTTCAGGAAATGGACTGGTTTGTCAGTTATTTGCACAAATAAATAAAACTTTTCTCTCGTTTCAAAGAATGAAAAATGAAAATATTTTGTTAATGTTTTCTGAAACTTGCGAAAGTAGTAATTGTAAATAGTGCGTGGTTTCATATTTCACTTTGTGACTCTCACAAACATAAAAATATTCAATAAATTTCCAGCATATTAGTGTCAAATAGCAAAACTAGCTAATATATATTTACAAACATAAAATAAATACGAAGAAATAAACAATTAGCCCCCATTCCACCATAAAAGATAAAAAGTAAAAAAACAAACAGCAAAACCAAACAACAACAAAAAAAACAAAAAACAAAAACAAAACAAAAACAAAAAAAAATCACGAAATGTGCAGAAAAGGACACGAAGAGAGGAAATTTTAACAGGTCACCAGCCGGTTTATATGCGGAAAGTTCTTAACTGAGTCTTGCTTTAACTTCCTTTACTGATTCCTGTGTGAAAGTGGATTAGTACTGTACAGTTGTGAATAATGTGTACTTCAGGTTATTTTTCAAACAACTTACACAGCTTCAGGTAATGTCTTGCACAACACGACAAAGCGTCCGAACTTTTTTTCATTCGATACAAATGAATCAAAACAAGTTTTTATTACATTAGTCGGTATTTTGTAGGATTTGCCATCTCTGACTGAAATAGCATACTGGTCAACAATGCACATTTTACTGAGTTAATAATAACTGCGCTGATAGTAAAATCTGTTCAAAGAAACAAGCCAACTTCCTATTGACATTTATGTATACATAAACCCTAAAAAACCGCATGAATTAAACATATTATTTATGTTTATAAAATTCTTCTTCAAAAAAGATATCAGGAAAGTTTAAAGGTCAAAGTGCAAAGGCTAAATGTCAGACGATCAGATAAAAAGTCGATACTATCTCTGAAACGTGTATCAGGGGAGGGAACTACGTTTTACGTCAATCCAGGCATGGCAGAGTTATACCCCAATCTTATGTATCTTGGTACACTATGTAACGCAGACAATTGAAAGATTATAGAAAAGTATCATGAAACAAGAAGTAAATTACCTAATTACCAAAAGACTAACGCAATATGAAATCCACCCCTGGTCTCGAATCATTCATTGACTAATTGCTCCGTAGTCGAGCGCAGTAACCACATTCCCAGTGTCAGGGATCTAGTCGGAGTGCTATAGGACTAAGCGCACGTGCGTGTCTCTATGATGTTAAAAAAAAAAAAAAAAAGAAAAAAAAAGAAAAGATGTGACGTAAAATTGGACGTTTAATTGTGAGTAGAAGATATTGTGTTATTGGAAGTAAAAATGCTTAACTGATTATATAATAGAGGACCTGTGCAACACTTTGCAGTTCGTGGATGTGTTATTTGAAGTGAATAACTACTATTGCCGAGACAGTGAGCTTAACTAGTTTATAAGGAACTCATTGCATTTTGTGGATGTGTTATTTGAAGTGAAGAGCCATTCCCGAGACAGTGTATCTGAAGGAATAGTATGAAGGAACTAAAGAACACTTTACAGTCTGCGTTTATGTTATCTCAACGTATCAACGGCCAGCCATTGCGTTATTCACTGTGTTACTACCCTGAAGAAATAGATCGTAGTAAAGACATTTTTAGGTTATTATTTACGTTATTTTGTTTTGTTTAGTAAACATAGGCAGACTTTTACAGGCAAATCATTTTGTTTATTTGTGTGAAAGAACGCGTAATTGTCTGACCCCGCAAGTGTGTTCGAAAGGGAGTGAGCGAGAGACACTGGCCGCTAGGTCACTTAGGGCAGGGGCCATCAAAGGTCCGCCCACCCTTTATGTGCGGCAAAGGCCGAGAAATGTCTCATCTTTTGACTGCGCTAGCGGGTGATTCCGCCCCTTAGTGTAGAGACGGCCTTCGGCGCCTGTCTCTGGCGCAGGGGTCGCTAAACATGGCCGCTGTGTACAATTCTTCGCAGAAACAGAATATTTCGCGATCAAACCAATCCCATTGATTCATGGGATGATTTAGCTCTCTGTCGACGATTAGATTTTGATGTAATACATCCTGGAGATTGTCGATGACATACACCAGCGGACTTAGTCATTACATCGGGGCGCAGTGTCCACCTACATTGCATGATCAAGCCCTCGTTTTTAGTAACGGATGCCTTTCAGAATGTGTGTGTGTGGTGTGTGTTATCTGTGTGTGTAGTGTGTGGTGTGTGTTATCTGTGTGTGTAGTGTGTGGTGTGTATTATCTGTGTGTGTAGTGTGTGTGTGTGGTGTCTGTGTGTGCTGATCTCGCAGGCGTCTCCCAAAGAACGGTTAGCCGCAGTATTAACCGAGTCACAATTAATTAAGAAACTGAAAAAAATCCTAAGCCTCCAGTGACAGTTGTTAGTTTGACACAAATCACGCTGTCCTCTCGAGGACAGTCTTTGTAGGCATATCTGCACAAAATAATAAAAACAAGTGGAAGTACCTGTACACAAAATGTTTATGTAAGGCAGCAGTATATACTGATGCAGCTTCTAATACATGTTTTACATGTGCATTACTCGAGTCAACATGTATCAGGCTAGTTAGTATATTTGTCCAGTTCGCCTTCTTGGCTTTTTTTTATATAGTATGGTTGCGAGATATATCGTCTCTTCCTTCTATTTTGAATAGACTTGGGGACATGATAAACATCGAATGTGTGGCCTATTCACCTGAATTCTACGTACAATAACAAAGTAGCAGTGCCGATGTTGTCATTTCATACGGACAACTGTCGTAACGCTGTACTCACGAGCGTTTCTCAAAACACTCGTTTATTTTTCTTTTGCTCAGTCATCTTAAGACGCTTGCTATAGTCACTGCCCATGACACCCTTTTGCTGATTTGTTTTGCCCCTTCTCAAGTTACTATTGTAACCAAAAACTGAAAATTACGGACATATCAAATGGCTTTTACTAGAAATAAAATACTGTAGTATATAAATGCACACAAAAAATACAGCGTATTTCATTGTCGTCAAGTGAGCGGCGATGTGCAAAAAATGTTAGGAATTGTCCTCTCCGATGATGGGAAAACACGCGCGTTTACTACAAGTTGGTTTCGAGCGCATGTTGCACATGAGTTCCCTAGGATATCCTCAATGTCGGGGTTCGAGCGGCACGTATGCTGACAAGCCCCGTCAAACGGGGACATTTCTCGCAGGCGCGGCGCTCGCCTGGCGGCCTATCAGCTCTCGGGGGGTGGGGGGGAAGGGGGGTTTGAGGTTATCTACTAGGAAATTGTCGACGCGATGTAACGATGGCCCATTGTGCCGTGACAGGGAGTCATTATGACCTTAAGCAAGGTCTGTTGGAGATAATCTAAACTTGAGATCGACGCAAAACCCATGTAGCAAGGTTGGTAGACAGCATAAGGGATTTTCGTAGACATTGTTGCATAACAAGAATACGTTCAGTGAGGTCTTAATTATAAACCATAATTAAAAACCACTTGCTGTCGTGTACGAGATCATTGGTAAATAAGTACACACATTTATATGTCTTTGTGTTTACAAAGGACAAAGGCATCTAGCTTGCACCTGCCGCCTTCAACCAGTGGCAAGTTTTAAGCTTCACAAGAGCAGCGGCGCACCTTTGTGACAGGCAGTGATTGTGACTGCCCCCGTCTGTAGAAGTTACGGACAAAAACAAAATTAAGGTAAGATAAAGTATAAGAGCAAGTGTACGTTAAGACATAATGCCTTGTGGATGTGTCAAATAATAATGTGTAAGTGTCGAATGAAAAAGATATCCAGGGGCAGTTTCTAAATTTTTAGTTGCTGTGCAGGAGGAAGCTTTATTTAAGTTCCTTGTGTGAGATTGGACGTACACGAGTTTTACGAGTTGTGTACTTCTGGATTTTGTGTTTTCCTTCCCTGTTTGTAATCAAGTTACATGTATATTGATATTTCTTGCAAATCAATATTTTGGTATCATTTAAATTTGATATACTTTGGACAGCCATTTGTAGCGTTCAATTTTAACCTTCATTGCAAGAAACTGTATCGCAATATCCACGGATTCTTGTACCCGAGAGTTGTCCTTGGAGGCGATTGCCCGCGAATAGCGAGGGTCCATTAATACATTATACACATAAATTACCGCAGGTTTTCAGTTATTTTATGCTTTGTGTTGTGGGAGAAGCAATCTGTGTTATTACAATACACTTTACTCGTAATTACAGAAACTTGTGCTGTTGAAGTAAGTACACATGTGCGGTGTGAAATATTAACAATTTTTTCTTCTTATTCATTCTGACAGAAACATCAGGTGTACAATCCATTAACAGAGTATCGCCACTGGTCTTTGCAGTTTTCTTACAGGTAACTGCTTTTCAAATTTGCCAAAATGTGATTTTTTTTATCTACACAGCTTAAGTTGTTTTTAGCGTGAGTCTGAAGCTCGAATAGTACAAACCGACTGAGTCTTATTGATAACTATAGGTTAACATCATGCTCATTTTTTATGTTGATATCGAGGTCAGAAAAAATGTTTCTTCTTGATCAGAATATTAGTTCTTTTCTCAGACTTTCCTGAGTTTTAAAAGTTTGATTTTTGTCTTTAGATTGCGTAAAAAATAATTTTACGAACGCTGTGTGTTTATCTCCTCGTCAACATGTATCATATTTCAGTTTGTGAACATAACAATTTTATTATCATGCCCAGTTATGTCATGCTTAAAATGTGAGTTCTTACAAGTTACTTATTTTATTGGATACATTTATTCTACACTTGTTAGCGTGTCCATTAAAGGCCGTATTTGGTGCTCATTTTCAAAGTTTATCTTTTGTTTAAAGGCTGTTTTATTTAATACTTGCGATTCTTCCAGGAAAGATCAAGACCACGCGGGTGTAGCAAGGGATGGCACTATCATCATATCACCATATTATTATTATTATTAGTGTGACATATGATAACTAGGAATAGTGCTATATTGGGAGAGACGTGCTTGCGTGCCGCACTTCGGCTCCTTCCACGAGTCGAGCGACGCGTGGTAAACAGAGTGACAGAGGTGGGAATGGGTAAGTAAGGATACGATTAGCGGTTGAGATGGACGTTGCGGCGGCGACAAATAGTAAGTCGGCCTTGATGCTGGTACTGGCGCTCAGAGGGATAAGAAGGCCGGGCGGGCGGGGCGGGGCGGGGGGGCTAGGAGTCTCAGATGAAGGAAGCCAGGGACAGTTAGCGCGGGAAGGGAAAGAGGAGAGGGAAGGATCTCCCTTACTCCTGGAAATCAGTACAGTAGGCCTGTGAATCGCTGACGTCACGATGGGCATGGCGCAGGGTTTGGTCGGAATGTTTGGTTATTGGGGATGCGTGCTGGGGGCTCAAGATTGAAGTAAATGATAATTAGTAATTTAGTGTAGGTGTGCGCGTACACGTAAAAGTCGGAGTGAGTAGGTAGAGCTGTCGAGAGTGTGATCAGCCCTAGGCAACGGCAATCGCATCCTCTGACCGTCTCCGCGTGCTCATTCACCGGAGTTCACGACATAGTGCTGTGCTTGGTAACTTTTATTTAGCATGCTTTATTAACCTCTGACACTGAAGTGATTACCAATAATTTGCTCACTAACAAGAATGCTACAGTAGTCAAGAAGGTAATAAAATTGTAAAAAAAAAAACCCCATGCTATTAGTCCATTGGTTTTCTGTTGGATGGTAGTCAGTTCAAGCACATAAGATCATCTGGTATCCTTCTTAGGAGGTTCAGATGCATGTGTGTGAAAGTGTAGCTGTGTGTGTGTGGGTGTGTGTTTTGAATGATTTGTATAGCTATGTATGTTGCCCTTCATGTTATATATTTATATGTGCTTATATCATCATCATCAATCATCATCATCCTTTTTTTATGCTTATTTACTGAAATAACATAGCGCATTAAGTTTATGGCAAAGTTCAAAGAAGATAATGGAGTACATGAATATCAAAGAGTTTTTATCATGAAAACCTGTCTGTCTATTTTTTCAATCATTCTTATTCTCACTTCCCTCCATCATATAATAAATGTGTTTTACTGGATTTGCAAGCTGGACCTGGTGCCCTTCCAATGCCTATAGTCCTCAGCAACCGTAGGCCCCATAACCAACTTTCTCTTTACACTAGTTTCAGGCGACTTTTTTCACTCATTGAAGTAAGAACTAGTTTTATGCTAACGGTACAATATTTAGGTGCAACTGGGATTTTGCTACACCAGGTTTCACGAGCTTGTGTGTGCGGATGCTGCACAGCTTTGGTGACTAATACCTAACTAGCAAAGAGTCGAGAAACAAGGAAATTTATGTTTGGGTTTCACATGCTTCAGTAGTCAATAATGTATACTTTCCTTTTTAATACGACACATTTAGAAAGCTATAAGAGCAGATGAATAACGACGATAAGTCTGGAGATAAAGTGTATCTCAGCCTTGAGACCCATTATGAAAATGTGGATACTTAATCTGCACCATGCTGCAAAACCTCAAGTGTGGACTGTATGGACAGCAGCTGTCGTGCTTCTTTTTGGTCCTTCAATAGTCCGAAGTAAGCAAAACCTTTACAATTGCTTATACATACATATGATAATACAAATATACTGCGAAAATAGAAAATTGTTGACGGAATAGAAGGAAAGGCTAAGCGAAAGAAAAAAGCATTTGTATGATAGAACTTCTATTAAATTTTATTCGAATTTTTTATGATATGACAGTTTCTGTTTAGCGAGAAACTACTTGTTATTTCACATACTAGATAATTGTTATATTCTGCTTCCTGGTAATCCTGACTCTACTTTTCAAACACCGCATGATTAATTTTAGTGTGCTAAATTGGTAACCAAACATTCCACTATTAAAACAGCTTCACTGGGCTTGTGTCTTAGAATTAATTATAAAATATCATGTGTCTGATAAAAGACGATCCCAGGTTGTACTTGTCCTATCTAGACTCCTTGATCTGTCTATACCCTACAAATATGATGTCTAGGTTAGGGCATGTAAAGGTCGGTAGAACCTATACTTTCTCCTTTTCACTATTACCTTTCTTGATGAATCAGAAGCCATCTGCTGAGCATCTTTCACTCTAAATTCAAGTGTACTTGCTTTCAGAGTACTGAGCCTCCCCAAAGTGACAAGATACTACTACTTTAGAAGCAAAAATTTTATAGTAAGACTTAGTTGCTTGAATGCTTACTAACAAGTTTATCTGTTAAATCAAGTGCTAGTAGATGAATGAGACAATAGGTACGTGTATACTTCTTTTATTTTCTAAGTTATATAAGTGTAAGGTTTTGTTTGTAATACAGGTGTAGTGCTTTCTCCCTGTGGGGATGACGGGGTGACCGAAGTGCTGGCTGACCAAGACACTGACTTTACCTGCGCCGCTGAGGGACAAGTACAATGGAGATTGAAAGTGTTGGGCGCTAGAAGTTCTGAGTTATTAGCAACATGCGAGTATGGGTGTACTGAGATGGAAACCTACGATAATCTATTTATTGCCAAGATAGGAGACCCTCTCCGGTCCAGTCACATGACTGTTAGACCTGGGAATCGATCAAACATTCTGTTGTTGGGCGTCAGCCTTCAGTGCGTGATTGTTTCTGAGACGACACCGGTGCCATCAGCTGAATGTAATCTCAACTATGCGTGTAAGCAGATTTGTAAAAAAGAAAACTTCTCTTATTAAACTCTTTGTTCATATATCTATGTCAAAGTTTCACTTATTATTTTGGTTTATTGACATAGCCTTACAGAATATGTCTTGTCACTCAGGATAGAAAACAGTTTTGCAAGACAGGTTTGTCAAACCTACGTTTCCAAAAACGAAAAGAGAAACCGTTTATTTTAAAAAAAACTGATATAAGTACACGTTTTCTGATTGTGAGGAAAGGTGACAACTTCTCAGAGATGATTCAGAAAATACTGTGCGCAGGAGTTGTTACCCTACTTCAAAGTTGCAATATTTGATTCATATCATTTCCTACTTGTATCAATTAATTTTTGGTGGCTTATATCGCAAATCAAGGCCTATAACTATGTTAGCCATTTTCGTTAACCAGAGCAAAAAACATTTCTTGGACAGAGTGTGGCATATAACCAAATCTCATTACCACGTTTGTCAGGTGTGAAAATGAGGACTGTTTCAGTTACAAAAAAAATCATTGCAGTATTTTTTGTTCAGGTCCACCAGAGGGAGTATCATGCACAGCAATGAATACATCTTGGGTCGTGACTGTGTCCTGTGTCATCGGCAGTGTCTTCTCCTCACGTGGACGTTACACGTGTCAGCTTTATCAGGAAAAACACGGAGTAAGTGATGTGTGTGATGTTTACTTAACTATGTTAAAACAAACGTTTATGCATAATAATGAATTATTTCTTTCTGGATATTCTTATTATCCAGTCTGTTATGCGACTTTTCTTTGACAACACAAATGGCGTTTATGAGGTATTGGAGTTTAATTAAATAGAAGACAAAAACAGATTTCTGATAAATATCTTATCGTAAAGAAACTTTTTTAAACATTTTTCATCGCATTTTTTCCAAAAACCGCTCCTGTAATAAATATTAAATTCTTATCATTAACGACGATAACACATCAAGCAACTGGTCATTGACGATCACTCGAAACACACTTATCCAGTCTTCTTGTGATGATGTGTTACTGGGAAGGGGTACTGGAAAGAAGCGCAATTTTTTTATATTTTAAAGAAAAGGAGAAGTGACAGTGGCTACAGTAGACAAAATCATCACTCTCTAGAACTTGTTGCTGTTGATCTTACCATTCATTTTCTTTTTACAATTTTTCTCGATTTAAAAAAAGAATAAAAGACAGAGGACTGCATAAGAGAAAGATTCTTCCTCCGAAAAATCTGTTGTGTAATGAACTCCCCTGGTTAGGTAAATATTAATATCTTAAAAATTGCTGTTATTTTATATAAAGTTTGCTGCAAAATTTTGTAAATCTCACGAGCTTTACTTTTCTCTTTTGCAGTTTATTTTCTTCTAGTTGTTGTTTTTTTTTCTACCTTTTCGCACCTTTATTTTCTGTGCTTTCCCTCTACTTTCCACAGCTTCTCCAGTCTAAGAACGAGTCTGTGAAGCAAGCTGTCATGGTGACTTCGGCGACCAGAGAGATAGTCGGCAGTGGTAGAGTGAAAATGTCAGGCTCCTGTCAGTTCAACACAACAATACCTGCAGTGGAGGGACAATATAGCTTTTTTGTCGCCATCTCACCTGGTGGACGAACCTACGATGTCATATTTACTGCTGGTCACAAATGGCTTGCAATTGGTAACATAAATCATCAATTCTGGACTTAAAAAGAAAGGAGAAAAACTTTGCTTCCTTCACACCATCCTCGCACACAGACACATACACCATCGTACTGAAAAATGTAGTAATTTTGGTTATTATTATAACAAAGAAGAAACTTTAATTCACTGTTTTTGTGATTTGAACAGAGGTTTATTTCAGTCATTCCAATTCTTATCTTTGCTTACTTTTCTTCGCTTATATCTTTCCTTTACTCTCTTTCTCACCCCCCTTATCATCTTTGTCTTTATATAGTGTATGGAAAGATTTAGAAAAGCTTTCGTCTATTGTTTCATCAGATTCTAGCACCATGTATTCTATTTCCAGAACGCCCTCACTCGCCAGATGTCTCATGTAGCCCACAGTCCTCTGTTCTAGAGAACACTGGCATCGTCTGTACTTGCAGTACTCCTAGTCTGGGAGAACCTGCAGGATATCTGATGTGGATCACTGGCAATGATACAAAGCATAGGACAGTAGCCTGGCAAGAGAACTCATCCCTAGAACTACATTATACTCACAATCTAACCCTGTCAGACCATGGGAAAACATTGTTCTGGTGTGATGTAATCTGGGGACAAGAGAACATTCATGGACAGAGCTACACTGCCAATGTGGGATGCAAGTTTACAATTCTTTTTATATTTCTAAATGACATTTTGCACAGTAGTTAACTGGAAGCTTCTCGATTTGAGTTTGCCTCATATCTCTATCTCTGCTTCTCTGTAGAGATGTGTATGGATGTGCATGCATGATGGCACTTTAGTAAATATGCAGATATTGTTTCATAGTACACTGAAGTTTGTGAAGAAAACTGAGGGAAATGTTTCTAGGATTTTAAAGCGTCAGTATTTTATGTGTACTTTTCAGTTGCTTTCATATTTGTCCCTTTATTTTCCTATTTTTTTAGTGGTGATAAGAATATCTAAAAATTTATAATGAATAAATTATTACCAAATGGAAATTAGAATTAGATGCAGACCATTTTTGATTGATGTTTAAGCAATGTGATTTTTATTGCCTGCAAAATTTACAGACCCTGCCAGACCAGTAACTTTCTCCTTTAGCGTCCATGAAAAAAATCAGAAAGTGAGGGAGGGGGAACAAGTGACCTTTCTATGTGAATCAGACGGACGACCCACACCAAACATCTCCATCTATGACAAAGACAACGACAAAGTTATTTACAGAGGCCGGTCACCTCTCAACTACACGTTCATCGCTCGCTGTGAGGACACGGCCACCTACACGTGCTCCGCTTGGAATGAGTTTTCACGTCAGTCAGGGGAGACCACCTCGGTCAGTCTCGACCTCGATGTCCTGTGTAAGTAGAAGCTTCTAGTCTAAGTGCTCAACCGATTGTCATAGTCTTTCTTTTTCTTCAGACGATTTTCTCACTTACATATTGTTGATGATGCATCAATTTCATTTGGGCATATTTTTTGTTCAGGAAACATCACAATCATTGTACTTGTGTTAAGTGTATGTGTGTCTGAATTTGAGAGAGCGATCGAGATGTGAGAGAAAAAAAAAAGATTGCATGCTGGTTGAAAGTTTAGGGCTTCTTATTTATTGCATGTGAAATACGTATTTCACAGGTAAACCTCGAGGTCGTTCGCGTACACATCTTGGGGAATACACTATACACCTAAAAAAGGAAGTGACCTTTGACACCATCGCTTACCCTGTGCCATATGCGTATCAGGTGTGGCTGCTAGCTCCATCTACAAACAACAGCGAAAGTATTGAGAGTAAAATCAACAACTCAATGTTGACCATCACTTGCAAGGCTGGCACAGTCCGCCGTTACCTGTCCACGTGTACTGTGACAATCCTCGACATTCCTTTGACGTCCACTGGATGGTATAAGATGCAGGTTATTAACGAGGCTGGCGATGAAAACTTCACCGTCGCAATAACCTTCAGTGAGTAGCTGCATTTTGTCACTGTTTTAATTGTTCTTTTTGTATGGTCTAAGAAGGTTTCTAGATAATTCTCAATCTTGTCAGGACTGGAGGGATAACTCTCCACTTTGCATAGTAATCGGTTGCGAGACCAGACGTTCTAATATGACATTCGTTTCAGAAAAGAATATTTAAAGCAGATGCATGCCGGGTACAAGCGTTGAGTGGCCGAGGAGACATTTGTTGTGCCATGATGTGAAGTCCTACAGAAGGTATGGTAAGAGTGAAAAGTTTAGCTGCCGTGAGTTTTAACCCAGGATGACCTGTGGTTGTCACTACTAAAAAGAAAACAAAATTTCTACGGACATGTTAGAGTTCTGCCATATTTCAAGTTTTCGCCTTCATTCATTCAGAATCGAGTGCACTGCATCAGATTTCGTAAGTATTCTTGGAATTTGATTGACCATTGAAAATCGACTTCGTGAATTGGATCCCATACACCAAAAGGTAATCAGAGACCTATCTCAGGACTATTTCACAATAACAATTCTTTATTAACGAGAGATAAATAAGCAAATATTTTAAGTATCCTTTACGACATATTTCTTATGAGTATTAAACTTTTTTGTTTAAATGAAACTGAAGAATAAAAAAATCATCATTTTAGTAGCTGCTGTTTGCTGTTTATTTGTTTCAGCAGTCAAGAAGAAGTTTGAATCAATTAACCCAGCCGCCACTGTTGGTGTAGTGTGTACCGTCGTTGTCATCTTCACGATTGTTGCACTTGTTGTTGTAATTAGTAATCGAAAAGAAAATAAAGGTATTCTATTAAAAATAGTTTCTAGTCTAATTACACTATATTTCCTGTGTAAATAACATTATTACAAATACTGTTCTCACTTCGTCTTGATGTTATGTTAAACCTATCAACTGTTCGATTGCCCTCACTTTCAAAGCGGACTGGTAAAAATGAAATTTACTGTTACATAAGCCTATTCATTGCGTCATCCCTTCAAAATTTTTTTTTCTAGCTCCAGTAAGAAGAGTAGCGACGATCTTTTGTACTAAATAACCTTTTCGGCCAGGTTATTAGCGGTTTCTTTTGTCGGTATTTTGTGAGCTTTCATTGGTTTTCCTAGAGTATCCCGAAAAATCTCATCGAATTCATGATCCTCGAAGCTTGCATGTCGGAGAGGAGGAGGTATATCCCTGCACCTCACAACCGGAAGGCTGTCAGACGCCCCTGTGTGCCGTAGTGGACAAAACAAACAACAGAACAAACATTCATTCTACTCAAGTCACTGAAGCTGGAGACCACATGGAAAAACTAGAGAAACGAGGTGTGTTCCAGGACAACAGACTATCGAAAGAGCAGTTTAAACTCTCAGAAAAGTAAAATAATAAATTGCAGAAAATTATTTTCGGTCCTCGAAGAACACTGCTATATAATGTCACAGCAATCAACCCTTGCAGATGATGAGGGACTCAACTTTTTTTAAGACACAATTGGACGAAACCTGGTATTATTACAATCAGAGTGCGCTCTAAGTGAAATACTGGTTTATTATTAATGTTACCTTTGTTTGGATGACAACTTGTGAAATATAAACCAATCTTTTGTGATGAATGTAACTAAATCAAATTGTCATCGTTTTCAATTCATCCAAGACCTATATAAATAGAGGATAAATGTATAATTAACCAAAACAGTGTGTTTATTTATTATAGTTTTTTTTTTTACTTAATAAGGCATTAGTAGAGAATCTGTGTAGAATTTTCAGAGCCAAGCCTCCCATCAGCTTGTCTAGCTGTTTACGCTGTTGTTGACAAAACCAAAGCCAAATCATCAGGCAGGTGTGATGACTCCCAAAAGTTGAACAAGAGTTGTGCAAGTCAAGGGAAAGAGGTCGGTTTTATCTCTTTTGTGTGTGGGTGTACGTGTGGGAACTTAATAGTTCTAAATATATAGTTACGCTTTTCATTTATTCACTTATTTATTTCAATTAGAGTTAATTCAAGTTGTTCTCCCTGATTGAAAACATTTTTGGCGCTAACGACAAATGTTTAGTGGTATGGAAAAGGAACAAAAGTTTATAAAATTTATGTGTAATTTTACTCATTTGCAGGAAAATATGTCGGAGGACGTCAACAGTTATGACAGTGATTTAGTTGAGTACCAGAATTCGATGTATTCACACCAAACTCAAGGTGAGGATATTCACAAGTGGGATGCCCGCAGTTCTGTATCACATTTCCATACAGTCGATGGCAGGTGGGTCAACTCAGCGAATCTTCTTTACACCTTCCCCACCTTTGATGTCGGAGATGATCTCTGCAGTCGATCATTGCCTACCCACGAAGAGACTGAGTATTGCACACTTCGCATGGTTGAAAAGTTCTCGTCCTTTAACGAAGAATCAGACGACTGAGATATATTCAGGTCTGCGTGTAAAATAAGCAGCTAGAAGAAGCCCCAACCAGTCCAATAAAGAGCAACAAACTGTGCTTCAAGTTACTTAAAAAATCTTTAGGTAAATAGAAGAAGTTCGTGGGGTGGACTGGCTGGGTGTTTATGATAAGATGTGACTGGCTGAGCATCAACATGTGATACACATAGAGCTGTTTGCCCTTGTTTCTATCTCTTAACACTTCTTTGCCATAGCAGTTGCAATAGTCACAGAATATTGTATTACTTTACTAAATTACATTCAGTGCAAACTTTTAAAATAATTCTAGTAATACACAGAGCTGTGCAAGTTATATTTCTTGTACAGAGTAAAGTGAACGAGTACTAAACCATGTTTCTGAATTGATAACATGGCCGTATGCTGTTTATTGTTCAAGTTTATTTTCTGTCTTTATCTGAAATAAAGATGTAGTTGACTATCTGTACTACGCGTAAAATAGATGGTTTTGTACTTCACATGATCAATTTGATGAAATAAAAGTTGTTTCCAATTGATGCTTTACTCTTAAACGAGATACTATTCATTTTGGTGTGTAGAAGTTGTCCTTTGTTATAACAGTTAATTCTGCTACAATTATAAATAAAAATCGGCCTTTGGAGTGATATTCCGCGGTGATGGAGATCATACTGACATCCTCAGCATCACCCGGAAACTGAAAGACGGTGCGTGGAGCTGAAGTATGGTTGCACTCGACTGTGGGACAAGAGTTGGGGTGGTGGCTGAAACATTTTCGGTGGAAGGAGATTGATCTCACACTTTCACATGCGGTGCTCTAGCCACAGTAAACCCCTTACATTCACTGCCCTTAGGCTGCAAGACTCTTCATGGTGTTTCATGCCAAAAAAGATAATCGGATCCACTTTGTCAGGCGGAATACTTACAGATGCTGATACCACACATCAAGGAGCATCTTCCTTCTGCACGCGGAACATCGAGATGGCGAGCGGCCCACGTGCGATGCTGATAAACTGTAAACCAGACGTGGGCTAAATTTTCGTTTCATGAAGACTTCTTTCAAAACAGCTAATGGTCTTTGTACATGCCATCAATATTAGTTTGTTCTAATACTAACTTCAAACTAAATTTAGTTCTTCATTAAGTCAACCCTATTAACCTATCATGAAATTATCGTCGTTGTCTTAAATCATCTAATCTTTTCATAGGCCAGGAACCTCTCTTTAACACATAGGTCATCTGGGCCAAAGTACAATGCGCCAGACGGGATTAGAACTGACTAGTCTGAACGTTTCCGTCTACAGCTTCTCCTAATTAAATATAAGATTTGAAATTGACTAGGTATTTGGATTGATTCTAGTTCATGCATGCTAGATCTTTAGTTTCTACTAACATAATTGAACGAAAGAAAAATAAATCGACGAACAGCCAAACAAAACAGCATTAAAATGAAATAAATTTATTGAATTTAGAAAGTCGCGGCAATGACCATACATCAAGAAAGTATGTGGAAGAAATACAAGCGATTTATTCTACGATTCCTGCTTGTAAGAAGGGTGGTACTCAATTTTTCAAATAATCCGCTTATTGTCTACGTACTCGTAAATTATAAATAAAACTGAGAGCACTGCGTTGTTCCTAGTTCTTAGACATTAATTTGTGTGTATGGAGGACGAGGTATCGAAATAGAAGGTAATCAGAATGAACAAAATGAGTGAAGTAAAGTAATTTTTTCTCTGTTTTCCATAACGACTAATATTTACCATTAAAATCAGTAAAGGTCATCCACGAGGAAGTATACAGGGTAGGTCACTTCAAAATATCCGTCCTGGTAAAAGTGTAGTACAGTAAGATGGATACTTTTAAGTAACCCTCCCTGTATAAGGAAATAGTAAGTAACTAGAGAACGGGATATATGCTCTTCATAAAGCCTAGACTTGTCGAAATTAATGCTATAAGTTCCTGGCTTTAAGAGATAAATGTAGATTACTTTTATCTGAGTCCGCTAGTTTCTTGAAGATCAAAGTTCTGAAAAATCTGTGTAGGTTCAAGCAATAGCGATCCACAAACTAATAACCTTAAGGAGGTTTTGTAGTGTGTTTGATTTCAAAGTACAGGTTCACCATTTAGAGGCTCATTAAACCAGTTAATAAATGCTTATAATGTTAACTTTTTAATAAGTGTTCGAGATTTACTCATCACGAATTAGCAAATCCCTGTCCGAGGTGATGTAAAGATATGAAGGCGTTGAAGAAGGCAATGATAAACACAATCTCTCTCACTCACTCTCTCACTCACTCTTACACACAATAATTACAATGCTAGCCCGCTGTGAGCAAGCTCATAACAACTTGAGGAAGTAAACAACGAAACGCCAAGAGTAAGAAAACAACAAACATTTATAAATATTTACACAATGAACAAATAAGTCGCATTCAGTGAAGTAAGGAGTGGCACAGTGAAGGGAGGAGGAGGATGACCCAGATCACAAGTAAACCGATTACTTGTTTGCGCGGAAATTTTAAACGATGTGTATAAGTATTGCTGTATATGGTAAGTGTAGTTTCCACGCGGAACATTCTAAATTTGTCCTGCTGTAGCTTCCTATGATGATTTTCATGTGAAAGAGGGTCTCTCAACAGCGTAAATTAATGTATTTATTATGAGAACTAGTAATTTATCTTTAAGATAACAGCACAGAAAAAGCGATAAACATAGAAGTATCATTTTCACAGTTTAGTGATATCAATCTCTCCGCTTATTGATAGCAGATGAATATTTCTATAAAATTAGTTCTTTTAAAATGTAATTTTAGCTACGCTTTACAATACTCCAGTATTATTAATTAATAAAAGAGTTTCTGGACATAAAAACGCCGATCTTTAAAATAACACGTTTAACTATCAAGTTGTTAATGACCTTTGTTTGTTGGCTCCAAATATAATGTTTAAAACACAAAAGCAGTTATTACTTCTCTTGGGGACGCAACTATTTGATCGAATATGCATGTAAATTAATACATCTACGTAAGAACATAAAAAAAACCCATGTGAATGGCTAGTGTAAAATAAGAAACTGAAAACTTTTGAAAATACCAAGATATCTGTTGCCAGTTTCCTTGAATAAAGAAAACATGTGTTTGACAAAAAATGTGGGGACATTTATTATAAGGAGCATCTATATTTTGGTGAATAATTACCTTGTTTTGATGTCTTAGACTGTTCAATGAAAACTATTTTACTGATATTTTCAAAACTAAGTAAAGAGATAGAGACGTTTGCCCTCAAGGAAAATAATAAAGATCAAGAACAGGGAAGTAATGTTATGTAGTAAGCGGAAGGAAAGAAAAACAGATTTTATTTTGACATATGAGTTCAGGATGACTAGTACTACTAACCCAGTTGAGTGATATGGTGTTTCACAAGATATATACTGTCCAAGAGATACAAAATAAAGCCCTTTACAGAAAAAGGTGTAAAATGATTTGAAAGTACTGTTTTGTTATGGAGATGGAGAAAGTATCGTGCTTTTACACCGAGTGACCTAATGGTCTCAACAGCAACAAATCTTGATTGAGCTTGTACCTCTGTCTTTATTACATGACAATCATCTTGCATGAAAACTGTAAATTCCAAGGAAATAAAATGAAATACAGCTCACAAACATGTAATATTCAAACTGATTTTAAAATATCATAAATTTCCATCTCAAGCTGACAGGATGAAGTCCTCGTTCTTCTTGGACAGCAAAACAATAACGTGTGATGTAAAGTTTCAAATAGGATTCTGGTCGTCTCTTTATTTTTCTTGTGTCTTATATTGCACCTCATCCTAATTTTGGGAAACAACTACTACCTGCACAAATACATGCAAGTCAGCATCTGTACATTCAAATACGCATCTTCGTCTGTGTTCTAATTCGGGAAGGCAGCGAAAGGTAAGGGAGAGAGGGAGAGGAGATGGGCACCACCCTCTCTTAAGGCTTATCCTGAGAAAGGAGAGGTCTCTAGCGACATAATAAAGGGTAGGGTATTACCTTTACCTCTTACCCAATTCTTTAATCGAAAACTTCATTTGTGAGCGAAAAAGTACATAATTTTGTCTTCTCTGGATACAATGATGGATGATAAATCAAATCGCCATCTGTAGCCCCTCTGCCTTTCTCCCCTTCATATGCACGTCCGACCTGGAAGTTTTATCCTGTTGTGGTGGTAGTAGGGGTCTGGCCAAATGGTCATAGATCTTCAAATCAACCTCGGTAGCTACAAAATCTGCCAAAAAAAATAACACAGAGAAAAAAATGCTTATGTAGGAACTGAAATATTTTCACCTTTATTCGAAAAAAAAGGGGGCGATATCAAGAAGCATACTTTCATTAGGTTTGTGGGGTTTGATTGTTGAATCTTAGATTTACAGAATAAAAAATATCAGTGAATGGTCAGAACTTTGAGACTATTTAAAAATATAAGGAATAATTCGTTGCCATCAACACACTTATCTGACATAATTGTCAGCATTGTTACAGTTTGTGATAGCGGCAATTATAGTGCTAACAGTGATAATGTTGACGCGATTAAAAATATAATTTTTTTTAATAATTTTTTTTTATCATTTTTGACTAACTTCTTCTACTTTTGAAAATCTTGCCTCATCCGGTCTACTTGAGAAACTGCTAGATACCATAAACAAACCGCCTTTGGGTTTTTAAAGGAGAAAAGTTTTTCTAATTGACTTAATATATAAACCAGAATACATTAGTGTGTACTCGTTTTTTAAACTACATTTTGTGTCTGAAAAATACCTGTCTGTTGAAACTAGTGATTCCTTTAAATCAGGGAATCCAGTGGATCATAAAAGTATTAGAACAAAGACAACAGTTACCTTTCTTTATGTTTGAACTGGACTCTTGTTTCATGGGTTTGTAGTTGTCTTTATCCCGTTTAGCTGGAGTTTTACCTCTGAATACATCTAAAACAGCATAATCATCATCTGTGTCACACTGCAATCCCGAATTCGAAACATTTACATCTGAAAGATAAACAAAAATATTGATAGATTTAGTAAAGTTATGAGTAAGTTTGTTTTGTATATTCTTTTCACATCTTTAAAAGGAAGTATTTCGAAACATGTAGATACAAAATTGATGATAGATAGATGACAGGGTCATAGAGATGGCAATAAGTTCTTTCAGTTTACCCAAGAACCGCAAGAAGCACATTAATTTTTACACACCAGTAATCGGGCTATTTTCCGAATAGTCACGACCAAGACTTTGTCATGCAGATGAATGTTTTCTAAGCTAATGAGTGGGATGGCCTTTTGATGATCATCATCACCTTGTGGGTCGTTTCTCCTTGCCTCCTTCATATCGTCTGCTACTTTAGGTCGAGTGTTCTTCTTTCTTGTCTTGTCTACTACAGCATACAGAGGCATCTGACAAGGACCAGGTTCTGAAGTAGCAGCAGTAAAATCTGTTTCCAAAGGTGGCATTGCTAGTGGAACTGGAATAAATATTCTTGATTAGCATCGACTTTAATGCCAGACGGTTTCATCAGGTTTGGTTGCATGATTTGAAAAAAAAATATTTGAGATAATCGAAAAAGGATTTTATGAAGTTTGTGTTGTGGTGACAGATGAATACACACATCTTTTACACACACACACACACACACACACACACACACACACACACACACACAACACACACACACACACACACACACACACACACACACACACACACACACATATACACACACACATATACACACACACGCACACACAGGCACGCACGCTCGCACATTAGCTACATTCTTACAGCTTTAAGTTGACCAACATAGTATAAACAATAATAAAAGTCAAAGCGTCAGAAATCCGCGGTTTTCCGAATAGTTCACCGATGCTGCATCGGACAATTTTCTCCTAGACGCACGTGTGGTAGCCAGTGTTCAAATACATTTAAACAAGTCGGCTCCTCGGTAAACTGAATTTAAAAATTCCGAGGTGACGGGCACACGTTCCACGTTGCAGCCCCGCAATAGCTGCCTCTACTGTTTCTTTTACAAAGACAAGATAAACGCTTTTTTTATTTGCTATTATTTCCATGTCATACCTCATCAATACAGTGATTTGCTTTTGTTTGTTTATGAGTTTCTCTTGCTTCTTTACTTAGATTTGTGTGAATGAATGAGTCGGCCATGCCAACAAACACAAGTAAATTAAATAGAGACTGGAAACAATCAACTGACGAAACAGACAACAAAACGACTTCACTAAGCAAGTTAAATAATAACCATTAATGAAACATCTTAATTAAAATCTGAGTCGCTGTGAAATGCCATGTTAATGCTAAATAATCGTTTTCTAAAAGTCAGTTTTTTATTATTGTTATCACTGTCTACAGAAATTTAAAACTATCCTTCGTTAATTTTAATTATGCTTAAGTTTTACGTTCAAAAATAAGCATAAAATTGTATGTACCACCATCCAATGGATTTTCGTATATATCTTCAGGTGCTTGGCTTGGCTGATCACCTGCACGACAAACGATTACAAACAGAGCAATGGCATTAAGCTAACAATTAGTCCGATGTGTATGAAATATATTAAATTCGGTATGTCTGTGCTGTTGATTTTCTTTATTTCCCTGTCTAAGAACTTTTCTATAAAATTTTATTTTGTTTTCTTTGTAATTAATTGTGGACTTTATTAGCTTCCCTCCTAGTTTGCCCTTTATTTATGGCGGTATGCATAACTTCCATTTAAGACACACGGTTATTTCCGGAACAAATGATATTCATTTCAAGTTTTGAAGTTTGGACAAAAGTGTTATATTAAAATAGAATTATTGTGTTCTTATTACGATTCCTAGTAGAGTTTGACTATGTATTTTTAAACACATGCTTATTGCTTATTTGTAATTAAATTGAAAAGATTAATGAGCATACCTTTACTTCTAGTAAGTTTTCTCATTACAACAATGAGTACGAGAATTGTGAAGGTGACAACGACGAGAGACCCAACACCACCAGCCATGGCTAGTTTAAAGAATTTCCAGTCTTCGTCATCAGCTAGAGAACAAATATTATTATCATACAATCAACTGAATTGTTAAATGTCTAAGTTTATTCAGCTTTTATCGAAGAAATGAATATATTTCTCGATTGGTGTAAATTGTTACACTATATAAGTAATATAGCCAGCTATCAATAACACCTTGAACGATGAGACATGGCCCTTAAAAGAAAAAGGAAAGATAATTTTGAGAAATGAAAAGTAAGATGCAGCGATACAGCAACGGGAGAGAGAAGGATAAAACAAAGTTAAATAAAAGATGAAGAATTTTTAAAAGATCATTAATACTTTTGCTTTACAAAATTACTCACCGTAACTGATCTCAACAGTGAAATTTTCTTTCCCGTGTTCATTGATGACTTGCAATATGTACAAACCACCTGACTGGAATGGAACACTTAAGATTGTTAAAGTACACCTGGACAGGTAAAGGTATTTGCTGGAAGCTTTACAGGTAACATTCAGCTCTGAACCTTCAAACTTCCTGGTGAAGGGCTTACTGTTGTTTATTTCTGGTGGATCGAACCATATTTCATAATTAAGTGGTACAGGGTAACCTATGACATCGAAGCTCAAGTCCTCTCTCTTGTTTTGGAACTTGACCATGCCGAGATGTGTTGATGAAAGACTTCGAGGTTTACCTAATATGTTAAAAAAAAAAAAAAACCACACAAATTACAGTGTGTAGAACTGACAAAAGGATTGAATCAACATCGAATAACTTGACATCGTAATGTTTGAAAAGAAATGTTTTAAGCGTAACTAATTTATTTATATAATAACTGGGCGCTACATGAGATATTGACACAAAATAAAACAACAACTAATAAACTTAACTGACGTTAGCTATATTTTATACTTACAGTTGACAAACAACTTGAGACTGTCGGAGGTAGTCACACCTAACTGACTGGAAAACTCGTTCCAGGCAGAGCACGTGTAGGTGGCAGTGTCCTCGCAGCGAGCGATGAATGTGTAGATGACAGGAGATGAGTTTCTAGTGATGACAGTGTCGTTGTCGTTGTTATAGATGGAGACATTCGGTGTGGGTCGACCGTCAGATTCGCACATAAAATTTACTTGGTGTCTTTCCTTGACAGTATAATTTCTTTCAAGTTTGTTGAGAAAAAGATGTGGTGTTTTAGGAGCGTCTGAAAATATGTATAAATATATGTTAATCTGTCTCCAAGTAAGATATACTATACTATAAAATCTGTGTAATGGAGTACACAGTAAGCAGAAGCATCAATTACAAATAAATATAACTAATTAAACTAATTAAATATTTATTTTTTAAGTTCTTTTTCCATTTTTTAAAAGATTGCAATCATAGATTTCAGACAACACAAATAGGGAATCGGAGTTTCGAGAAAGGTTTTGTTTTAAAACTCATTATTCCTAAGCTAAATTACATTCCGCCCCCTTCTTCATCCTTTCCACAACAAATTCTTTACTCGGTCTCATAGTTTATTTCCTGCTTATTATGCTTATTATTGCACTTTGAGAGCTTCTCTCTCAGGCAATGCATAAACATTCACGCTTAATGCTGGAATAAAAAAAAAAAAACATCTGTTACTTACATCCCACGCTAGCAGTGTAGTTCCCTCCTCCAGTCTCCTTAGGTCCCCAAATAATATCACATCTGAACCAAGTATTATTGTGATCTGAGGGGGTTAGGACCTGACTATAGTGTAGTCCTTTTGATGTCAATTCCTGTTTTTCTTGCCTGACTGCTGTACCTTGCTTTGTCTGGTTACCTGTGACCCATCTCAGGTACCCTGCAGGTTGTCCCAGGCTAGTTGTGGTACAGTTACAGTTGACTAAAGTGTTCTCTAACACGTAAGGCCGAGGACTACACAAGATTGTTGGTGATCTGGGCTGTTCTAAAGAAAATAAAAATCTTTTTTAGAACACATCTTATTTAACCAACTTTTGCTTCTAGACTACTGAAGGACGATTGTGGAATGTTTTGTGTGTGCCTCACTTTCCATGAATTCAGTGAAAAATGTGAAAAGTTATGTTTAGATAAACTAAAAGAATATGGGAAATATAAGTACCAACTGTGAACTGCTTGTGTTCAGTCATAAAAGTTCGTCTGCCTGGTAAGACAGAGACTAGGAACCCGTAGTGCCCTTCCTGTGGTGGGAGACTTGTGCTGAAATGACAGGAACCTGACCTCTTCACTTCGCTCTTGGTGATCCTTTTGTCGGTCGGGGATGTCATCATGGTGACATTTTGTAATGTTTTATTCTCTGACTGGAGAAAAGAGCATTAAAACAAAACGAAACAACCAATGCATAACTCATTTTGATAAACAGTTATATAAATAAATAGAAAATACATTTTTTCTTTTACAACAAACTAATACAAGGGAATATTAGCGTATGATGAAAAAAATGTCATTTATTTCCTTATTGTTAATTAAAAAAAATCTTCCTCGACCTCGTCTAAAACTTATTGTTCCAACGCTCAACATAAGCAGAACAATACTCACTGTATTCCGTGCATATTGTACATTGGAATATATCAATTATTGCTGTCTTACATTTTGAGACAAACATCTTCCAACTATACCAGGCATTGCACTAAGTAGGTGAAAATTTACTCTCTACTGTTTGGACAAACCATCTTTGTTCGGATCAGCGAGCATGTATAAAACTTCCGTGAGGAGTAGACACTGCCAATAACACAGGACACATTGATGGACCATGAGCTATTTGATGCTGTGCATGTAACATCCGATGGAGGATCTGAAAATAAGAAAAATTCAATCATAGAGAGAAAAGTGAGAAACAGATGAATGAAGATTTTAAAGGTGCACACCTGCAGAAAAAGGCGGGGTGGACAAAATGACGGATTGGCACACAGAAGAAAGAAGTCTGCACCCAGATATATTTTCAGCATTCTCCGAAAAATCGCACAATATCCTTTCATTTCCCTGTTTTCCTTTGGTATTTGTTGCTGTAGCTTTCATAAGCCACTGAGGTGTAGAATTGTTTTAATACATCAGACACAGCTTAGAATGTTTTTTAAGCGAATTGAATCTTGACTTAATGGCTATTAACATGATAAATTATTTCTTAATCTACCTAACTGAAAACACTGGCGATCAATTCTGAAATGATCTGGGTGATCATTATAGCGAGAAACTTCATTCTTCTCAAACATTTATTCAATAGAGTGTTTGCTGTATCATTATACGTCCATGCAACTAAAGTTTCCCATGACTACCTCAGAGTAAATGTTAATGTGAAAATAAGATCTCTGCTTACAAAAAATCTGAAATTTGACAAAGACTACCTGTCATATCACATTGGCGACCGACAGTTGAACGCAGCGAAGTGAAAATTAAGAGCTGTTAAAGGAAATAAAAAAAGGACATACCGTCTAAACACAGCTAGTTGATTCCTACTGTTGTATGTTGCGGATAGTTAACTTTTATGAACAAAAAAACAAAGATGATATTGTGTACTCACACACAAAGTTGAGCTCACAGCCAGCGAATATGTCTTCTCCATGACTGCACTCCAGACTGACATTCAGAAGTTGGACGTTGTCATATAGCTTTCTGTTGCTCACAGGATTAATGACCATAGTTGTTTTGTGAATGTCAGGGCTAATTGCTTTAAAAAGTCTTTCAAACGTATTTTGCATAGTGCAGTGATTAGTGCATGTAGCTAACATGATAGTATACGTGTTATTTAGTTTTAATCTCCACTGTATTTCTCCTTCAGCCGTGCAGTCAAAAGAAGTTTCTTGGTCAGCTAGTACTTCCCACATACCATCACTGCAGGATGGTGTGGTGATGAAACCTGAAAATAATAATCAAAGACGGAAGATGAGGAAGAAAAGAAATAACAGCAAAAATTACAAGAAAATGACAATGAGAATAATAACTCACAAAAAAACAAAATCCATAAGAAACAAGAGCAGAAGAAAGCGACGCCCACCTGTTTACTACAGGAGACCTAAATCAAGTCAAATAGATTGCATTAATTATAGAACAAAGACAGATTCGGCAAACACAGGACAACGAGATGTGCCTTTCCTTACCTGCGATGAGCGATGGACCCAAAAAAAGAAGCAGAAAGGTTCCTGCCGTTCCGTGTCGTTTGTTGAGTGTTGTGAGCATGATGAGACATTAACATGCTTGTGACTGTGACAGCTGTGAAGAAATTTTCTTTCTTCTTGTGTTCGTGTACATTTTATTACACGACATGTCTCACGAGAGGCAAAGACACACCGGGAAATAATATAGGTTTCCTGGTTAGGTTTGTCCCTTATAATGGGTGTGACTTCCGTCTATGAGGCGCATGTGTGTGTTTGTAGTTTCAACCCTGGTACAAAGGGCTAATCTTACCACTAAATCTCTCTTCCTATAACGGTGGGAACATTTTGTCCTTGAGCAATTTGTGTTTGCCGAACCGCCTGCCACTGTTCTACGTGTTTTTCTATTGCTGTATTTTCTTTTTCGAGTAACTGTTTCCAAAACCTTGTCTGTACCATCTTTCTCGCCGGTCTTTTGGAAAAAAATCCCAGTAGTACTCCACTTTCATTAGTGTTTCCTACACAAGAACTCCCACAGAAATTTGCTGATTTATTCACCAAGAACATTGTGTTGAGACGCAAGAGTCTTGATTCCTCTGTTGTTCCATCTTCAAATGTGTCAGCAGGCCTGACGAGATGGGGGGACAGGGGGGGTCTGGTGTACCCGGGCCAGCGGCTGTCAAGGGGGCCCGGCCTTGGTCAGTGGATTTTTTTTTCTTCTTCTCCTTTTCTTTTTCTTTTAAAGAAAGGTCTAAGGACAGAACACCCAAGCATTACACATGCAGAAGTGTAAATTGTAAACATTCGAATTGTAAACATACATTATATACTGGGAAAATAATTTACGATTACAAGTACAAGGGGCCCGGAGAGGTCGTCTGTCCCGGGGCCCGGGCTGGCTCTCGGCGGCCCTGTGTGTCAGATACAGTTCACAGTGGTCATATGTTGTGTGGTTTTGAGCCGATAAGTTTAAACCTACAGTATTCTCTATGTATCCTGAGCCTACTTTTCCCAGTCCTCGTATCCGACACTTGTGGTGGACGCACCGCTGTAACCACCTTAGAGTCTAAATTTGTAACTATGTACGTAAATAAA
This sequence comes from Pomacea canaliculata, assembly GCF_003073045.1. Classification (NCBI taxonomy): domain Eukaryota; kingdom Metazoa; phylum Mollusca; class Gastropoda; order Architaenioglossa; family Ampullariidae; genus Pomacea; species Pomacea canaliculata. The sequence goes on along the minus strand of NC_037596.1, from coordinate 9,823,630 downwards.
TGAATACATAAGGGAAGAAACACTGGCAACCTTAGGAATAGTTCCTCTATGGATTGCTTCCCTTTGCTTCAACGGCTGAAAAAGTCAACCAATCAGGTATTTTGTTATGTTTTGGTTCACCTAGCACCATGTTGATGTTCATTGCCGGTTACTCAATTCGACATGGTTTTGTACTAAAACAACAGAAAACAGTAAATAATATTTAAATTCTAATGTATATTCTAATAAAATATATACTTGTTTCGTATTTTATCTGTGTATACATTGTGTAAATAATTTTTTCCTAATCCTAACTTTTGACCTATTTCCCGATTTGTGAATTCCCTGCCCCACACAGTTACAATCTTTGATTTGATTTTACTTCTAGAAAACAAAACCTTTAATTCTTAAAATTTACACCATACAAATGTTTTTGAAATGCTCTTTCAAACGGAGTATCACACATAGTTCTCTTTATTGTATGTTAATGAATATAATTTTTTAGAAAGATGGGTCAAAATTTCATTAGCGGGCAATCGCCGCTCCGCCAGGTCCATCGCGTATGAAGGGATCGCATCTTTTGAGACTGTGAGCCTGTCCCGATCATGAGCGTGCATAACGTGTCTGTATTTACTTTGTGTACGAGAGTGTGTTGTAGAAGTTAACGTGTATGTTATACGGAAATGTGTGTGCATGGCTGTACGGGACTCTGTATATCACTTCTGTAAAGCAGTCTAAGCAAATCGGTAAAGTGCTATATAAATTTTCAGCATTATTATTGCTGTTTTCACTGCTATTGTTTTGATGTAGCCTCCGTGACTGTCATCTAAGTATGTAACAGACATCTTCAAGTATGTTCCTCATTGTCAACTTCTTCGCCCTCGACTTCAGGACATGCCTTAACACTTGTGATGGGCGAGATACCACTCCAAAATATGTTTTTCCCAACTCTCCAGACCTCAATATTATACTCGACGCGATATTGTTGTTGCAAGCTTTGTGTGCATTATTCTCTTCTCTGGTCTGTATTTATTTCTCTATTTCAATGTGTGTATTCTATTTGTTGCTATGTTTGGTGTACGGCGTATTTAGCCAACTCTAAATAAGGGAAGTGCGCTTTATAATTGTTATTATTATATGCAGTTTTCATTAACATGTCTCGTCTTTTACTTATTTCTTAGTCTTGTACATTTCATGTCTTAGGTTGACTTATTGTAGTGCATGCACTGGTGTGTGTGAGAGAGAGAGAAATAGACAGACATTGGCAGTAACCATTGATGTTCTTCGAGCAATGTCTGGAAAAAAAAAGGAATTCTTTTCCGTCTCTATTTCCGTATCCTATATTATAAAATTCAGTTAGGACAACTCGTAATAATTGCATATTTTTTAATCATCCTTTGGTTATACCATGCACTAGCGACGACAGTAATTTAATGAATTCATCATTTCCTGTTTATCTGAAGCACTAAAACTAAATCGAATATGTTGATGAAATTAAGATACAAAGGGAAACAATCGAGTAGATTCTACTTTTAAACAATAATTGCATACCTTGTAATCTAGTGTATAATTCTTTGTACTACTCTTAATTTAATTTTTAAGTCAGAAAAACTCCATTTCCTTTTCCCTATCTTCTCGTATGAAAGCAGTCAAGACTGGTTGTTATGTGGCAAAAGTGACGATCCTTGTGGACACATAAACAGATGTGACACATAGTCTCACTTTCTTCAACATTCCGTAACTTTGATTCGTCGGCATATACACTGGAAGATACACAAAAACTTGGATCAAGATTTTTTTATTTGAAAAGAGAAGTGTTTACAATTTTGTCAATTTATGAGGAAAGATTCATCGCTGATCTACGGGCGTTTCTCTAGCCTCCATCTGCAAAGTGAGTCAGCTGAAACTATCATAAACTATTTCCTAATAACTTTAAGCAAAGTGTGCTTCTCGCCCTAGAGAGTATGACATGACAGGTAAGCTACAAACTAAACAGATAAACCTGACGCATCCTGTCTTTCTTGGCTCTCTTAGTAAAAAAGTCCAAAAGACTGCTTTATTCCTACAAAGAACGCAAAAAGGGAAAAACTATTTAATGCATTTAAAGTATGTGTCAGAAATTTACCACTCGTGAATATTTTTAATCTTTAAAATAGTCTTTTACTATGAAACCACAGCAAAAAGCGATTTCCGCTTCTTGTATTGTGAATAAAAAATGAGAAGTGTGCTTTAAACCAAATTTGATCTCAAGACTTCCAAACTTTTTCGGCAAATTTTATCATGCGTTACCAATGCAGAAATACCCTCACCCCCAAAAAACAAAATAAAAAAAAAAAAAAACAAGCAAAAACAAAACGAGGAGGGGTAAGGAACGATTGGAAAAAAATGATCAAAAATAAACAGTACACACAACAATGTGAACATAAGTTTTTCTTTATTTTTAACACTTTATTTCAATACAAAACTCTAGTGCTTTCTCATTTCTACACACATATATATATAATTGATAGTACGGTGGTATTCCCTGGTTGACTAGACCATCCGTTACTGACGCTTTAACGTAGCATACCCAAAACAGTGCAATATAAATATTGAGTTGCCACAAAAATGAAAAAGTCTAACGTCTGTTCCAAAAGGATAACAATGAAAAAAATATGAGATAGTAAACTGTAAAAAGATCTGCATGGAAGCTGCAAGCTTTGAGGACACGTGCGACCCAGTTACAGATAACCTTCTGGAGGAAAACGACACTCATGCGGCGACTAGACTTAATTCGAGATCGTCAATTGCCAGACACCACCCAAATACAGGAAATTTTAATACACACTCCACAAATGATCACTATGGTTAAAAACGGCTCACTTCTGACTAGAATCAAAGTAATACAGAAAAATCAAAACATTACAAATAGAAAGTCAAAAAATGTAATTTCGTCCGGAAAAAGTTATATAATTTTGTCAGGAGCTAAAGTTGCAACCTTGGCTACGTGTGTGTACTTTGACTTTATTCAGCGTAGGCCGTGGCTCATGACTGACAAGAGTAAACATAGATATTTACATAGATGTCATAACTCTCTCTCTCTCTCACAATGTCACATATCTAGTTGGAGTGGGAGGACTAAGCGCACGTGCAAGGACGAAAGAGCGTGAATGACGACAGTTTTCGGAATTCGTTTATCGATGATCTAAAAAAGAGAAGTGTGACGAGAGGGGGGAGAGGAGTTAGGGAGGACGGGAGAATGGTGAGGGAGAGCTAAGCGTGAGGGGACTAACTGCTGGATTTTTGACTATGAGGGGAGAATATTTTCAGGTTTAACATGGATGCTAAATGCCGAGACATTTACATCGTAATATTTGTGCGAGATCAAAAGGCAATGCCCACACGTTGTGCCAGTATTTATTTGTAGAAAAACGCTTTGCGATCAGTAGAAACATTAGAGAGCGACATGTCAACGCCTAGCCGTTACGTCTGTGCCCGTTGAAATACAGTGGAAAATTGTGTATACAGGAATATCAGTTTCAATGAAGGTTATAGATCGTAGTTAAGATTTTTTTTTTATATACGTTATTTTGTTTTGTTCAGTAAAAATAGGCAGACTCCCTCAGGCAAATTATTTTGTTTATTTGTATGAAAGAACGCGTATTTGTCTGACCCTGCAAGTGTGACGAAAGGAAGTGAGTGAGAGACACTTAGCGGTGTCGTGACACACACAGAACTTCGTGATCAATCTTGTATTTGTGGCCCATTTTCGTAGCTCAGGTCCTACAGAGGGTGATATACTTTCGCACCCTGAAACATTACAACCAGAATCACTTTGTTAATGTCTTGAAAAATTAAAAAAAACAACAGTTTACAACAGACGACATGCCCATGCAACTTACGATATTATCATTTTCGACTAATGATGCTACGATCTTCGACTATGTTAAATTCCTATTTCAAGAAGGAAACAGAGCGAGCAAGTTAAGGTGTGTGTGTGCGCTTGCGCACAGATGAAATACTGAGAGTCAACACCAAAACTTTCTGGTAATATGAAGAAAGTATAGAGGGACTGAGAAATAAGTTAAACACGCTGAACAACTCTGAAACACAACAAAAGTCTTAAAGTAAACTTTTTTTTTACATTTTTCTTTAGAAGAATTTGACAAAATCAATTTAAATTTTACAGGCGACATTTTTTTCACATGTAGAATACCAATTTCCCGCTTTAGATCTATTTATACGTCTATCTAAATCGTTGGATATTACAAGCCAAACGACAAGGAACTGCTCCATATAGACAGCTGTAATGTTTACATTTGACATGCAGTTTACTTACTTTCTTTACATATTTACAAAATGCAGGGCACTTTTACATCTATTATGAAGTATATTGATGGATGTGGTTACATCCTTGACTTACGTAATGTGACACTAGTGTAGCTAACTTAAGGTGTGTTTTCTTCAATGCATTTTTTATTGTTAATTTGATATGTCAACAACAGATGTTTTTACAGAAAAAGACTTTTTCGTGTTGCATATGAATAAACTTTGGTGCTTACATATTTTATAAAACTAACAACAAAAGCTGACATATCCAGAGTGCGAACTTACACTTCGAATAATGATGACCTTTTTATAATGGCGACAAATATGATCGCTGAAACAATTATAACTGCTACGCTGACACCAGCAATGAGACCAACATTCAAACCCTCCTCTGACTCTGATCTGCCTGTTGACAAGCAATATATATTGAAATGAGCGTTAAAAGCACAAATACTCAGAAAAATACAACATATTTGCTCACATTCTTTCTTACACTCATGTAAGATGTCGAACCCACTGACAATCAGATCCCCGAAGTAAAGATTAAAAAAAGTCAATGTCTGACACATTGATTCACGTACTCATACGCAAATGCTATCATCTGCATATTAAACTGTATGGTCTATATCATCAAATTATTGAAATATCATAAAGTACAGTTATCTTCACCCCATTAAGACCGTTGTATGAGTAAATATTTCTAACGACTCCGAAACTGAAAATGTATGACATTTTTCGCTCATTTAAAATACGGTATACAATCACAAAATATTAAGGGACCTATAAATTATACAAAAGATGGATAATGTTCGTGTTTCCCTCTCCACACATTGATCCTTATCTGTAACTATCACATTCTGAAAAACACTTGATTTTGATCTATTCTACGACAAGAGGAGTTGCTGTATGTGATGGAAAAATTCAAATTAAAAAGAAGCCCCACACAAGAAATCATTGAGTGCAGTAACAACATTCAACTAAAAAAACTTGTTTCAGTGGGTGTCCGTCAAGGGTGTCCCATTCCACTGAACTTTTCAACATATTGGAGAACATCACTGAGAAATTCTCCATTGCCATCACACCTTCCTGTCAGTCGATAGGAAGCCCTTGAGCAGCCTGCGCTTTGCAGACGACATTGTTCTCATGACATAAGTAACAACGAATGGCAAGACATCATTAACACACTGAGAGTTCAAGTGTACGTATGATGCAATATGATGAAGAGCAGCACTGGCAAGAGTAAAGACTTAAGCGACAGCTAAGCTCAAAGAGATAAAGAGGTTCCAGTCCTTAGGAGCCACGATTTTATAATGTACAATGTCTTTTACAAAGATAGCATCTGCTCGGCTAAAATATACATCAGAATTGCAACATTGTCAGCAGCAATGCCCAGGCTGAACAAGACTTAGTAAGACAGCTCATTATTAAAAAAAAACAACAAAAAACAACAAAAAAACAACCCTGCTCTTTCTTAAAAGAAACGAAGACTAACGAACAAATGGAGTACGGCTGCCATCAGGAATCTCTTCTGTTAAAAACGGAGCGGTGCAAACTGATCTGGTGACCCGGAATGACACTATCCCTAGGGCCATCCCTCAGTACCATAAAGGTGGTCGCCAGTCTTACTCAACATTTGGCTGCAGACTTAAAAGAGTATGTACTGCTATGGCATGTGGCACTTGCTTTCGGACGCTTAATTAAGACAGCCTGCATGGCGAAACTCGCCAGCCGTATCTTTTATTCAGATAGACAAGCATATCAGTATTGGTGTGACAGACGTTGCTGGTCTTCAGCTAGTACCAGTCCCAGAGTGGTGACGATTTATCTTTATGCTTGTTTGGAATTCACTATTTTCTTCAATTTAATATTACCTATCCCGCTAAACCAACAAAGAAAACGTTTTGATAGATAAACAGACGAAAATAGATGTTAACAATCTATAAAACAATAAGCGAAAGATAATAAAGTTAAAAGAACACTTTTTAAGTTAGTTGATACATAAAATATCATGTTTGTTGTTGGTGGTGTCAGCTACTCCTGTAATAAAGGGTACTTGTAAAAATATGACGCAATGTACTTTGGGAAATATAAAATAACAGAAAACTACTTCCAGATTTCCTAAAATAATATAGTAATATGTTATCAAATAACTTAAATAATACCTTTCAATTCCTAAGCTAAATACTCATAGTCTTGCGCTTCAAACAGATAAGAGGGTCCATCATGCTGGAAAAAAGCAAAATTTTAAATATTTACCACAACATTTTCTTCTCATTTTATTTTAATTACTCCAAACGATATAATTTTTTCAAAACAAACCCACTTCTACTAGCTTATAACAATTAACAACTTAATGCATTCTATATTATAAGAAATACTAACCAAAGTGCATACGTTTGCAATTATCGTTTATGCTTTCTTCAAGAGGATTCTTTGGTAAAATGCAAATTTTGCATTCCAGCTTTGCATCGATATCTTTGCTTCGATTGGCCTTAAAGGCACACTTGTAGTCGAACACCTCTCGATTTGATTCCTCACACCAGCAACCATCCGGGACAGGCTCTTGAGCAGGTCTGCAATTTGACAGATTAAAGCTTTCGGTGGAATTTATCATTACTGTATTCTTGAAAAGTAGTGTTTTTTCAAGAGTCACATAATCTTGCACAGACTCGCAATCCGCAGCCTCGACAGCTGTCCTGTTGATCTTGCAGGCGACAATATTTTGTCCATCTTTGAATATTGGACACGTGAACTCTACTCCAAGAAGGTGCACTGCAACAATACAGTAATGAAAAGTGTCACAATGATAACTTATAATGGTCTACACAGTGTCTACACTCTACATTATATGCTTGCTTGGCTTAAAGGAAAGACAGCATAGTAGTGTAATTTGTCAAAACTTACAACCTAAAGATGTTGACACATTCTGATTAAAGAATAAGACTTTAGTGCTTTACTTCATTTAGGCTGAACGTACAAAATATTAAGTCTGGATAAGCAATTTGAAGCTAATCGTATTTGATATGTGACAGATATCAATCACCAGTGGCCATTTTGATGATACTTATTGCTGCTCGCTCAGCATAAAAGAAACGGATAATAAACTTCCACTTCAGAATAATTCATAAAATTCCGAAAAAGGAAGAAATATGTGCAATATATGTAGTTAATAAACAGACAACAGTAAAATGACAGTTAAATTCAAAGCCTTTCATGTCTTTCGCACGGATTTTTTCCGTTTAGATCGATCTCTTGTGCGTTGTCTACGTTGCTAAGTTCAGAGGAGTAGAGGTCAGGTCATCATAAGAAGTTATCAACGAGGACGAGAGACTCGATCCGTTTGATGTTAGAATTTTTCGCTTTCATATAAGCAAATTATATATATATCCTCTGTAGCAGACCTGGGCAAAGCATTCAAAACTGTGTGTATTTGTTCTTTTTGAAGTTAAAAGTGAGAAGGAACATGGTAAGTCCTACCAAGCAGACATGAACACAGACATGTGTTCTTGCCCAGATGGCATCAGGCCCGTTCTTAGCCCCCGCGGGGCCCGAGGCAAAGGGCATGTGCGGGGCCCTCACGCCACGGCTGACTACACTTCCATATGCCTAGTTACCATATCAATCAAAAGCGCGGGGCCCTAGGCAGATGCCTTGTCCGCCTGCCCCTAAGCACGGCCCTGGATGGCATGACAGGTGCACCCTGCATGCTGTCATCAAATTTTAAAATGTTTCTTCATGTAATATTCCCTGTTAAGGATGTCAAAGCAAGGACTTTTCTTACAGTTAGCAGCTGGACACGATAGTATTCAGCAGGAATGGTTCCAGCCTCTTATTGATAATCGAGAAGACATCCGTGAACCGTATACTTTGAGTGCAAAATTCGGAAACTGCAGAGTGTAGACACACCACTTGAGGCCGACAACAACAACAGCTAGGTCTGAGGAAATTCTGAAACATGACTCCCAGGTCGAGTTTGATATCCCTACAAATAACAGACAAAATGACGATGCTATACAACAATGTAAAAACAACATAGACAAACTTTTAAAAGAAACTGAAAATAATAAGAATGAATTTGTGGGTTCTATCCAGCGGGACAGAGCCTTGGCATGTGCTGTCATCGACAAAGGTCATACGCTCGGACTCTGTATTATCCTGTTCGAGCCTTAGCTTTATCCCTCCCGAGATCCCTCCCATAAGGCAGCCTGACAGCGGACAGGTGGGTATTGTCTTGGGCGGTGCTTTCACGGTGAGAAGCTTGAACCTCGATGTCATGTCAAGCACCTATTTTCTGCCGGGGTGGTCTCCTTTAGCCTATGCGTTACAGCAGTACCCAAAAGGCAGTGGTGCCATCCAGGAACTGAGCCGATTTCAAGGTCGGGTGGTGAGGGGGTATTGATAGACCTGAAGAGTTAGTTCCCTTCTGAATTTCATCAAGCACCACAATGACATAATAAGTAACAATGACGACCAAGTGAAAGTGAACACGACAAAGAAAATGGTTATGTTTTTAAGAGCTTTTTTCAATATTTAAACAGGCAAAGTTGAATTTATAGATGCTTGAATTTATGGTTCCTGGGATGAAAACAGAGTGACTTATCTGATTTTGGTGGATTTTAAGCAAGTCTTAATAGAGATCGAGGTTTAATTATATTCCACATTGAAATGATACAAAAGACAAACTACGACTATTTTTTACAATAAAAATTGTAATTCTTGGTTATTTGACTCAGTATTAACATTTTAGTCAATAGTTTAAATGTCAACTGAGTAAGAATCCATCTCCTGATTATTCTTTTCCTAGGTTACTTCATAATGTTCAGCCCTATATTAAGACAGTATAACAGTAATCATTACTTATTTTACTAGTGCTATTTTTGTCCTAAAAAGATGGTGTTATAATTACATAGTTCTGACATCAATTAGTTTCATTAAAAGAAAAAATACAAATAAGTAAGATCAGGTCAATTATGATAAAGTTTTGAAAAGAAATTCATAAAACCATTAACACTTTTTAAATATTTGATCTAAATTTGATTATTGACCTATTCTGCTATCGTTCAATGCGTATAGCTCTCTCATTGACATCTTGAGCTATGAATGTCCTGGCATTCAAATTAACTTGACAGAGACAGCCACAGGAACTTTGTCTGTCTTGTGTTTGTTTGTGTGGAGAGACTGGCTTTGGCTGTAAAACAAGTTCACACCATTATTGTTATTATTATATTATTCCTTTACCACAACCAATCCTAAGATCTCTTCCCAATATGCACCTAAAGAGTACTTTCAATTAATTTAAGCAGTTTCTTTTGATATTTACTTAAAGTATGCTGACGCATTTCCTTTTCGGCATAAGCATTGCCCCCATATGTGAGCATTTCCCATTTGTGTAGCTGTATTGTGTAGCTGATGTGTACCTGCATGATAAGTGCTTTAAACCCTGTTTTCCAGGATAAGAACAATAACAATATTTGTTGGAACTAAATTTATGATAATTATAAAAGAGAAAGAGATAGTTTGGGTAAATAAAAGTTACAGGTTTGAATCTGTTTATTTTAACTTTTTTTTTTAACTCTAGCCTTTATCCTAATAAAAAAACAAACATGTTAAGTGTGCTTGATATATATGAGATGTAATTGTATGAAAATATTACTTCCCTGATGAAATAGTGGACTCTCCAAGCTGTAAATCATAAACATTGTGGAACAGAACGATTTACAGGATTTGTGTTTTACAGCTGTGATGTGTTACTTGCTATTTTATGTAGCCATTCATGCAAAAGAAAGAGATAAAATTTGTTTGATGTACATCTCATATGTACTCTTAAAGTGATGAACATTATGATTATAACAGCAAATAGCAGGTGAAAGAAAAATAATTTAAAATGCACTGTCTAAAATACTGTAGTATTCATCGTTATTAAATGTTATATAATTCGCATTGAAGTCATAATTTGGCTTTGTTTTGCCAACCTTTAAATGTTTTTAAATGTTAGGTCATGGTTAGGGTTAACTGTTAGGTTAACTGTTCTAAAAAAAGAAAAGACACAGCTTTAGGAGGGCTCATAATGCCATGGGACTTTTTGATAAGCTGGATTACTCATCCCCCTCCTTAGTTTTATGGTGTATAATGAAACAATGAAACTTTATTGTCTCGTGTTCCTATATTTTGGACAGGTATTTACAAGAAAAACGCCCAGAATAGACAAAAAAAGGTGTTATCATACTTCATTTCCTCACAAAGATTAGAATAAATCATTGCCAACACTCACCCCTTTAAATTCTCATACACCCAGTCTATTTCTCTCTCTCACACACAAAGAGTATAGTCTGGTCTTGTTCAGCCGAATTATGGACAAAGGAATAAACCTTACCTTGCTGATAACCTGGGCACCCAAAGTCTCTGACCTGATGGGAAAAACTGAAAACTGCTCACTGATACATCGAAAGGGTGGGGGGAGGGGGTATTTTACGATGAGCCAGCAATGAAGGTTATATCAGGGAAAGACAGCCATCCCTGCGATGATGCATGTAAGAATCAACTTGAGTTGTATAGCCTTGATCCTTGTCCTACATTTATGCAAGGTACCCAAGCTTCTCTAACTCACTAACAACTCTTCTTCATGTATTCACCTTGCTCTCACACTCAGACCCCTATACCAACCTAGGAATCTAAAGGTTAGCACTGACACAATGAAGGTGATGTAAAATGAATTTTTCACAATATCAGGTGCTCTCTTAATGCATTATCTAAAGGTATCTTCACTTTTATTGTTTATAAGCAGTAATTTAATTAAGTAAAAATGGTATTAGTTCTCACTTGCTACTATACAAAAGAATAATGTAAAAGATTTTCTTATGCATTAGATGTGACTAGTGAAGATCTTAAAACCCTAACCCTAACTTCTGAAATAGAAATTTTCCTTTGTTGGGAACGTCCATAGGCAATAAACTACAATAAGGAGCATGCTCTTAGCACTTAAGAACAAGAACAATAAACACGGACAACATACGAGGGACAGCAAAACTAATAGGACATGAACTATACAAAAAATAAACAACTGTACTAACAAAGAATAAAATCAAATACAGAAAACACAAAGAGGAACCATATAACAAGAACATGAGCTAAGTAATGTGATATTGTGAAAGGAAGGGTGTGACAAAGATCGAGTAGCATTATGGGAAAGGGTGCTAGGTGTAATGTTTACGGTAGAGGTGTGTTTTCAGTGCATGTTCAAAGGATTCAATAGTGGGTAGGTGGCGGATAAGGAAAGGGTGAGAGTTTCATTGTTTCGCTGCACAACTAAACATCCTGTGTCCATATGTTGTTGTTCTGGTGACAGGAAGAGTAAGAAGAAGATCATCAGACGAGGAGCGGAGCTGTATAGATGAGACGTAAGGGAAAAGAAGCTCAGAGAAATAGTCAGGGCCTTGATGCATTTTTCTAACCCCACAGTACGTGGGTGTTGTCTAGTACTGGTAATTACGTAATCGCAATTGTTGAGTGCTGACGATGAGGAGAGAAAACTACAGAAGTATGATTCTTTCTTTACAGCTACTAATGTTTTATTTGGTATATGTCAATTAAAGTAGTTATACGCATATTAACTGACGAGGATGCTATTTATACTGAGTCTGCGTTAAGGAAGATATATAAGTAATGATTATATATGTCCGTATTGATATTGAAAAATACATCAGTTACGTTAAATAACACTGTGGTGCTGTAAAACAATGGTTGATAGAACCAACCTGTAGGTAGAAAGAGGATAACCAGAAGCAGATCACACTGAATCATTGTAACTTCAAAATATTCTGACCACCCGATGAACACATACTCCACTCAACGTTTAGTATATTTTATCCATGACGGGATCCTAGTAAACTCGAGCACTAGTCAATTCAACCACAACTATTGCCAGCGATATAGCCTCTGTTAGCGTTAACATAATAGTACGTCTTTATGCTTGCCAAAGATGTTCATGTTAAAATATTTTTAAATAATACATTGATCTTGGGAGCTTGTGAAAAATAAAAGTTTTGAAAAGGGAATTAAATGTGTAGATATCGAAAACAATTACTGTAACGTGACCTAATTCCTGTCATTCATTTATTACCTAATGCGATTATTGTTTAATACATCTTTTACATAACAAATTTATGTTATTGACTTGTTTTACTACATAATTTTTAGTGAACAAATTAATGACTATTGTTCTGTAGTAAGGAGGGAAAATAGATTTATGGCGAATGCTCGTTTAACGACTGTTGAGGTGCTGACCTGTTCTTTGCCGCGGGCACATTTCCTGAACTTCGTGACCTTGTTCTAGTTTTATAATCGTAGACCTAAACGATTTAATTCGAAATATACAGCATACTGAGAAACACTACGCATAATGACATAAATGTACTCTTTATCCACGCATTGTGTTTAAACTCGTTTATCTGGACACTGTGTTGCATCAGTATTTTTCTTCCGGACTGAGATGTGAACTATGTTACTTGTGGCCGTAATGAAAGTACGTCCTTAAAAGTAGCCTTGAACGTCTCGAAACTTGACCTTTAGTTCTCATTATTCAGACGAGACTCTGGTCCACGCACCCGTTAGCTAGTTCAATTGCAGGCTGTCCAAACTGGGCTGTCAAGTAGTGTCACAGCTGTACGATTTCGATAACACTTCCTCCCCACCCCCGACCCCACTTCTTGAGTGTCACTCCAGTACGCCTCGCTACTGCCTGGTTACCACCATGTCCGACCACTTCCATAGTAAAGAAGGCAGTAGAACATTTCTGCAACACACAACATATTCCAACGATACTGTTTATCAGTACCATAACATCAAGTTCCTTGAAATATATTTCTTTGTTGCACGTTTCAAATGTTTAGTTTTTTGTTGTTGTTGTTACTTAGGTGAAAAGACTAATAACAGAAAAAAATAGTGAATAAGTTTGCATGCATACAGGTGAATTTTGTCTCATCTCAAGATGACAAATAGTAAATGTTGTATTTATGTCATAGAAAACCAATGAATTAGTAATGGTATACACGCAACAAATTTAGAAATCCAGCATGCTTAGAACTCCTTATTTGCTTTTACGGTTTATTTTCAAGCTGGTTTTAAGAGTATTTTCATTTATGCAGAACAGAAATAATCAAGAAATGAGTGTACAAACTACAAAGAGAACGGTAATAAGGTCTCAAAGTTAACATATTGCTGCATTGTAAATTTTCCCCCTACAAATACTTTGCTAGACATTCATGTTATAAAATATTAAAATTGATGTTTTGCCTTTCCACTGTAAAGTTTCCTCATTACCTTTAAGCAGCAAGTTAGGCAGTGATTTATGTAAATTACTTAAGCTGTATTTAAACTTACTTTTAGGTGTAAGGAAAAAATGTTAACAATTTCCTAACATTTTTATTTTCCTTGTTAAACATATAAAGAGCAAGTCTATAACAAACTTATAAGAAACTGTGCCTCCTGTCTCAAAAGTACCTTTATATTATGAACACGCATTTTGACATTTTGAATTGCATACTATTTATGCCATCAGTAACCAACTCCTTATCTAACTTTTCTTTTAGGAAACTGGTAATTATGTCAGCATGAGTAATGTGCAGGTACATTTTGGTCCATTAAGATTTTGGTTTTTTTCAAACATATCTTTTGTGGTCAGATATGATTGTTGAAAAAGAACCTCTTGCACTGATATCATTCCATTCTTGTGCAACTGAAAGCCAGAAGAGAAACATTTTTTGCAGTAGTAACAAAGAAAAATAATATCACTTCGAAGAATATGCAAATGCAGATTGTAAACTTTCTTTATTCATAACTCAAGGAAATGCACTTTACATATATGTATGATGAGTTATCATAAAAAGGGCAACATATATATTAACATTACCTGACGTTGCATTCTCTCACATTCATGTATACAGTAATCATTCTTCTAGGTCACGTGCACACTGCATATATACATTCCCCTTAACACCCACAGCATGGAACATATAAGCAGATGCATGTATGTGCGTGCACACACACATATCTTGTGAGATGGCCCATGAAAGCCACATCATGAGAAAGTTACGAGTTTTTTATCTAGAGAGGACAAAATGTTTCTGTAACTAAAGCCTGTGTAAGCTGTGTTCCTCCGCAAATGTTAAAGCTCTGCCTTATTTAGTCAAAAAACCTCTATATGAGTATTGACATGATGGTTTGGCCACTGAGCAAAATTACCTGCTGATATTTCCACAATTTCTCTAAGACTATAATAAAGCTGTCAAAGTAATATGATATATGCAGTAAATTGTTTAGCAGATGTTTACAACACTAACCTTTGTTTCACATGCAGAAGCTATTGACAGGAATTCACAGTGGCCCTCTTGCACAAACTTTCCTCATCACAGTCTTTTGTATTTTTTATTTGTTTTCTTTCCTGCATGATGCCTGTCCTAGTTATTTGAAAATGTGCATTATTATGACAAAGCAGGATGTATGGCAAAGTAATGGTTAACTATTCTTGGCTCTTGAAAGTACACAATGCTTATCTGTCTTAAATATGGCAACCTCAACAACAGATAAAAAAACATGTACACCTGATGAATACTTCGCTCTTCTGCGCAACTGAGATAAAACATTGCAACTTACCTGATACCATATCCAAGTTAAAGCACTGTGTAAATTTAACAGATCACAATGTCCACACATTAAAAGCATCCAGTAATTAAAGGAGTAATTTAAGTGACAAAAGATTAATCTTTTGTGATAACCTCGCCTAAAGTTAAGGGCTATTGATGTCCCATATGGTAAACATATGGTAAAGCATCACTAACCTTCCGTCCTGTCATTGCACTCGAGCATTATTTCCACCTCTGGGCTAGAGACTGGCCTCGATGCTGTTTACTGTTTAGAGCCTCGATCTTTCTATTTTCCTTTCCTGCAGCTATAATGAAACACGTATTATTGGCTTTGCAGACTCACACCTTTACAAACATTCACTTACGAACTGATCTTTTCCTCCTCGAATAAAAATAGTACCACACACAGTCGTACAAAAATCAACCTCGTCTGAAAAAATGTTAATGACAAGGAAAAAAAGGCAGAGCAGAGTAAACTTGTTAAACCGTTTAATAACAAGACTGCAACAATTACAATCAAGGGATCAACTTCATCCAAACTCTGTAAGTAATGATTAACCGCTATCTTATATCAAGATTATACTCACGGAAAACGTGTAATTACCTCCAGGTCAGTATATACGTATGCCAGGTGTTGCTGTGTCATTTCCCCTCTAGTGGGCGTTGTCCCGACTGGCAAGAGCTGTGCCCCTGTAACATCATGTGTGCAACGATTTCCTCAAAGATGATATTGATTGTCACCTTCTCATAGTGTATCACACATAACCAGCAAACACTAAATGTCAGGGGGTTCGCAAGTCCCAAGATTTGACCTGATGTCATTGTCAACAGCGAATTTGCTGCTTCAGTTGTGATTTTTTCTTGCTATCCCTTCTTTCTATAACATACATATACATGCACAATATACACATGCACGTTTGCAGGTACTGGCTGGGCCGCTGGGCAAGTTCCTTGGTTATTTTATAACATCGCAACCAGCTCTCTTTGTATACATAAAGCTAACCTTGTGTATTCTTGCTCAGGTTATGTCACGTTTCATTTTGACCCTGTGCCCTAAGTACCTCATTCCGAAATTATAACACAATATATCTCGTTATCAACGCATTTCGTTTAGCATGAAACATCAGCTTATTGGTCATAGCAATTTCACCCTGACCTAAAACAAGTGCATTTTTATTGGCGTTTCGACGTCTACACTAGCCATAGCATCTGTGTGCACATCTTTGCTTTTCAAAGCCTTCTTTAAAACAGAAGAAAAATTATTTGTCAAAGATTTTCTTTAAAAAGAGAATTCAGACCTTCCTGTAGAAAGTGCGAAAATTTCACCATAAAGTACAAAAGTAGAAATCAATCGCAACTTGTGTACTAACCAAATATGTTTATAAATTATTTACCTTACTGCCTGTCCGACATATGCTCAAAGTCCTATCATAGGACTGCCCGCTGTCATGTTGTCACCTGTTTCACGTTTGAAGGCGCAGCGAACTTCTGAGCTCTACCCCAGAATGTTTGACATGCTTTGACTTGCCTCAGCAGAAGATTGTGATCGTATGCGAGGCACGTGACGGGCTCGGTGTGTCTCATAAGCAAACCGGTGACTGACATGATTATACACTGATTAGCAAACCACTGGTAACAGCTAGAATTTGTTTACCTGTTTAGGCTTTTTATCAGCTACGCCAGGTAAAGTGCACTATACCTACCTAGTGATATGAGATACTCGCACTCTATTTTTTATCCTTTTAGAGTATGGATTTGTTGTGGTTGTACTACATCAGTCTCGTGTCATCAGTGATGTAGGCGTATTTCAAAACGAAAGTATAACCTAAGTAAATACAAATTATGGCTAGAGTTCATTGATGAAACAGACTCGCCGGTCAAACATCTAACGTCTGCCCATGTAGAAAATGTGCTCGTCTTGGGCGCATAACAAACAAAGGTCCCTCTGTAGGGCATATTATATCGCCGATTACCGCAGTGCAAGACCATGCGGTTCTTGTAATAGTGAACTTTTTGTTGGCTAATTAAACTTTTCAAGGACTTTCAGATCGAGCCCTGCTTTGCATAAAAGTATTACTGGCTAGAAATTTGATGATACATCTTCTAGTTTTCACTCTCTGCAAAGGAACGCTGTGATTTATCTTTCTTAGAGACAATGTTGGAAACTGTAGAGGCTGATTGACAAGCCGCCTTTTCATGCAAAGAATTACCCTGTTGCCTCAGTACCACCCCCACCCCAAACAAAGAATGTTTTCAATGTAACCATGGCTTTGTAGTCAACACAAGGCCTGTAGCCCAGCAGGTAGAGCGACAGGCAAACGCTTGATCGCTCAGCCGATTCTCACAATTGTTTCGATCATCAAAGTCCTTAAACATGGCAGTGGCCAGGACTCACACACTCCCCATGGCTGACGTGTGCAGGTCCGCGTGCAATTTATTGATTCACTTACACCAAATGTTTGTGTAATTTCCTGCTAAAAGATTCATAGGAATCTTAGTGACAGCATCATTTTATGGAGCTTTAGGGGGGTCCCCTGATATATTGTTTCAGAAACCAGATGTATTAAAAATTGATTACGGTTGTTGAAGCTTCCAGTCACTCGTTATCACAGAAAACTACCCGATGGACTCCAAAGGTCATAAAATGAAGGTGACCAAAATACATAAGGCATTGTTCTCCACGGGCTTTGGGTATGTTCTGATGCTCAACAGATGTGGAGGGAGAATATTTTTCTAAAGAAATTTAGAGAAAGATTAAATGATGTTTTCCTCAAGGAGTGGTACACAAGTCTGGAAAATACTTTCCACTCTGATGCATATAGTAGTTCTAAGATGTGCTTTCACTGGGAATTTTATTTTGATATTATAACCAAGATTTATGTAAGAAAGACTTATGCTCGTTTTAGAATTGGGGTCTCAGAAAAAATTGCCACAGGAATCGTTTTGCTCAGTTTGAGGTAGCTCACCATTGGAGCATGAAGCACACTATTATTTTTTCTCCTCATTATGCTAACTTGAGAAATAAGTATGGGAAAGAACTTAATGGTGATCACATGACTTGTACACCCTGAGCATATACATGCTACACAAAGCAACTGAAATTACAACGAACTATAACTTGGTACACCTTAAAATGTTGCAACTTTAAAAAAAATCCTTGATATACAAAGATGACGATTATTATTACTATTATTATTTCTACTACTGCTATAGGCTACCGTGAACATTGGCTGAATAAATATATATCCCTTATATACAATTCTATACGTATAGTCGTACCATTATATGTATACCTACACATTCCACTTAGGTAACAAATTATAGATATGGGTACAGATTTACCTATATTTACAAACTACCTACTAACAACTATTTTAGATATAAAAATATTATCATATACTATTAAAAAATTATCTGAACGTGTAGATCAAGAAGTTAAGATGCAGAGGGAGAAAAAGTTTATAGTCACAAGACGTAAGTAATGCGCGGTTTGGAATTCAGGGGAAAAAACTGCATTTTATTTCTGTTGAGAGCTGTAAGAGTTACTTACCTTTCTAAGGCGATCAACTATTGATAGTGTGGGGATATTCCACGATTTACATGTACAGTGATACCTCGGTTCTCGAACGCCTTGACTTTCGACCAAATCGGTATTCGACCAGGAAATTCGAGAAAATTTTGTCTTGGAATCCGAACAAATATTTGGAACTCGAACATCCGAGATGAGCCGAGTTGAGCCGAATGGCGTTCATTTCGGCCCAGCGCGCCTTGCTTGCGTCATCAGTGTGAGTGCAGAGAGAGAGAGTCATGAAATGTGTGCAAAATGGGCAGAAATCGCAAATTTTGTTGAACAACATCACCCTGATAAAGTGGTAGCAAATAGAGCAGTTAACATTTTTAATGACAATGTTATGTCCACTTTCCGCAAAATTTTGCAAAGGAGAAAAAAACAGCAAACAATTGACAAATTCTTCAGTAAAAAAATCAGACAAGCAACTGCAGAGCAAGATTCTGATTCTCCTCAGCAAAAGATACAGAGAACAAAAACACCCGAAGAGCAGTTACCCTCTGTTTTTATTGAAGAGGACTCCCCTTCAAAACAATAACCATCCCCCTTCCCTCCTTCCTCCACATTCATTCCCTTCTGCCAGAAAAATTGGTACAGGTACAGTAAATGAAACACAATTTACTGTACTGTACTGTACAGTACATTTTTTTATATATTTTTTTTATTTTAATAAATACACTTTTATTTCTTATTTCTTGTTGAAACTTATGTTTTTCTACATATTATATACAAATTAGGCCAGTAAATAGGCATTTTCTGGGGCTTGGAACGAATTAATCCAGTTTCCGTTATTTCCTATGGGTTTCATTGCTTTGGTTCTCGAACAATTTGGTTCTCGACCATTCTCCCGGAACGAATTATGTTCGAGAACCGAGGTATCACTGTACACTGTTTTTACCAGTGGTTGTGCGACTTTCAGCTAATTTATTTGCTTTTGTAATGCACCTACGTTACTTGAGGCGTGACAGACAACATCACAGCTCATATGCTAAAACAAACAACAATAGAATGTGTGAGCAGCTCAGTACTCAGCTCATGGAAAAGCGGATATTTATTCTTTTTTGTCCATTGAGTGCCACAGGTGAAGCATTCAAGTGCGTTACTGTTTCTCTATACATTAATATGCTTCTAAAATTATAATGCAAAAGACTAAATGTAGTCTACGACTGATGAGAACTTGTGAATAGCTCATATTGTGTTTTGCATGCTAGCTGATAGAGAAGATAAAGTAGGCTTTAAAATATCCTTTGGTCTTTTTTTTTTTTTTTTTTTTTTTTAATATCTCGCCAGTAGCTTCGTATCCCAGCATCATATGACAGCAAGACACTGAGCACGGTATTAAAGAACTAGTGGTGTACAGTTTACTTTCAGCATGACATTGCTTGGATGGATTATTAGGCTAATTAATTAGATAATTTTAGGACTGTATCACAAATATCAAGTTTTAGGGTTCTGAAGAAAATACATCAAAAACAAAACAAAAAAATTAAGAAAACGACGCTTAGTAATTCTGTTTCATAGGACAGCTCGAAATATGGTTCATGTCAAAATAGTCTTTGTCTTTTATAAGTATGTATAGTAACTATTCTGGAAATAAGAAGGTACAAATATAATTAATTTGTTGACTTCAATACAGGAATTTGACACTTGATAGGGATTTAAACCTACGCAGACAATTAATTCTATTCTGAGAATATTTAAAATGGCTTTGTCTCATAGGCGGAAGGATCAGACATTAAACGAGAGGAAAATAGTCAGGAACCTTCTGTCTCGGTGTACAGTACTGTGTGCTTTTCCCTCTCGTGAAACGTATGATGTGAGGAACTGTGCACAGTCCTCGGGAAACAGAGGGTCTCTCCACAGCTGTCACAATCACTGGAATTTTCTAGCTGTGACATGTTGACACCACACAAACAACACGGGACAGTGGGAATATTTGTGATTTGTTTGTTTGGTCTATCACTCATTGCAGGTAAAGACAATCATATTGTTCAAGTTGTTTTTTTAATTGTATTTGCTGTATTTGTCTTTGGTCTATTTTTAAGTAGTATTTTCGACATAAAATCATTTAAATTTAATGCAGGCGTCAATGATGATGATGATCATTGATGATTTATGACGACGACGACGACGACGATTATTGTCGTTGTTGTCGTTATGATATTATTATGATTATTATTATGATGATTATGATTATGATTATGATTATTCTTCAGGTGTCATCCTCTCACCTCACTGTAGTAATGGTATGTGGGAAGTACTGGCTGACCAAGAATCTTATTTCACCTGCACGGCTGAAGGACCGGTATACTGGACATTACGATTAACTGACGACAATATCATCTCAATAGCTTCGTGTGATAAACACTGCGTTTTATACAATGCCTATGATGGGCTTTTCTCAACAAGTACTGTCGACCTTCACAAAAGGACTCTAATCATTAACGCTCAGAACAACAGAAGGGTGTATGACAATGTCCAGCTTGTCAACGGCAGTCTGGAATGTAATCGTGGGGATCAGGATACAACGTCCACTGCCTGCGGGCTCAACTTTGTGTGTAAGTACACAGTTTCCTTAAGAAGAGTCGTTTATTCTCGCGTACAATTACAGCAGTATACATAAAGTACTGTGTAGATTTTTTTTAAGCTGTCCTTGTCATTAACATCATTGAACGTGTTTAACAATTAAAAACGTTTCCTACATTTTAAATTGTATTCTTTGGTCCCCATTGCATGTCACGTCTGGTCTTTATTTATTTCAAGAGATTTTACTATGGGAATCACTTATTTAACAGATCCTCCACACGGCGTCTCTTGCACAACGTTGAATTCCTTGTGGTCCATCAATGTTTCCTGTGTCATCAACACCATTTACTCATCAAGAAACGTTTATACCTGTTCATTGATACGAACACAGACGGTATGTCATAAAGTAGGGGTAGAGGTGAAGATCTTTACTTCTTACTAACCGTGTTTTTCTCGTTAGGCAACTATGTTTATTCCCTTGTAGTAGCTGAGCAAAAAATTAATTTAATTTCTGTTACCTACATCTGTTTTCCAAAGTGCATAATATTTTATTTTAGCCTTTGTTTATATACTTCTCTTTGTAAAGTTAAGGAATGAAACACAAGAAACTGTCACCATGGTGACTTCACCAACGATCGAGAATATCAGTAAGACGGAAGCAAAGGTGTCAGGTTCCTGTCAGTTTAACACAAGACTACCACCAGAAGAAGGACACTATGGTTTCCTTGTCTCTGTCTCACCAGGCGGAAAAACATTTATGACTGAAGACAAGCAGTTTACAGTTGGTAATGATCTTTCATTTAGTTCTTCCAGTTTAATTTACTTTCCATTTAAATACAAGGAAAGACAAGAACGCTAAATCATTTGAGTGTTTAAGTTCTCAAGAACATATTGATGCAGAAACGCTAAGAAATGACTTGGAAGTCAACAAAACCGTCAGAACAGCTCTTCTCATTTAAAATTTAAAATTTAAAAGCAGAGTGAATTTCCCCACAAAGGCAATACATTGACTGTAAATCGTGATGTCAGTTATGGTATCACTAGTTCTGTAGTTTTCTGTTGTTCAAAAACCTAACACCATTAACAAAACATTTGACTGGATAAATCGTGTTCTTAAAGGCAATGCTTATTCTGTTATAGCACGGCCCGAATCGCCAAGAATTTCGTGTGATCCCCAGGCCCATGTGTTACAAAACACGACTGTCACATGTACCTGTAGTACACCTAGCCTGGGACAACCTGCAGGCTCCCTGAGATGGGTCGTAGGCAACAAGACAACACAGCAAACAGCAGCTGGGCAAGAAAAACCGGAAATCTCCTCGAGAGAACTCCTTTATAGCCATGTCCTCTCCCTGTCAGACCACAGCAGTACTTGGTTCAGGTGTGACCTGCTTTGGGGAACGGAGGAGATTCGAGGACAGAACTATACTGCTAGTGTTGGATGTAAGCAAAGTTTTTTTGTCAATATTTCGGTGAATTTGAAAATTATCGTAGTTTCAAATGACAATAGCTTAAGTTACTGTATAGAAGGTTAATAAGCACCAAATAAACGATAAGAATCAGACTCGCTTTTTTTGGCATGTCATTTGGCTTAGAAGAAACTATTTTAGTTTTACGAGGGGCATTTAAGTACTCTTTCAATAAATGGAGCGAGAACCTAATCCAAAACATAAATCATCATCGTAATTATATACCCTGGTATCATGCTGAGAAGGTCCTTCATGAAGCGGCCGACCCACTCCTTCACGTCTGCTACTCAGTTCTTTCTCTACCTCGGTGGCCCCCTCTTTACACGGAGCCTTTAAGGATGATTTTAGACAAGATGTCGTGCCAGTCTCCTCGTTTCACAGCCGAACAGCAGCATGGCAATGAATGAATACTCGTACTAGTTGAACTTAGTATCAAGACCTACGCCGAACCATATCCTGTCCAGCTTCGCCGTTGCCGCTGTCGCTTGTGTGATCCTGGTGCGAATATCAGCCTCGTAACTGCCATAATAAGTAGTTTAATGAATAGGGTATTTTTTCGTTTTACATGATATTTTATTATTATAGCTTACTCTTTGAAACCCAGGTTTGACTAAATATATTTTATTATGAGACATCTTAAGGGATATAAATATATAATTTTCAGACGCTCCTAAGAAACTACGTTTTTCTATGGACGGTCTTGATGGAAATCGTACAGTGAAGGAAAAAGACCAAGTCAGTTTTCAGTGTGAATCCGACGGTCGACCTTCTCCAAACGTCTCCATCTATAACAACGACAACGACACTGTCATTATTAGAGACTCGTCTCCTGTTATCTACACCTTCATCGCTCGCTGTGAGGACACGGCCACCTACACGTGCTCTGCCTGGAATGAGTTTTCCAGTCAGTCACATGTAACTACTTCATACAGTCTCAATATCGATGTCAGCTGTAAGTACAAAATATCACAACAGTAATAAAGTTTTTGATATGGGTTCTGTCTTGTTTCTTTTGAGTTTCCCTTTCTGTTGTTATTTCAAGTATCGTCTTAATATTGACCAATTTAATTCGAAGTCTTCAATTCTTTTGTTGCTTTCACACTACATTTTAAAATTTGCTTGTTCCTAATATCCCAGGTAAACCACGATGCCTTTCGTCGACGCCTCTGAAAATGGTAAGGTCTCGAAACAAAATACAAGCAAATGAGCTGAGGTTTGAAGTCATCGCTTACCCTGCGCCTCACAAATATGATGTATGGTTTATACCGATAGTAACAAACAACAGTGAGCTCTACCCAGAGAAGAGTGAAGGTTCAGAGTTGAATGTCACCTGTAAAAGTTCCGGAAAACACCGTTACCTGTGGAACTGCACGCTAACGGTTTTCAGTGTTTTACCTCGGTCAGACGGAGTCTACAAAGTGAGAGTGGCCAATGAGCATGGGGAAGAAAATTTCACTGTAGAGATCAGTTTCGGTGAGTGTGGTTATGAAACATAAGTAGTTTCACCAGTTCAAAATACCTCCATCATTTATTTAAAATAGTTTATTTGTTTCTCTTCCCCTCTGTGATGCTTTAGCTCAGTTTTCACTTGTCAAAATTGCAAAGATTCCACTTTTGTCCGAGGGCCATTTTCATTATCTTTGATAGCAAAACATCGTCAATTTACACGTAATCAAATAATGCTTAGTTCAGCATACTGCAAATTAAACGATCTCAAAATATTATAGTTTAAGTACTTGACTATGATTAAAGCCAAATATCGTAGACTTAACAATTTTGTTATTTATATTTTTTATTGCATTACTTTTTTTCCAGCTGCCAACGAAGACTTGGAACTCTTTAACCCAGCCGTTATTTATGGTGTTGTGAGTCTCGTCGTCTTCATCTTTGTGATTGTTTTGCTCATCGCTGTGATAAGGAAAGTAAATAAAAATAAAGGTATGCTAAATAGTGGTTTTTTTAATTTACTTAGAATATTGCCGATTGGCAATAACATTGGTATATGCTAATCTCTTTACACTGTAATGTTTCTCTTCACAAAGCCAATTCATTAGGACCCCTCCCCCTTAAATTTACATAGAAAATTATAAGACAGAGAAGAAACAGAACTAACTGCACACGCACATTTTAGTAAATGTATGTTTATATACATCGAACTGTGTGGTTTGTAAAATGTTTAGCACTATTTCTCTTCTCGTGTTCTTTTTGTTGTTTGCACAGCTGATCAGCCAAGCGAAGATCCTGAAGTCATATATGAAACACCGTGGGACAATGGTATTTACTAGTCTTTCTTTATTTGATAATTAAAATCAAAATCTTTGCAATATTGGTGCAAGGTGGTGTCCTATACATTTCTCTGCTTCACAATAACATTCATGATAAACAGAAATTGACACTAACAAAGAAAACCCCCATCAGCAAACTAAAACACACACACACACACGACCCAAAGAGTTTCCTGAAAGTACAAAACGGAATCTGCAAGAAAGGGAAGGTGCTTACCGTATCTCCCTATTAAGAAACTGTAAATTCTTCTATTTCGGGGCTGAGAGAGCTTGTTATGCGGTTCAACGTTGACTTTGCTTCAAATTGTCGTTTATCGAGGTGACTGGCTTTCTTCTTTTTTTTTTAATACGAATGCATATATATATACATATCACACTTTGATTGTTACACGTGCGTGATGCAGAGCCGACATACTTTTGAGTAACTCACTGATTTTTTATACCCCTCGTTCTATGAGCAAGAGGCCTGCTGCTTTATTTCAAGAGATAAAAGAATGTCACGAGTTTGTGCGTTCTTTGCGAGCGATATCTGTTGTTTCAGTGCTGACATCTTATTTCACATAAAGATTTTTGGTGTATATTAGTGTTGCTCTTCATTTACTACTTGTGTCGAATATCTTACTTTTAAAAAATGAAAATACATGTTAAAATCGGGATGTCTTGACCATTTTGAGTTTGTTTTCAGTTTTTATGGGCAAAAAGAAAAGTTTTGTTTGCTGTGGGAATAAAACATTTTGTACAACTACAGTAGTGCATTTTTGTACAGCATCCCCTTAAAACTAAAGATACTGAAAAATGTTAACATTTTAAAATTATGTTGGCATGATCACTTAAATTTGTTTTTATACCTGTTTTTTTTTTCTTTTTAACCGTTTCTTCTAATAAAACCTGAACCCTATATTTAAAAACACCTTGAAGAAAACATCAATCAAGCCTGAATATTTTAAGTCTAAGGACAAAAGTTTCATTCCAGTCCCACTAACGATGCAACCCCTGAAAGTGAATGTCACAGCCGCTTCCCCGTTGCCGGAGCCCTGTCAGATGCCCCTGTATGCTGTGGTGGACACGACAAGAAAGAAGACAAACTCTCGGTCTGCAGAGACAAAAAGAAGCAGCGCACAAGGTGACTATTGTTGAAGGGGCATCAAACTCATAAGCTTAAAAAAAATAA
Organism: Pomacea canaliculata; assembly: GCF_003073045.1. Taxonomy (NCBI): domain Eukaryota; kingdom Metazoa; phylum Mollusca; class Gastropoda; order Architaenioglossa; family Ampullariidae; genus Pomacea; species Pomacea canaliculata. The sequence goes on along the minus strand of NC_037596.1, from coordinate 9,797,684 downwards.
TCAAGTTATTTGCAAGGCAAAGCTGGCTTTAATGATGAGGTCTTGTTGTTACAGCTTGTTGTGAGTACTGTGTAAATGCCAAATGAACTATGACTGCAAATGGGACGTCTGCAAATGTGTGCATATGGAGAGATTTTTTTGACTAGAGAGTTAATTATTCCTGAATTACATTACTAAATCTCAAAAAGTTTATGATTTTTTTCAGATACACACTCAAACTCCGAATACGCAAATTCCGACACAGAATACGCTGTTCTGGATAAGTTCAGAGGTAGAACTCTAGCAACACGTGATAATGACCACAAGGACAATAAGTCCAGTTCAAGAGCAATGAGAGGTAACTGTTGTTTGATGTCGAATAGCCTTTCGTCCCCTCCTTGTGCAAAATCACATCAAAGCACTTTCCCGCCATCAGGTTGACAAAATCAAACGAGATTTGCGAAAGAAAACGAAAGAAGATTTTTGTAGAAATTTTGCGGAAATCCTGTTCTTATGATGATGTGTTTTGCAGTGTTAACGTTTTAAATAATTAGCGTAGTGCTAATTTCTACCACTATTACAAATATCACAACAATCACAGAGGATGACTATGATGACCTATTAGATAACACATATTTCTGACAGCCGCTTATTCTTTTAGGTTTTCGTTTTTTAAAGTCTTAAAGTTCTGCGTGCTAAGTGATTTCTTTTTGATTTGTTAATTGAAGATTTGACCAAAAATTCTTTGCAAGCCTAATATAATTACACGCTTGATACCTTTTATTTTTTGCAATAAATGTAGGAAACTTTAAGGCCGAATGCAAATTATTTATTTCGTAGGTTTAAAGGCTGATGGCTCTGATGTCAGCACTTATGACCATCTGGTCCTACAGCCGTTACCACCAAGGCAGAATGATTCTGCAAAGTGGGAAATGCCTTGTTCTGCTTCACACTCCCACACAGTGGATGATGGGAGATGGGCCAACGACGACGGTCTGATTTACGTGACTCCCGTCTTTGATGTGACCAACGATGCCAGGCATCGTCCAACACCAATGCACGAAAAGACAGAGTACATAACACATCGTGAGATAGGAAAGTTCAAGCTCTCACAGAAAAAATCAGATCGCTGAAGTGCATGCAGTTAATATACAAGTACTAATTAATGTATCTGTGCAAGTAATGTGCGTTTCCCTAGATATAAATACTGAATAATATGCATTGCCTTTCCAGGGAAATCGTAGAAAGGGTTAGAATCTTGACATATCTAGGCACACAGCTTTTATTTATTTTTTATTTTTTTTACTGCCTAACAAATAAATCCGATCAATTTGGGATGTACTCCTTTTGAAAAGTCTAGAATGAACAGATTCATTCTCTACTCTCCTCTATTTCTCTTACTTTTAAATCACACATTTTCTTTTGCAAAAGATCGGTTTTTTTTTTTTTTGGTAATACCCCTGTAGAAAATTCACATCTCATGAGAACTTTCTTTTCCATTTATGTAAATAGTACTATTCTTACCGAGTCCTCTTACATGAGAATAGACAATGTATTGTTTTCGATTTGCTCACTTCATATCCTCCCTTTAATCTTTTTAGCGTTAGGTTGTTCATAGGTCATCTGGTGTTGAGGACAAGGACCCAGATTTGTCGTCATTTTTATGAGTAGAGTAGACAGCCTACAGAAAGTGTTCAAATTGTTGCTCCGCTTCTGTACATCAGAACAGGACCTAGGCTTTCATGTCAATCGTCTTGAGATGGCTGTGGAGAAAACAGTGTTCAATCCTCAGGCAGGTGATGTTCATTTTTTCATAGCGGGGCAGTTTGTGGAAGAAATATGCGTATGAATTGCTTCTGCCATTTTCGTTTTCAAACTGACTTTTTATTCCCTTTGCGCATAATTAGTATGCTTGATTCCTTGTATAACACGCTTGGTGTTGACTGTTTTCTTTTACTGCTGTCTTTCTTTTCCAGCTGGTTTTTTCTCTTGTGTCCTGCAATCCTTGTGAATTGTATGTTGGTGTCTACTGCAGTACAATATTGGTTCAGTTTGTTGATGCTGTTCGCTAAGTGCTCCTATGGCTGACCGGTATGAATGCTGGCAGCTGTTTTGGGCTTGGCATGCTGTAAAAAGAAAGTTTCTTTATGGATAAGTCTCAGTTCTTTTAAATGAAACACAATGTGAAGATGAAGCTGTCTTGCTTGGGGTTTTAAAGTAAATTACAATATCCCCCCAGTTGTACTTAATTTTCAGCTAATCCATGTATAGATGTTTCCACCTTGCTGTGGGGCTATCTTTCTCCATCATCAAAACATTGAAAATATTGTTTTGTTCATTTTGTTTGTTGCTAGATGATGCAGAACTTCTACATATATAGCTTTACTTGACCAAGATGCTTTTGATTAGTCTCTCAGTGTTTAATCATCTGCTAGAATGTTTATATTGTCACGCTTCAGCCCGTTTTTCTTTGTAAGGTATTTAAGTTTGCCATTCAGTGGATAATCTGGACATCTTGTTTTTTTCATCATTGGAGATCTTAGACTGTCATTTGCTCTCAAAGTCTCTGTATCGGTAAAGTTGCTGGTAAATTATTATTGAATAATTTGAGACAGCTTTTGAATACAGATGTCGAATTCTAAGACAACAAAGCAGGAAAATAATAAGTAATTACGAAATAAATTTTCTGCTTTCCTCTCTGACGTTAAAGTATTGTACAAGATACTTTTTTTGTCTGAAATTCATTAGGAGTTTTATTATGCTCTTCATTTACGTTTCTATTGTTATATTCTTTCATATCTATAATATATGCGAGCACTCAACAAACTGACTGTATACTATATTTGCATTATTATTTCTGCATTTATGACACATAAACACTATATTTTTCTTGTAGTAGTTCCCACTTCAGGTTTGCATAGTACACGGTAGTAGTAGTGTGTCTGTGTTTTGTGAAAGAGTGGTAAGTTTTAAAATATCCTCCCCTTACCACTTTTATTATATCTATGTTACTTTTGCTATGCCTAGTAATGTAAAGCACAAAGATTGTAAAACTTTTCATCAGTGTACGCAGTTTCACTAAATCTTCTTTGTGTACTACCAATGCTTACAGCGGATGATAGTGCAGAAGTAGTGCGCAGTCCCTTCCAATGTCTCACTTTAACCAAAGCACAAAGACACACTTGCTCTAAGTTTAAACATAGATGGCTTCTTCAGAGTGGGTGCTGAAGGTACTAAACCCTACAGATACTGCATAGGATTTGTATGGTATACATTGCGAGAGATGAGCTGCTAAGGATTCTTGTGAGAAATCCCCCCAAACACTGCACGTGCTATATAGACAAAGCAGCTAATAAGATTGAGACTAAGCTTTCTCTGCCTCTTCGCTTTACCCTACTTTATTTCTGCACTTTCTTGTGTCTGCACTTAATTTAATTTCATTAATTAGTTTACTACTTCTGATCAAGCTTACTCTCAATTACTATAATTAATAAATTAAAATTTCTGGATTATTATTGGTCTTCAAGTGATTTATACCCTGTGTCTATAACAGCCATAGAGACCTTAACTTACTTAACATCTCTCGAAAACTACTTACGAACAGTGTTTACGATACCCCTTTAGTATCATTAAGTGATTGAAAAATTCCTGTAGTTTCAGTGCAGGGAAGCGCACGTGCAAGTACAGAAGATTACAGCACATACAATATACAAGTAAATAAGACAAATATCAGATAAGTCACGACTAACTAAAGGCACTCGAGACCGGAAGATAACCAGATAGGTACCCGTGGGTGCAGCGCACTTTCCTAAACACCCAACTGTACCTGATCTCTGAGAAAGACAGATACCACCCTTGCAAAACGCTTGGCCTAACAAAAGTGCGATCTCTAACAAGTCTCCAACAACTTATCAACACTACAGGAGCCTAGATTATTTAAAATATATCGTGTATATATGTATATGCATATAATCTCCACACAAGCGTCATTTACAATACTTTGTAGTTTGTTATGTTAGAAATCTAATTAACAAAATTACAAGGTTATTAGAGATGGCTGTCTTAATGAAGGAATTAAGGTCATCTTGGAACAGCTTAATACAAGAATTTTCCAAGATTACCGCTCTTAGCTATCTCTAGAGAAAGCCTTTGTTAAGTGGAAAATCAACTCAAGTCTGGATTTAAAGTTGAGTTTAATGTTAGCTACACCTGCACTGGTCTCTAAGCTGAATGAAGTGCCACAACCAAAGGAAAGCTGATTATTTCTTTTATCTGTCTCATTTGCTACGTCTTGTCAGTTCCCCTTGATGCCCTGTACCACCAGACAAACTGTAAATCCTCGAGTAAATGTTTAAAGAAATATATAATCACTGTAGAACGAAGGACAAGCCTGATCATAGATCTTTGCTTAAACTTAAAATTAATTAACGCGTTTAGTAATGACGAAGGAGAAGAAAAAATAAAGAAAGAAATGAACAAATAAAGGAACACAGGATCTCAAAGACGAAAGAGACTAACCTAAACAATCATGCAAGACACTCCTTTCTGACCTCTGCCTGGGGAAACATGCCCCTGCGATTAATAATTAAAAGAGAAAAAAAATTAAGTTGGATGGACGAGACGAGAGACCAGGTGAGGGCTAAGCACAAGCAAGCATCCTTGCTAAGAGAGGCGCCAATAAAACGATAAAAAAAAAAGGGACACAGCCTTAGTCACCATCAAACCCGCTGTACGGCGGCTGCACAGTCCGTCCCGCGACGATTTGACGACGATAAACGAGCGATTGGAGAAACGTGTGATCGGTTAACGATTGAAAAAGCGATGCTTGGAGAAACGACGACGCCTGAGGCAATGCCATGTCCCCCAAGTCCACCCTCCCATCTCCCATGTTATGGGTAACGGGTAACGGAAACAGCAAAACAATGAAACCGATGCGTGCTTTGATGCGTGAGAGTCCTGCACAGTCTGCCTTTGTCTGGCTATTCCAGACGAACACTTGTCTGCTGTTTCGAAGACGATTTACTATACTCGTTTTTTTTTGTTTTTTTTGTTTTTTTTTTTAAAAAAAGGCTTTCTAATTTAAATTTCTCCGTGGTGTGGTTGTCAGTACAAAAACACCTCCAAGAAAATAATTCATTTTTTTGTAAAATGATGTACAAACAATATTGATGTAAGCTCGCTGTAGTCTACATCAGTGGTTCTCAAAGTGTGGTCCGCGGACCACTAGTGGTCCGTGGGCATAGGTCAGGTGGTCCGCGGCTGACAGTCGTCATAAGTCAGCAAAGTGATGTTGAAAGTGATGCATTCCTCGCATTAACATTTTAATTACAAAGAACGAGGTAGTTTTATGTCAACTTATTACTATACTACTGTCACAGAGGTACATTTAGTTTTGAATTGTAATGAAACAAGGGCGGCAATTTAAATTTGAAATTCATAGTACAGACTGATTTTTAGGCCTTGGTGGTCCGCCATAGTTTTTAGTTAATTAAGTAAAGTGGTCCGCGGTCCGAAATACTTTGAGAACCACTGGTCTACATGTATATCAACATTATCAACAGTTATAAAGTTACCTGCATACCTATATGCAAATAGGTTTAGATGTAAGGAAAAATTATTACTAAAAACTCTTCGAGAAGTTTATCAAGACTGGAGGACAACAGATCACAGAATACGGTAAGTGTAACTGTGAGATCAGCGAAAGGCCTCGTGAATGCAAGGGACAGAACTACGCTTTACCTGAGTTGAGGAAAGGAAGAGTTACACACCATTCAAACAGATCCACTAGTCTCCCGGCGCGTTCGCATTTATCACAAGGACAGTTTTTTCTCCCTCTCTCGTTGTTCAAAAAGCATTACGTACATGCTACCATAACAGAGATAGTATTGTACTGAAGGGATCGTTAATCCAAGAATGTGTGACAAAATGAAATACCAGAAGGTTGAAAAATTACACTGGAGAACTGGCGCGTATCATTTTCTCGTTCTGTGTACTTGTAAAAAATGAAGAGGTTAAATGAACAAGGATAAAGGAAACATTGAAAAAAATATTCTTGCAGTATCTTCACATATGACTCAAAAAGAAATAAAGTCGATTTCTGGTGCTCAGCTTCGATGTCAATGACTTTGAGGATAGATTGGTACTAGCTTTGTGTTTTATTGCTATAATTTTTAAACAAAATATTAATGTAAAATAAACTCGCTTCCATTACTTGAATAAAAGAGTGCATACTACATACATGGTCTCTTCATATGCCTACGCACACGCACATAGTCACCCCCCCCCCTCTCCAACACACACACACACATACAAATAAGCGACAAAGACTGAGATAGAATAGACATACAGTGTGCGTGTGTGCGTGTGTGTGTGTGTGGTAAGTGAGAGATGCCGTACGTTTGTTTGAGCACACAACTAATGACATCAAAGGCATGGCAATGTACACAGTTAGCCCAATAAATGGTATAACCTCACCAGCGCAAACAAGCAAGAAGCACAAAAAGCTTTAAGAAAACTAATTGTTCTGTTATATCTCTCATTGGTTTCGCTCGCGTAAAATGTAAATTAATGTATTTCAGTGTCCATGTGTAACTGGGTTTTGTTCTCTCGGAATAAAGCCGAGATCCATCTGGCTAGCACAATTGTAGTTGCTTCCCTTGGAACACATCAGAATTTTCTTTCTGGATTCGACGGGCGATAAAGAAAACGGCGCCCGTCGTTGTGTATTTTATTCGTCTGCGGTGGAAAAATTCGTCTGCCAGCAGTACAGAAATACATGTTCGTGATTAGAGTAAGGCACAAAGACAAAACAGAATCATCGAAATAATATAAATACAACAGCGCGCCCGGTGGCTTGCAGCGAAGTCAATACATTCACAAAGGGCTGGTGTCGATCAAGCGGAGTGCGTCAGTACCTGCCAGTCCTGAGGATCTGCTCCAAACGATAGGAACCAGTCGGGCGAATCGGCTGCGTAATCAAACAATTGTTTAACGTGTTACCATCGCTACACCTTGTTTACTGCCAAACCACTGCTTGGTTACATTGATTACACGCTTGATGAGACAGAATGACATTCATTTCCTCACACATGTGCATGGGAAAAACACTTGCTTATAAAGAGAGAAAATATTTTAAAACACATATAAAAAGCTTGTTCATATATATTTATATATTGATTCTGGCTTTGCTTAGGGAAAACTTTTTTTTTTTTTTTTACAAATAAGTGGCGTAGAAAAGGCTACCAGTGTGACACTAACATTTCATAATTCTGACGGTTAAAGCCATGCTGCAAGTTTTGCTAAATGTTTTAATCCTTTGTGTGTTTTAAACTCTCGCAACGACAAACTTTAAAAGGCAAGAGAAAGTTAACACTGTCTTCTTTCCCGATAATAAATGTCTTAACACTCAGACGAGAAATATTGTGGTGATGCAATGACGGAACTTCGTATTGAAAGCAAACTCAGTTCTATGCGCTGGTGTATTTTGTGTCAGAATTTTAGAATGACATGTGCTTTACCTAACAGAAATATTTATGTCGTGGATAAGAAAATCGGTGGAGGCGTGCAAGCGTCAACGCGACGAGCACAACAATCATGTAAACTCGAACATCTGTCCCAAGCTTGAACCTGCTGTAGCATAAAATGTGTGAGCTGCAGTATCAGACATTGATTTCGGAATAACAGCTGGTGGAGCCCGGTAAGTGTGAACTTTAGCACAGTTGTAATATATATGTTAATAAATATCCACAAAGCTGTCGAAAAAAATTATTACATTCCTTGTAGACAGAGAAATGTGTCGAGCAATGCGTTGGCAGCTGCCTTTACATTTCACCAAGGTGTGTTTTTAAAATCATCATAATTTATATAAAGCAACAAAAAAGAAATAATACATCTTTTACAACCAGCGTTGACACTCACCCACCCAAGCACAAAAACTGATAGAGGACTCGTGAACTCGAACTCGAACTCGAATATTTTATTAACTTAAGGCCATTTCAGCCACTTTTACAGGGTGAGCATAACGATAGCAATACTCTCACTCATCCAATCACCCATCCATTTATACCCCTCTCATCCCTATCTACATATATATACATATAAAGTCTGTATGCACACGCTATGACCATTCCCTAATACTGATATCATGATTCAAAGCACATTTCACATGCAGAACATCAGAAAACATGGACAGGAGGTCTATATCATATTTCACATAAAATAGATTCTTATTTTAAAACTACCCATAATGTCCAGTTCCCCTCCATGGATACGGAAACTCTCTCACGCATGAAACAGGCAAAGTCACGTTTCGCTTAGCTTTGATTCTTCTATTCGCTATCTAAAATTATTACAGGCAACTGTAAAAGCAACTTTTTACAGACTCAAAGTTTCTCTTTGATTCAAATCACTTTTTATCCAAGTCAATAAACTTGTAGCTTGTAAAAGATGCTCGCAGCGAAAGAATGCCATCAACCAAGACACGCGTACTCTCAACCCCCTTTTACGATTTGCGCACGGCATTAAAACAACAAAATGCTGATTGGACGTTGCCATAGGACACCGATCTGAGCGAAAGACCCTCACTGTTAAGTCCTATACCTGGACATCGGATTAGTGCGTAGGACAGATGGTATCGGTCAATAAGTAGGTAACCTCGACATTAATTTCAGCCATAGTCTGCTCATACTTAGACTAACAGATAGACAATACGCCTGCATCAATAACAACATATTGGATTTGTACATCACATAGCTGAGGACAAATATAATGTGAGTGTCTAAAGTCCTCTGTCTAGCTCATTTGCTGGCAAAACAACATATAAAGCTTGCGACAGAAATCGTATCGACAGCTAGAGGAATGGAGTGTATAATTATAACAGTCTCTAGCTTGCATATGGGAGCACGTCACCAGCCTCCTCCCCACCACCTCAAATCCCCTGTCGCCCCCCACACCTGTGCACTGCTTGTGGAACAGTTGAGTCACATACCGAGGCAAAAGTAGGTACTCGAGTATTTCATTTCCCTGTTCGCACGCGAATGTTGTCGCAGTTTACTGCGTCTTCTGACGTGAAACAGGTGAGAGTGTGTGTTGTCAGCTAGGTTTACCTAGGACAGGCGGTAAGTGAAATCCGTTATGGCTTTATTTTTGTTTCCTTCTACTTTATTGTTAGAATTCTGAGCACTCGCGGGGAAAGTTTTATTACAAATTTTCCTTTTTTCAAATAATAAAAACTGCGTCTGTTAGTTCTTGATACTTAGTGTTGAAAATCAAAACAAGTTCGGGGATGAAAAAAAAAATGTGACTTGTTCTTAATCATGATCAGAAAGCAAGTAAAGGCTCAACATTATTTCGATGCCCTCATTATCACTCCCACCCTCAACACACTTGATTGCATTTGACCACGATCTTGTATTACTGGACTGCTGGCAGACGATTTTTTCTAGCTAACTACTAAAACGAGGCATGGGACTATAAAGCTTACGGTTTAGTCACATTCTCGCTGAGACTAATTAACAGTGGGGAACTTCGCAAAAGGCTAAGCGTTGGTCTTGACAGACAGACAGCAAACCACCTATGCATGTCCATGATTTGACCAACAGCATCAGTACATAAAAAATTCGCAACACAGCCTTGACTTTGACACACCCTAGAACAGCTGTGCTTCATCAGTTGGTTTTTTTTTTACCTCTACTACACGTCATAGAAGGAAGACCGGCCCTTTTCCAAATGAAGTTCAGCCATGATTTACATCTCTATATTTAAATCAGCGACCAGAACAAAACGACGGTTTGCGACACATGAGTATGGCGGGCTTAAGTGAATGGTATGCTCCTGTGTTTTACCTATATCGAGACAAGTATCTCAAAACTCCAACAGCTCTCTGTCTTCAGTAAATCTGTCATTTCTTATCACGGCATGATTTATTGCCCACTGGAAGGTTTGAAATATGGTGGACACGCGGCAAGTGAATAAGCTGGTCTTATTCTCTGCAACTTTTTAAACATATAACCCTAAACGTGTTGTGTGCTAATGCTTTACTTTAAGATGAGAACAGTTATTAATTAACCAGTCACATTTACGAGTCAATGCAAAACTGCACCTATTTGATTGAGTTTGTGATTTTAGTATGCAGCTAAATATTTGATAAATAAATGTAAAGTATATTTAAATGTATGCAAATCGATTTGTTCTAGGCAGCAGCCAAGCGATTTCATAGTGTTTATTCGGACATTTCCATTGGCATCGTCATTTAGCTCCATGGTCCTACCCGATTGGTCCGAGTTATAAACAAATTATAAAATATAATTTTTGTAAATTTCAGGGCCCGAGCCACAACGGTTTGTTTATTATCGACTTTGAAAGTTGGCGATTTCCACCTGTAGTCAGCAAGTCCTGCAAAATCTCGCTCCCTAGCACGAATAACGTGTGACGTCACAGCCGATGGCGTCCATGAAGCAATGCATCAGGTTCATCAGACGATCATTATTTATCGTGCTCTAGTCGCGAAGAGGAGTGTTAAAAGTTGTTCTCTAGCCTTGACGGTATTAAACCATTCATATGTTCGAACCTGAGGATTCTGAAAGTATGCTGGATTTCACAATACCACATGGTAATCATCGTTGATGTTATTCAAATGTTACAAGCTGCAGGTGACCATAATGTATCTTTACTTTTACAGATATGTCGCCCTTCTTGTCCACGTGACCAAGCACTGCTGAGCCAAAGACACGATGCCAGGTATAAAAATGTTACAGTACATTAACTATATTAGACCACAATCTCCAGTTCATGACTCCGAAAAGGTCTTGAACCTGCTGGCATGTGGAATGGGACCAGAGGTATTTATAAACTTATTTATTGAGAAAGCGAACGTTTTCTGTTTTAAACAGTTTCATTTGCATGGGCATGGAATCATGTTAGAAGTCAGTGCTTGAAGTTAAGATCTTTGCATACAGTTTGGCCTGCATAATCGTCATTGACAAAAAAAACAAATAAAAAAATTACACAACAATAACTACTAAAGGGATCGATGTACATGTACACGATGTTTCTACGGATGACCAATCATCATTCCTCTCAAAAAGGAAAAAGCAAGGAAAAAATATAACTGGAATGGTTGTAAGTGTAATGAATTTTAATTATAAAATATTGATAAGAAAAGACAATTGATATGACATGATGTCATACTTATGTGCCCATGCTCATGTTCTCCGTAAGCTTGATCTGCCTACAAATATTGCTTTTTTGGCTATTACTTCCTTACACATACAACATAAATTCAAATACAGTTTTAATGGATTTGCATCGATCATATCTTAATTAGCTGTTTGCAGATAACCAGGAAAACTGCTTTGCATTTCCAACATGGAACGTAAGACCGACGAGTTCATCCATGATAGTTGCTACTCTCAAGAGCTACAAGCAACATTGACTGCTAACAGTGAAGCGACGCAAGCTGTTTTGTCTAGGCGATGTCACCCAACATGATCCTCAAAGACCGTCCTTCATGGTATCCAAAGAGTAGTCAAGGAGGCAGAACTGACTGGTATAAACTTAAGAGACACTACTGGTCATACCATGCATGACTTACTCATGAAAGCCGCTACGCGTATCCAGCTTCTCTCTTGACCTGCAAACTAGTCCACTGAAGGGATGGATGAAAAATGAAATACAAAGCAGAATTCTTAACACTGGTATTTTGGCTACTTAATTTGTCTTATCACAGATTTGTGAATTATGAGAATAGATTGTACAGCATAAATATATTTTCCACTTCCATTCCTCATTGTATATTTTGCAGAACATTCAATAACATTTTGTTCGTCATGTTCTACTCGAAAGTACCTCTTAAAAAGATACAAATTGAAGTTATAAAACAAATTAGGAGCAGTAGATGTATTAGGATTCTTAGTTTGTTTTGGGCAGTTACAAACTCAACGGTTTTCTGTGACATATGTGCAAGCTAAATGCTTGTACAGACCGCACCGGGTACCATCTTTGAATGTGTGTGCATAAACTTATGTTCACTATTTAGTTCATGTTGCCTCATTTGTTTGTTTTTTTTATTACTCAAATCCTACTAAAATGAAACATTCACCTTTTAAAATCATAATAGTAAAAATTTGCTTTCTTAGTTTTTAAGCGATTATAGAAAATGAACACGTGTTGCAAAATCTTGTACATCTAGAAGACAGCTGGCTGGTGTATGTTTCACGCTGAAAGCAGCGAGGACTATATTAACAAGTGCAGAAAAGGTACCACAGCCAGGACAAATTACAGGTTCTAAGGGCGATGATTAAAAGCAAAGACCCGCCGCAACAGCAAGAGATCGAGTTTGTGACTGCACGCGAGAATATCACTGTTTCTCGACCCACTTCGGACGGCGAGCAGACGAGCTTGCTATCTGCTAGGGGTGCAGGGTCGAGTTTCGCGTGACTTTTGTGAAGTGAAATGTAGGTCAGGTTTTGAAGGAGTTTTAGACTGATATTATTATGTTGTAACTTCATTCCTTAAAGGTCAGTCAGGGTTAGGTTAGGTTCTTATGTCACAGACCGCAAGGCGGGAGAAAGAACGTGAATTTTAATACGATGATCGTCAAGGAAACGCTCACGTGCTGTGCCACGCGGTCACAGGCCAGCACCAAATATTATCCTCCAAGTTGATCATGAATCCCTCTTTGGACATTATTCACTAAATACTTATCGTACTGACTTGTTAATAAATAAAACTAAATAACTTACGTTCAGTATTAACAGATATTAAAAAATGCTCGGCAAACAACATTCTTTTTTCCATCCCAATCATGTAAAAACTGTTGTTTCTTTTGTGTACATCCTCGATCGTTCTTTCCAATTAAAATAAATCATTCAAAAAATTGTATTTAAAAAAATGCTATAAGATTAACGTCCTTTAATTGTCGCACAGAACATTTTTATTTTTAATTAATATGATATCTAGACTTCCCCATGCGTGCTCGGAATATCACATATGTGCTATGGTTCAACTCCATCTGCTTTGGATGATTCTTTCTCTCCCTGCAGGTTGGCTCTGTTAACTACAGCTTTTTAACAATCGAATGTCAATAATATAGATAGCATACACACGTATTAACCGTTTTCTTATAAATATTAACTTTTTCTCATATCAGCCATTTTGCCATACGCGATACGGATATCTATTTAATTAGCATCCTCATTAATGAAGATGTTTACTTCCCTTAGGTACATCGAACACACAACTAATTCAAGAAAGAAAGATTCCTATAGGTTTTTTCCCCACACTTTATTTTCATAAGCAGCGTCAGACACTGGTTGTTACATAATCATCAGTCCAAGAGAACAAAGAGAGTGCCAGGAGTGAGAGCATCATGGCGGCTCACATATAATTGTTAACTAAGATATGTAATACTAACACACTATTTCAAACTTTGTAATTCAGATCATTTACTGTGTGAATATATTTGTATTTAAATAACTGTGTTGCAAGTTCTATAATTATAATTAGGATTAGGATCTATACTGACTAACGTAAAAGAAGAAAATCTGTTGCAAGTTCGATAGTTACTATCACAAGCTATGTTGACAACCGTAACAAATGAAAATGGCAGAAATCCTTCCTGATATCATGTTAAGATGTGTCCCACTTTCTACAGTACATGTACTGTAGTTATAAACCCATGGTAACAGTTTTACAAATATTCTATCAGCTTATTTGAGTTCTTCAGATTCTTTATACAACACACACATTAATTATATATTTTACTGTACTCTTTTCAATAAAAGCAGGATAAAAATTACAACAATTTTCACTAATACATGTATAAATCCTTAATTTAAATAAATTTAATTTAATTTAATGTTATTTTGCATTATAGCATAGCTAAATAGGTTGCACTCTCGGTACCAAGCAACAAATAGTGAAAAAAGATTTCTTTTAAATGCTATCTAGCTCTCCTGGTGAGGTATACACAAAACAAATATATAATTATTATTTGTGTAATCAAAAACACACTACACCACAAAGATAGCCAACAAACTTAACAAACAAAACTAGAATAGAGTAAAAAATCTGTACAAAAAGTGTAAAAGTGCATAGGACGTCAAGAATAATATGTAAAAAATAAATGCTGTTGTTGCATGGTATTGGAAATATAATGGAACAATAAAAACTAAAAGTAAATATTCCCAAGAGTTTTTATAAGTTACATTAAGTTTAACTCACGAACTAATGATATGAAGATGAAATGAAAACACGAAATTTGATTAAAGGCATGTATGTTTTTTTTTTAACTTCTGATGAATACAATCTGAGTTAAAAGAATCATGAAATCTAATCAGATTTATTATTGTGATATGAGACTCCGTTCGACAATAATAATCATACTTTAGCTTTTTAAGAACCGTCAACGATTCATGGAAAATTAGCATGTCCATTTAATCACAACTACTATTGCTATTTGCACAAACAAGAAAAGCACCTCACCTGTACACTGATTTAGTCATCTACCTTCAATCAACACACTTCCGTAGTTTCATCCTGGCATTCTTCTCGTTTTAAACAGTTTTAGACTTAAACGCTTTTTAAGTATAATAAATGATTTTTCTTAGTCACAGTCGCTTTAACAACATAATTTCAATCTTCTTTTAAAACAAAAATAAGATAAACTAACAGTGGTCGAATAAGATAAAAACTGCTCCCATCGTACGTCACCTTTGAAAGATTAATGGCCGCCCCCAACAAGAAAAAAGAAACAAGCAAGACGGAAAAGTTTTATAAACAGTGCAATCAAAGTTACTAAATGGATTCTTTACTTGTGAAAGTTAACATCAGCATCGCAAATAAAGTTGCATACTTGGCCGATGAGACAGGCACAGTGAATTCAGAGGGATATAAGCGCTGCATGAGGTAAACAAAACACTGCAGGCAAACTCGACCATTTTAAAGAGACGACCACTCCGTAGGCCTAGAGTCCTAGACGATAGAAACTGTTTTGCAAAATTACAGCATGCATGAGTACATTGTGTGTTAAAATTATTGTCGACAGTCGAGAAACTCAACCCAAGACTGATGATCGAACACCATTAAAAGTTTTTCTTGCAATTTTTTTTAAATCGCAGATTTTTTAGTAATCAGTACAATTCACTAATTCTGGCGATATCATTTCGTTGAATGCGAAGCGACAAAAACATTTTGTTGTCGTCTTATTTAATTATAATAATCTCTTGGCTTCTTCTTAACACATCGAGTTCTTCTTCGAAGCTGATTCTAAAAAGTCATTTTCTTACTTTACATTTTTTTTTCTTTTCTTGAGACTGTATTTTAAACGTGTCATGCAATTCTTGGAAACAGGCGGTTTCTGCTGCATTCTAAAACATGGCAAATTATGTGTATTGTGAAGGTACACTGTTGGTGAAAATAATGACTGTACCAAAACTGCTATTTATATAATGTATATTTTAAGCTTTGTCTTCACCAGATATTCGAAACATGCAATAATGGCAAGTGGAATATTCATTCCAACACGGGGAAAGAGCCACATTCTGTCAAAAGTAGAAAAATTATAAATAGTAACATTCAACAAACAAAGTCGAGGGAAAATAAATTGTTTGCTTTTGCTAAAATGTAGTGAAACCTAAACTGTACACAGAAAAATGTTATATGCTGCATGGGAAGACATGTTCCCCTGCAGATAATGATAATGACCAAATTTTCGGGGCAGAATTTTTGCCAAGAGTTGGAAAGACTCTATGTAATAAAAATTTAATGCACTTTGCTGGCTGACTGCATTCCTTTAATAGCGCATGTTTGTATATCAATATTACATGTGCTGTATTATCATTGTTCATGTTTCTTTAAAGCAGGATTCACCAAATACTCACATAGGCTATGAAAAAGGCTTAGAGAAAAGAATTAAACTGGGTGTCAGATGTAAGGAGGAGCTCACGAAATGAGTGCTAAAGAATTTTTTTTTAAACCTGCATTGTTCAGAGGGAACTTTTTACTTACAAAAACATTTACACCTGTCATGTTTCAGAACCTTTGTCCCATAACTGCAAAAAATGTGCATTTTAACTAATATTAATTAAGAAAAAATATGCAAAAGAAAGTTGAAAAATTTCATTGATTCACTCAGCTTTTGTTAGACGTAGTATATTATGGTCACACGAACATTCACTTTTAATTAGATTCATTTCAGCAGTGGAAACATGAATGAGTGATATATGGCGGGTAAACATGCAGGATTCTACTACGCCAAATGCCGTAAAGAAAGGAAATGCATGCTCTTTTGTTGTAATAAAAACAAATTTTTAAAAGCATTGTGACTAAATGACTAGTGAAAGTGAAAGTTTTTCATTCTCTGACAATTACATATTACATGCAGACAATTCTCACATTTTATGATTATGTTTAAGGCAGAAGGGGAAGCAGATAGCTGAGTGGTTAGTGTGATGGCGTCCGAACTGAGAGTGGTTCAATGCCTGATTAGTGCAGCAAACTTCCCCCAGTCGATCAAACTTGCAGGAATGGGTACCTGACTGCACACAGGGTTGGAAAAGGTAAGGCAGCAAGGGAGAGAAGATCGGCACAGAGAAAAGTGAGGTCTCTAACACCTCAACCCCACTAACGATCTGAAAAGGTTAGGGGATGACCTTTACCTTTTTGTACTTCAAGGCAGAAGTTAACATAGTTGATGGTGAAATGAAACTGAAATAAATAGATTTATTTCTACTCTCATTCACTGTTATACTTTCTCTCTTTCTTTCACACGCATGCATACACAGACACAATAATAATAATGTATGTACAATCTCTCTTTCTCCTGCACTCAGTAATCCTAAATTTAGTTAGAGCTTCTACACAGATATGTAAAGGTAAAGGTTGTCTCATAATTTTTTTTCTAGGGAGTGAGGTGTTAGAGACCTCACGTTTCTTAGGGACAGCTTTATGTGAGGGCAGTGCTAATCTCCTATCCCTCACTGCCTTACCTTCTCCAACCCTCTTTGGAGTCAAGTATCCATTCCCACCAGCTGGGTGTACTAGGGGAAGTGAGCAGTGTTTTATGGGTATCAAACTGGTGTACCTCTCACTTCCAATGTCAGCGCTCTAACCACTCGGTTGTCCATTCCATCAAAACACAAGCCCGAAAAACAAATAATGCATTCTCACACATAATGAAAATTATGTACAGGTTGTGGGGGTGGGGAAGATAACACAATCTACACACTGAGAGAAAATAGAGAACAATATGCTGTCATAAATTGTTAACTTTTCACTAACTGTTCAATGCAAATGCAAATGTTGGGTTAAAGACTTGGGTAGAGACATAAATATATGGTTCACAACCCTAACCCTAACCCTAACCCTAACCCTAACTAGAACTATGGGAAATTTGCATTGTCACAAACTGTGTCAAAATGATGGGGAGGTTAAAAAAAGTCAAAACTGTCTTTGAGCAACATCTCTAATGGTACTGGAAAAAGGAAAAAAAAACATCAGAGATACACATTTTCAGGAATGCTATGCAGGTAATCCATGAGAAACGATTTACTGTATGCTTCTCATCACCAAATTTAAAGACAACTGTGCAGCCGTTCATAGTACTGTCCATTGTGAAGTACTACAATTAGCATCAGCTTTTCATAGGCGACTTGTGTAACATAGCAACACTTGATAGTAAACATTATATTCTTCATACAATTTCAGAGAAGAACTTAACAATGATGCTGCAGCAATTTTGTTCCAGCTTCTCTACCTCTGCTTATGCCCATCCACTATAGTACTTTTACAATGATTTCAAGGAGAAAAAAGCAATTATTTGAATATATAGTGTTTTCACCGGAGTACAAGAGGAAAAACAACTTTCAGCAGTCTTTTGCCTAAACTATAAGTTCTGCATAAAATTAATAATAATTCCTTACAGATATTACAGATCTTAGCAACACAAGCAAATGATTTATTTAGACATCAAAAAACCGAATAGTATACAGCCCAAAGTTAGCACATTCGCCCCTCCTGGTGCATAGGCCATCGACGACAGTCCTCCAACACCTCCTGTCCTGGGCTACCGTCACCAGTTGCCCCCATTAGATGAAGGCCCTTCCTCCAGGACTGTTGGCCATTGTTTTACTGTTGTCGATGTTTTTGTAGCAAGGGTTTGTTTTACGGGGTGGGGGTGCTAGCCCCACGCCCAACCCTCCTCCTTTTTCAGCCGGGCTTGGGACCGTCCTTGGCCCAAAAGCAACACATAATGAATCATTACACAAATGGAATCATTTACTATTACTAGTGTATTTGTATGTGTGTATTGGCACTTTGTTATTGTGTCAGAAATGAAATTGGCCACTTTATCCATTGCAGCTGATAACTATTTCAGTTATATGCACTAGTGCGGACAGATCGAGGGAAAAAAAAGCACACAATAAACTAGTTTTTAAAGCAGCCTGAAAAGCCTATTCTTTTGTTTTGGTCCTTGCCAATGCTGGATACTGCATATCCAACATATTTTTCCGATCTCTCAGTGTGCTTTACCTAGATACCTGTCTCCCTGTCTCATCTGTTCCATGGTACTGTGCAACGATCACTCTAGCAGTAAGCAGCTTTTGAAAGTTGTGTAAAGCACCTTTCTGGTATACTGACTGGTAAAAATGATGGCATTCTACCTTTACCACTGCTGAAGACCATTGTTCCCTTTTCAAGACTTACATTTTTATATCTGTGGCTAGCAAACCTGGACTTCTTCAATAAATGAAATTAGTAACATTTTTAAATGCTGGTTTGGTGGCCATACATATAAAAAGAAGGAACCTGTTTCTGATGTAACATGATGTGAATAGCTGTTGTGATGCTTCCGTCTTTGGAAAGGGTGGCTTCCAAGTATATGAAACTGCTTACTTCTTCAAGCTCTACCATGTTCACGTCAATCTCTGCTTTGATCATAACTTTGCTGTTGCCAGTGTTTGTCTCCATTCCATATGCCTTCAAACTGTCTGTCAGTCAGCTGGTAAGATCTTAGAGTTCTTTGGTTCTTTGTTAGTATGTACTAGCAGGTCTATGTGTCTTGTCTGCAAAGCATAGGTTGCAGACTGGCCTTCGACCTATGGAAATGTGATGGTCATGAGGGCTTCACGCATGGTGTTCTCTAAGAAGATATTGAATAGCACCTGCTCTGGTGCAAGAGTGAGCTCCTATTTGGTTCTCAAACAGTACTGTGCTCATTGAGCTATTTTTAGAGTGCTTTGATGACTTGAGCGAGTTGGTTTTTTTTTATTAAATTTTTGCAACACATGCCATAGCCCCTCATGCCAGACTCTGTCAAAAGCCTTTTTAAAGTTATGATAGAGGCCCTGCTGATGGCGAAAATGATTGTCTTGAAGAATGAGACAGTTGAAGATCTGCTTAACTTAGTTGCTACCTGGGCCAGCCAGCCAGTTCTTTTGCTAGCAGTTCCTCCACTGTGGTGCTGAGGCGCTTTTATATTACTTTCAGCATGACTTTACCTGGGTGTCTGATAAGGCCTATGGTTCAGTAGTTCTGGCACTGTTTCCTTTTTTTGGAGGAAGGGTATTACTAGTGACTGTATCTATTATTTGGACCATGCTTTGCATTCCCAGACTCTTTAGCACAGTACAGTGAGGGCCTTTGTAGATTCTGCTTCACCCTGTTTGAGCAGCTCAGCTGGAAAATTATCAATGCCTGGCGACTTTGTCCCGTAAGACTGCACAGCTCTTGTGACCTCTTCCTGTAGGACTTGTAGGTCTTCAGGTTCACTGTTTCTAGTCTGGTTTTTGAAGGATGTTAGCATCTGTCTTCAGCTGAAAGTTGTGCACGTCTTTGCAGTATTCAGTCCATCGATTGAGTGCATCATTGCTTTCTGTGAGAAGGTGGCCATTGCTGTCTTTGATGACTGAGATCTTTTGCTGGCCTGTATTAGTGAGGGTCCTTAGTAGCTGGTAGGCCTTTTTGCTGTCGCCTTGGGCCATTCCCTCCTCTATGTACAGCATTGGTCCAGTTCTCCTTATCTGCCTTTATTTCTTTCTTGATGGCACAGTTTGCTTCTTTGTTTTTGGAAGCTGCTTTGGCTTTGCTTTTCCTTTCTCTCTTAAAGGCCCTCCTTTGTTCAGAGAGATCTAGGGTGTCATTCATGACCCATAGTTGTTTCTTCTTCTTTTGACTCCCTAGAACTCCCTGGGCTGTTGACAGCAGCACCTATTTGATGTTTCCAGCAAGGGTGTCTACATCACAGTCCAACAGGTTTAGTGCTGCAAATTTGCCTTCAAATGTGGCCTTAAAGACCTCTGCAATGTAAGGGTCATGCAGCTTCTCCAAATAAAAACAAATTTGGGGGGTGTTTAAGAATCGCTTTTGCTTTCAGCTTCAGCTTCAGGCTCATTATGACAAGGTCATGGTCGCTATTTATATCAGCTCCTGGGTATGCCCTCGTCATGGCCTTGTTGACACTGGACAACCGAATAAAGTTGATCTGGTGATGGACAGTCTATCTGAGAGAATGCCACATGTCTGCCCTTGATTTCTTATGGGGGTGCAAGGTATTGGGTAAGGTAAATTGATGGCTTTGCGCAAACTCTAGGAGTTTGATGCCCCTGTCGTTGGTTTCACCAAGGCCAAATTTACCCAATCATAATGTCAGGTTTACTAAAAAATACAATCCGTCCAAATCCATTGTAGTGCTGATCATACTCTACGCATGGACTCTGTTTGCCGATATGGAAAAGAGAATACCGGCATCCAAAAGCAAGTGCCTAAAGAAACCAAGGAGTCTTCTCCTAATCTCACATGCAGAGAATATAAAGCCACTGACTTTGTCAGCGTAGGGCACCGGGAATCTCTACCTGCAACATCAAGTGACATATGCTGGTCTGGTTTGGTCATGTGACCCGTCGCGACACCTGGTCAAAGACTTGTCCTTCAGTGTGTCTTGGAGGGTGGTCGACGCCATTGTGGCCAGAGGAAGAATTGGCTTATGAATGTCAAAGATTAGGCTGGTAGTCCTGTGCAAGACCTGCTCACTGACACTTGAAATAGGCTTAAGTAGTGGGCTTTGTCAGCTGCCATGTCTGTCCATGTGCTCCCTTCAACAACAGCTACCAGCCGAATGATAAATCACTGAATGACTTTGGATTTACATTACAAAGCATTTACACTTTTATATATTTGCATTACAAATTCTGCATTTGTTCCTCTCTTTTTACATATGGATGACAGTAGGAGGGTGGTGGACATAATGATAGGTTACATGTTGAGTGTAGCTTTAATAGTTCACACATGACAAGTTTTATTTATGATGCCTTGCCATTGTTTGGCACAATCAAAACTGACATTCCACTACTTGTTTTTCTACAGAATTTTGTTTGCTGTATTCTTTATAATTTCCTCATCTACAAGCTTAGTAGGCGCTACAGTGTGTTTCTGCAAGAACCTACATCTTTCTTCATGTCAATTTCTCTCCCTTGTCACACATACCCTATTTTCCCTGTTACAAATTAGAGGAGTGCACCTATTAACCTTGTAGCCTTTTCTGTTGACTTAATATTGTTTGATGTATTGACTATCCACACTGACAAGATGTCAAATCTGATGATGTATTTTTTTTTATTTCGTTACAAAACACTGTCTCTTATTTTGTTTTGTCACACATGGTGTGTAGAAGAAGCTAGAGACTGGTCAATGCAGACTGCTGGTATGGTTGCAATAGTTGAATCTATAGTTGTCACTGCTGTGACATACTCTGATAGCTCAAACTGGACAAGAAAATGCATTCTTCTTTACAGTAGGCACGTGTCCTATACAAGATGATATCAATAGTAGTTCAAAAACTGTTTGCTTTTGTTTAGTATGTATATACATTCGACAGTAATATTAAGCTGCAGTGTTCTTTTGTTCATACACGGCAGATGAATATGTGCAGGAATGTAAATATTATTATACAGGTACGATAACCTACACATACAAACAAAGGGTATCTGCTGTCTTCTCAAGATTTGATCATTTTGGAAAGCAGGAATTCTTTCCTGTGCATTTAGCAGGAACGCATGTGCTGCCACTGCGCTTGCGCTTTTGAGGTTCAGTATTGTGGAGCTTGTATCAACAAGAGACTGTGTTCATCCATGTCCCACCTGTGACGTCACATGCGGCTTCGTGCTCAAATGGAGATTAGAAAAAGAAATTGTTTTTATTCAATTTTTCTGAGATTTTTATTTCATTTGTGATTTTATGGTCAAGGTGTTAATAAGGACATGAACTGTGTCTTTTGAGTGTGATATGTGCCTGTCACAACTCGGGTAGGTCTTTCATCAGTATCTTCAGATTTACATGCACACTCAAAATACACTATGTACAAAAATAGCAGGTAAGCTGTGTAATATAAAGCATTGTTATCATTGTAAAAAAAAATATATATTTTGTTGCAGCGAACCTTATTGGAGTGGAATTAATTTGCCCAACATTCAGAGATGGACAAAATATTGTCAGCTGCAAGATCAACAAAACAGCTGTGGAGGCTGCAGATTGTGAGTCTAAGCAAACATATGTGACACTGGAAAAGACTACACCTTCCCGTCGAAATCCACAACCTGTAGGTTCCACTGAAAGCTTCAATGCTTCTAATTGCAAACATGTTCAAGGGCCTGTTGCAGATGGCTGCTGGTGTAATGAATCAAATGGAGATATCTTTGACTACAAGTGTGCACTAATGGCCAATCGAAGTCAAGATGTCAACGCAGAGCTCAGATGCAAAATTTGCCACTCACCAAAGATATCAAGTGCTCTGGTAGAAGAAATACATCCAAACTGCAAACCTATGCGCTTTGGTTAGTATTTTCTATATTACTGAGTGTATTTCTGCATATTCTAGTATAATAGAAATCAAGTACTTATTCAGCAAGATCTCTAACATTTGCAAATATGTAGACATGATATCGACGCTGGTCACATCTTAACTTTGTTTCTTCTGGTTTATCTTTTACTTACTTTCAACCAGTCTCTGTAGCTGACTTAAAGACTTTCTTGAGGGCCAAACCATTAACTTGTCAGTATGACCCAGTCCCCACCCACCCACCTTGAATGATATTTTGACATTTTGTGATGTTTCCTTTGTTGTCAATGTCAGTTTATCAAAAGTCGTTTTTCCACCTTTGTGAATTCCTGTCTCATGAAACCAATACTTGGCGTCAATGTATTACAGACCCCTGTGGGACCCCGGGGTATGCTTGCCTAGCGAGCATTGTAAAAATAGGGTCCCTGCCATCCAGCCAGGCATGTCGTAAGAGGCGACTAAGGTGGACACCTCACCTAGAGGTAAAATAGGTTGTGGTAGGGCTAACAACCCCACGGGTAAAAGAAAGCCTGTTACGGAAACTAAAACCAGAGAACTCGTCACGGATGGCGGAGGTAATGAAGCACACCAGGAGACTGGGCTAATGACGGACGACAGCCAAACCCGAGAGGGAGCTGGCGCCCTGACAGCGGATTTACTGAAGCCGAGGCAAAAGATGAGGGTGGGGTGCTGGAACGTCCAGACCTTGTACCAGACTGGCAGGATGCACCAACTAGTCAAGGAGTTTGACAATTACAACTTGGACATCCTGGGAGTCAGTGAGGTCAGATGGACCGGCACGGGAAAGAGGAGACTATCGGCAGACATACCATCTTGTTCTCAGGAAGATCAGATGGTCAGCACTCTGAAGGAGTGGCACTACTCCTCAACAAGAAAACTGAAAAGGCACTGCTGGAATGGAAGCCTTATGGACCCAGGCTTTTGAGAGCAAGATTCCATTCAAAGTACACCAAGCTATGCACCAACAAATGACTGTGAGGCAGAAGACAAGGATTCTTTTTATGATCAGCTCCAGGCAGCCTTGCAGAGTGTTCCAGCCCACGATATGCAGCTCATCATCGGCGATCTCAATGCCAAGGTGGGAAGTGACAACACCTGCAGGGAGCATGTCATGGGCAAGCATGGAATTGGTACCATCAATGACAACGGAGAGAGGCTGGCAGACTTTTGTGAAGAAAACAACCTACTGATTGGAGGCACACTCTTCCAACACAAAGACATCCACAAGGCAACGTGCACATCATCAGATGGGAGCACAAAGAACCAGATAGACCATGTCATCATCAACCGAAGATGGAGGAGCTCACTTCAAGATGTCAGAGCCTACAGAGGAGCAGACGTTGCCAGTGACCACACTCTTGTGAAAGCCACAGTTTCTCTGAAGCTCCATCGATTGCGAGGAAAACAGGCACATCAGCAGAGAGTGGACACCTACAAACTGAAAAATCCAGCCACTGAAAGGGCCTTTGCTATGGAAGTAAAGAACAGGTTCCAGGCACTAGGAGACCAACAAGAGATGACCTTAGATGACTTCAACCTAGTCTTACAGGAAACAGGAGAGAAAATACTGGGCTTCCAACGAAAAAAGAAAGTATAGTTGATCAGAGAAGAGACATGGAAGAAGATAGAAGAGAGAAAGTCAGCCAAACCAAAAATCAACAGCACTAGATCTGAACGCCTGAAGGAACAACACAGACAAAGATATACAAAACTAAACAAAGAGGTAAAGAGGATGACAAGAACCGACAAAAGAGACTACATAGAGAAACTGGCAGACGAAGCCGAAAAAGCAGCTAGCAAAAATGACCTGAAGACACTGTACAAAATAAACAAACAGCTAAACAACGGGTTTAAGAACAGTGATGTTCCAGTGAAAGACGTGAACGGTAATGTCATCGAGGGAGAGGCAGGAAAACTACAGCGCTGGAGGGAGCATTTTGAGTCAGTTCTGAACAGACCAGATCCCCCTCAGCTTGCAGACATCCAGCCAGCAGCTGTAGACCTCAACATCTGCACAGACCCGCCAAGCCTGGAAGAAGTGACAGAAGCAATCAAGACAATGAAGAGCGGCAAAGCACGAGGGGCAGATGGAATAACAGCAGAGATGTTGAAAGCCGATGTGAATGTGACAGCTCCCAAGCTGACTGAAATCTTCAGGAAAGTTTGGGAATCAGGGCAGCTCCCTGATGTGTGGAAGACATGTCTCATCTTCAAGTTACCCAAGAAAGGAGATCTTGGAGACTGCAATAATTGGAGGGGCATAACACTTCTTTCCCTCACCAGCAAGGTCTTCAGCAAGATTGTTCTGTCAAGACTGACGGCAACCCTTGAGAAAGACCTCCGACCACAGCAAGCAGGATTTCGCCCTGGGCGATCCTGCTCTGAACACATCTTCATTCTGCGTCAAATTCTGGAGCAGAGCAACGAATGGAACACATCGCTGTACATCAATTTCATTGACCTGGAGAAGGCTTTTGACAGCATCCACCGCGAGTCCTTATTGAAGATCCTGAGGCATTACGGAGTCCCTGCAAAACTTGTTCAGGTTGTTGCAATGCTGTACAGCGATTTCAAATCCCAGGTTGTCTGTGACACGGATCTCACAGACCCCTTTAACGTCAGTAACGGGGTGAAGCAGGGCTGCATTCTGTCGCCGTTCCTCTTCATCCTGGCCATGGACTGGATCATGAAGACTTCCACCGACAGTGAGAGGAGAGGGATCAGATGGACCATGACTATGACAGCAACAACAACGCTGGAAGACTTGGACTTTGCTGATGACATTGCCCTGCTATCACACTGCCACCAAGACATGCAGGAAAAAACAAAGGCCTTATCAGAAACAGCTGGAAACCTTGGCTTGAAGGTCAGAACAAAAAACACTAACAGTATGAGAGTGAACGCCAGAGTCCAAGACAGCATCAAACTAAATGGAATAGAGATTGAGGAAGTTGACAGTTTCACCTATCTTGGGTCCAAAATGTCAAACACCTTGGATGCGGAGGTGGAGATTCGAGCCCGACTGGCGAAAGCCAGCCAGGCCTTCACCTCACTCAGGAGCACATGGAAGGCAAAAGACATCAGTCAGAAGATCAAGCTGAGAATCTTCAAGTCAAATGTGATCAGCACCCTCCTTTACGGATCAGAATCATGGAAGACGACCAAAACCATCAGTAACAAGCTTGACGTCTTCCAAAAAGGATGCATCAAGCGCATACTTAACATCTTTTGGCCAAACACCATCACCAAGGAAGAACTCCACCGAAGAACTGAAACCGAATCCATCACCAAGCAGGTTCAACGAAGGCATTGGCGATGGATTGGACATGTGCTCCGTCAGCAGACAGCAGCCCTCTCCAGAGTCGCCCTACGATGGACTCCAGACGGCCGGAGAAAATGAGGCCACCCAAAGGAAACTTGGAGAAGAACAGTGGAAAGGGAGATGAAAGGAAAGGGCTGGACATGGGGTCACCTGGAGAGGGTTTCAGCTGATTGACATCAGTGGCGGACTCTGGTTGAGGCCTTATGTGCAACCTGATGCACGAAGAGGAATAGACAGAATGTATTACAGAACTACCACCACCAAGTCTCTAACTTGAATTTCTTCCTTAAATTAGTTGAGAAAGTCGTTTTGAAAAAAAAAAACCCTCAGGGATTACAGGGCAGGGGACTAAAAGTATCCCACCCCTTATCACATTGTCACACAATGCAAGCTACTTTTAAGTGGCCTTCCTTTAGTTACAAATTTTCCATATCCTCCACATTACCCAATCAGCATAAGGTCCTTTTCATAGTACAAAGACTGGTCTCATTAAAGAAACAACTGACATTCTATCATCAACTGTGGGGATACTTATGCATTGACTTTATACGACCAGTCAGCTGCAAAATTCAAAATTGATCAGCTGCTTTGAACTATATAATTCTTATCTGGACCAGTATTCAAAAATTTAAAAAAACCCATTATTTAAAATGATGTAACTCTGGCTTTGTAAAGCTGCAGAAATGATTCTGGTGTCAGTAGATTAAGCTTGTTGAACTCTTTTTAGGAAATACATTCATTTCGTTCCACAACACTTTAGAATAACAGATATGTTTATCCTTTTTATGTAGGCTTTTCATAAAATTACTGATTTCAATTAGCAGAATATCACAGGCAAAGACATACTTATGCATCATCCCTCATTTGAGAGGCTGATTTGAATGATGTTTGTGTTGATTTGTCTGTAGATATATGATTTGATCTGCATTTTCAGATTATGCACTTTTTGTCTACAGGCACAGAGAGCCAGGATTCAAGTGGAAGTTCAAATGCTGCTCTCATTGTTGGTCTCAGTGTCACAGCAGTTGTTACAGTGGCGTTTTTGATCCTACTTTTATTTTAGGAAGAAGATGCTGTTATAAGTGTGAGTTCAGCATTGGACATTAGTAAAGATATTTTAGTTAATTTTAGCAGCAAAAATGTATTTAAATGTAGCAAAAATGTAGTTTGTGACAGCAAAATGTAGGTCCATTACTGACATTTCAAGTGTAAGTTTGAAACATTTTTAAATGAAACTCACCCAGTCAGTTACAGTAGTGTTAAGTGTATATAAACTTAGGAAAGAATCACATCCACAACAATATTTCTGTGTAGAACGTATGGATCTACAATGTAGGTGTTGCATGTACTGGTGGGCTACTTAAATCTAGCTATAATTTGTTTGGACAAGGGAGGTTACTATTAAGTGGTCCACTCTTAATGCCATCTATATATAAATGTGTATATTATAACTAACATAAATAAGACACATGACCTACTTGTTAATTAAATGTTACATTAGTGTGTATGGTGAGGCAGTTTATTGATTTTATTTGTTTGCTTTTTGTATTTTGTTCGTTTCTTTGCAATTTCTGACAATGCTATGAGGTTAATGTCACCATCAACCAAATGCAAGTAATTAGTATACCACATATGAAAATGATTGCTGCTGTTAAGGACATTTCCATTTTATTTTGCGTTTTCCAATTTAATAAAATGTGTACAATTAACTTTTACTTTTTTTTTTGCTTGGTTTCAACAGATAAATTGTTTATCAGTCTCATCATCTCTTTTTCCTGAGACACTCAGTATATCTTTATGGAAAACTGTTTTTAAACTTCGTGTGCTTTTCAGTATATCTCCCCTTTCACAAACACCTTACTCTCCCTATATATTCACAATCACATGCTTGTCCGCAAACATACTTTATTGCTTGCTCAGTTAAAAATTATGGTTACATAGTCGAAGATAATAGTATCAGTAATTAATTTAAATTATCTTCTTTAACAAAGGCACTAAAATGCTAAATCTGGCTTTAATTTGTTTCAGAGAGAAGTATAGAACTTACCAAGAGGCCCCCTTGGCTGAAACATAAGAAACAAATGGAACCACATGCCACTGCTCAATCTTACTGTGTTATTTCTCCAGTCAAAATTGGTGGGGACTTTTATCCTAAGATGATTATATTCTCTTACAAAGTTAAATAGATGAGCCTCATCAAGAACTTTTAAAGATCGCTTAGATACGCTGTTGTATATGCATCATGTGTCATTACTTACTTTTCTTTTTTGTTATTTTCATGAAAGATCTAAGTTAACCTGTTTTCAGCATGCTGTAAGGCACATTGAATCACTTATATTCACTGCTTTTACAGCCATTGTGCTATGTCGAGATTCTGTAAGTTTTTGAAGTGCTCCTTTAAAGCAGACATGCAAATAATGAAGCAAAATTTAACTGTGGGTGTATTTATATTTTATTCTGTGATGTTTTTAAACTTTTATCTTTATGTCTAAATCTTTGGACATTTTGAAATATGTTTTACTTTGTATAGCATCTTATGCTTCTAGTCATTACTTGAGGCAGCTGTTAGCAATTTTCGTATAAAGAATAATTTAAGGGTAATGTTTATGGTGAATATAAATTTTTCAGAAATTATGATCCAGAAATTTAGTGTATTTATTTCGGATTCATGTTTTTGAAATTATTGGTAGTAATTCCAATGGAAACACAGATGAGTCTGTTTTTACCTTGAGGTCATCTGAACTGGTGACAATGTAACCTTTTGCATTGTACATCAGTATTTGTAAAATTTATTTATGCATTCATTTCCATGACTTTCTGACCTATACAAAATACAATCCCAGACAATGTTATTAGCACCTTTGTCACAAATGCCATATAATTATTTTCTGTCAGCCAATGACAATCACCACATTTATATCGTACCTTTTATTAGTATAAAATAGCATTACCATTTAAAGACCTCATGCCAGGCTTATCTTCACTGATTTTTCTTCTGCTTTTAATGCCGTGCAACCTCACTTGTTGGCGAAGAGTCTAGTTTCAGATTTCCATTTGTCTCACCAACTCTCTGTATCCTGGACTTTTTAACAAACAGGCCATAGAGAGTGTCTGTTAATGGTCTGGAAAAAAATAAAATTCCCATCATGAAATAAATCTATCTTCTTGGCCTACCTGTCTAAATGCTCTCTCTACCATCCTCCCTCAATCTTAGCTTGTAGTCAGCCTTCGAAAAAAGCTGATCAATATAGCCACATGCGTTTTAAAAATATCTTTCAGTATGCCTGTTTCCTTTTCAGTCCTAAGTAGACAAAATCCTCTTTTTCAGTAGAGTAATAATTACTTTTTCCTCTGATAAAAAATAATGATAAATATTTAATATTTGACAAACTTTTATGCAGCTGGTCTCCCTTAGTATCACCCTCAATTACATCTTTTCTATTACATTGTTATGACTTGTTCTTTATACTTGCTGACAAAAATGTTCAAACATTTTGTTTGTATTCATTTCACCCTTTGATAAACTTCATTCCTTCAAATCGTTAATTATTGTTGGTTGTCGAGCCCATGCAAATTTTATTATGTTCTATATTTATCTTAATTTATATCTCGCTATTAAAAATTTTAGGTATGGGAAGGGGGAGAGTTTATTTTAATATCATGTTTTCATGTGTTTTACACTAAAGAAAGAATAAGAATTCTTTCACCATAGTTTTTTTTTTAATCACACTTATTTGTACTATCACTGCACCAGTCACAAAACTATCAGTAAATACATGTTCATGTCATAATACAAAGAAATTTGATGGATTTAAGATTTATTTGTTCACATGCAATTATCATAATCATTATTGTTACAGAGTAAATAGCTTCTCATGTGGTGCAAATTTGAGTGCATGTGCATACTGATTTCTTTCTTTATTTTAATTTTCATATGTACAAAGAATTTGAAGAATTTTTCACAGACTTCCTGTGTTTATATACCCTCTTGCATATGCATGTTTATTAAGAACACTGCATAATACAGTACTATTATCCTCACTAATGGGTTTAAGTACTATACTTTTGTAATATAATGTAAGAAATATAGTGCCTTCTTTCATAGAAGACATTAACCGTCCTAGGAAACATGGATCTGAAATAAATTAAACTTTCTCAAAGGAACCACTATAGACACATATTAAGAATATTATTATTTTTTGGAACATTCTTTTGAGGTGTCCGCACAAAGAGTACGCCTTTATGTAGCTATGAAACTTGTTGCAATCGGTAGCATCCTCCCACCCAGCCCTTTTTGTTGAACTCAGTTTTTTCATTATTCATGAACCATTTCAAATATGCTTGATTTTTGGCCTGAGGACTGATTAAGGATTCTATAATGGTATTCATTTCTCTATTGTATTTGTGTCACTTTGCTTTCCCTTATCCTTTTCATCTCCTCCCTATGTTCATAGGTATTGTTATTTTTATTTGAATGAGCTATAAATAACATAAAATGGTGCTGAGCTGAATATGTGTTGTAAGTCATGTAATTGGATGTGAATAAGCGTAACGACAATGTATTTTGTGTGGCGGTGGGGTTGGGGGGTATTCGACTATTTTATGTCTTTTGCTTTATTTGCTGTCTTAGTCATTCTCCACTGTCCTTATGCTGGATTCAAACATCATCTTATTTATTTAGTAAGAAACGAATCTCACATTGTAAAGAGCCGTTGAATGCCATATTTTTAAAATGGAAAGGTATATACATAATCTAATCTAATCCTATGCATAAATATATATAATCATATGATTCATAATGAGATTAAACCCTCTATTTCTGACCCACATTTGAGAGGGGAAAGCTTAATTGTATTCTTAGAATTAAAGAGATAATTCTGCAACATCATCGACACTCGCCTGCTATATCTCCAACTGTTCCTTGCCTTTCCGACGAAAAGTTTCGTTTGTGTATGTCGACATCTCGAGTAATGCAAAGTCGGAAGCAGGTTTTTACCCAAAAGTCAGCGAACAGCTATTTTTGTTAGAATTAATATCTCGATACGAAACCATTTGAAAAACAAAAATCTACCATGGTTGGCGCAGTATGCATCTTGTTAAAATTTATGTGCTACGAATGCAGTGCAATACACTTATTTTCACGGCTGCTTATATATAAGTACTCTTCTTCCGCTCCGATTATTTGCTGGCTATTGTGCAATTTTATTGTCTCGTTATTGAGCTTAATAAACAAAGCTCTGTTGTTATACTGAATGTCTTCTTGTGGTTATTAGAAGTGACTTGCGTTGTGTCGCCTATGGGCTGTGCGTTTTGTACTCTAATGACGTGAAAGAGACGATGATGTTGATTGTGCATCACATGTCTCCAGCTCCACCTTGGGTTCTTTTCCTGAGAATGACATTTGTTAGAGAGAGAGAGAGCTTTAGCAGGTTAAGCAGCCGCATAGTTTTTTTAAAATATTTATTATAGCTAGAATTGGGAGAGAGGGAGTAGGTAAAACAATGGTCGACATTATCTAATATACAAATATAGAATCAGTTTAAGGTGGCCACCGAAATAGCTGACGTAACAGCTAAAGTTGAAAATAGGTACTCACAGAGCTAGTTATTTACATGTAGCTGCTATGGGACTAGCAATATGAAAATTAAATATAAAGGGAATATAAATCACAAGAAATCACGTGTTCTTTTTATTGTACACCTGATTTCCAGGTCGCCATGGCACGAGCGGATGTCTCTAGTTTAAAAGCCTTTATTACATTAACATGAGGTGACCCTAGTCGTAAGATTAGTGACCCTAACCCTAACCCTAACCCCGTTTCCTTCTCTAGTTGAGAGGTTACTGACATTTAAAATATATATAGTTAAGGAGTATATAAAACATTTAAACTATTTTACAGTTTTCAGGCACCTTGTTCATCATTCAATTAAAAGCTTTGCACTGCAACAGTGTTTTGTAGTTTCAGATTAAGTCTCACACAGTCTCAAAGCTCACAAACTAGACTTGAAAGACACGAAAGTAACAAGGAAATATTTAAAAGCTATAGCAAAGTGAATCATGCATTGACTTAATTGGCTTCCGCCTGTGGTTTTAGTGAGTATAGTATAATATAGAGGACATATGAGGAGAGACAAACTGAAAAGCTACTTCAGTCACAAGAATGGGTCACCAGCTAAATATGTGGAACACAAGGAGAATATCGATGATTCTGAAGGTTCTTTACCTTTTTTGTCTGCTATTAGTCGAAGGTAAATTTAAGTTTTCAATTTGTTTAAGTACCTCAAAACAATGCGTAGTTGAGAATAACGGGTAAAATCATCCATCATGTGGGACATTAATCAAACGACCTCTTATATCTTTAAACTCGTGACAAATTAGTTTACGGCAGTTTGTAAACGTATATGACAAATGACTCTAAATTAACAGAAACATTAGGAATGGAATGAATATCGTTAAGGAGAACTGGATCTTTTAATAGAATGAAAGGAAAAAAATTCTCAGATTGATCTTGTTTGAGTTTGACCGTACTAAGTAGCCTCGAGAAATCCTGGCTCCCACCCAATTATTCGTATTATAAAATTATTGTTGATATCTTACAGGAATCAACCTTACACCCTGCGATAGTGATGGTGTTCAGGAACTGCTGGCTGACCAAGAAACTAATTTCATCTGCACGGCAGAGGGGCCAGTAGAATGGAGACTTCAGTTAAATAAAACCACAAGCGACTATTTTCTAGCAGTATGCGACCAGGGGTGTGTTCAGTTAGATACAGTGAACGAGCTTTTCATCCTAAGAACGATAGATGCCCACAGTTCAGAAATGATCGTCAAACCTGCGAGCAACTCATTGATATACAACAACATCCTGTATTTGAACGGCAGTCTGGGGTGTAGTCTGAGAGATGTTGACAACATGTCAGCTTGGTGTGGACTCAACTATGTGGGTAAGTCCTCCTTGTGTTGACTTATCGAGATTAAAATTTCAACAGTCTACGATTGGAAAGACTGATTACCCACGGAAATAGTTTCACTGTCAACTTCGTTTACCCCTTCAATGATTAGTAAATCTTCAAAAAATGACTAATGAAAGTTTGAGAAAATTAGCTGTTTGAAACCTAGGTTTTCTGTACAATAGTACTTAAAGATAATGACAATGCAGCTTGCCATATCACAATCTGTGTGTGTGTGTAAAATTAATCTCTATTCTTTATAAATTTCTGTTTACTTTATGTAGGTTTATCATTTCCTTGCACTCATGTTTTGAAATTGTCCAAACCTTTGTGCTTTTGAAACGTGTATTTCTTAATATCTTTTGTTTATTTCTTTTCTCTTTTAACTCTTTCTGAACAGTTCTTTAACTTACCTCATCCTCACCTTTCTCACTCAACAGATCCGGCAAAGAACGTTTCATGCACATCGTCTGCTGCGTCCTGGTCGGTTCATGTGACATGTACTGTCGGCAGTGTCTTCTCCTCTCGAAAAAGTTACTTTTGTCAGCTAATCCGCGAGACAAATATGGTAAATTTTTTCTGTCAAAATTAAACACTCATTTAGCAACAATAACTAGTTTGTATTATATCTATAGATTTCTTATTCCCAGCTTATAAATCATAGTAAACATGTGAAGCTTCTGTTCACTGACTTTTCAGTAGTTGTTGGAAAATACTACTAATGATTCCATCTTGTAGGACGCTAACTGATAGTAGATGACTGACATTTCAAGAATCAGTTACAGTAGTGCAGAAGATTAGCAAGAAGAAAAATGGTGTTGGCTATAATATTGTTTCTTCAAAAAGTTTTGTTTCGGTCAAGGTAACTTTTTGTAAGTCATCATTAATACTAATCTGCTTAAAAGTTGTTGGTTGCCTTGTTCTGCGCATGAATATCCAGTCTACTTCCATTGCGAATAACCGCGTGATTTGGGCAATTATCTATTCCTCTGGAGGTATGTACACAAAGCAGACTTAGTTCTTCAGACACAAGTAGAGGATAATCCTCATAATCATCTTCATTAGTACCATCATTACACATACATATTGATTTATTAATTACCAACTCAGTTATTTAGCAGTTCTTTAAAATGTTTATTCTTCTTCCAGTCAAATAATGAAACCCTGCAAATGGTCACCATGCTGACAAGTGAGAAGATCACTAAGAGTGAAGTGAAGGTGTCAGGTTCCTGTAAGCTCAACACAACTCTCCTAGCACATGAAGGACTCTATGGTTTTTATGTTTCTGTCTCACCTGGAGGACAACACTTTTCTGCCAGTGATAAGCGATTTGCAGTTGGTACTGATAATTTTTCATTTATTTAAACAATGATTTTTATTATTTTCGATCTAAATCGACAGGGGAATGCACTTACAGAGAGGCACAGAAAGATAACATACTCAGATGAAAGGAAATTCTTTTCTCGATTTTAAAAATCTATTTTATTTCATATTTATTTGCAGTTTTTATTCTATGTTTATCTAATATTCTCTCTCTCTCCCCCCCAACAAAATGGAATCATATATTTATAAGAGGTTTTCCAAGCATTCTTTTTAAAGTCATTCATTTGTTTTTCAGTCTTAGTCTCATTCCCACTTACTCTTCCTTCCCATTACTATGTGTGTGTAATTAACTAGAGTACTTTAAACTGTATTGCTGAGAGCACAAGATCAGCGCAAATACCTTTCGGTATTTCGGATATTGGACATAATTCTTTTTTGCCAGAACGTCCCAGGTCACCAACCGTGTCTTGTAGTCCACAGCCCTGTGTGTTGGAGAACACTGACGTGGTCTGTACCTGTAGGACCACTAGTCTGGGACAACCTGCTGGGTACCTGGTATGGATAGTAGGTAACAAGACAAACCGGGAGAGGTATGTTAAAGAAGATGGACAGGCGGTTACTTCAAAAGAACTTAGTTATACCAAGACCCTGGTTTTGTCGGATCATGGTAGAACATGGTTCATATGTGACCTCATATGGGGAACCGACACTGTTTATGGAGGGATCTACACTGCTTGTGTGAGAAGTAAGTAAAATATGTTCTGTCTTTAATAATGTTTCAGAACATATGCTATGCTGAAATAAGAAAGTATCTATATACTTCATGATAAGCCATGTACCCATTTCTGCCGGATATCTGCTGAGTTGGGATGGTATTTGACCAGAACTCGAACCAACAACTTTTTTTACATTCACGCATACTACCAGCCTGCGGAAGCTAGCTGTTGTGTTTATATATATACACAAAGTAAACCTTTGCCTATTTGAGATATGTAACTAATTAACACTTATTTACAGAGGCCAATACAACACTGCGCTTTTCTGTAAACGATCGTGAAGGAAACACGACAGTCAAGGAGGGTGAACAGGTGCACTTGAGGTGTGAATCCTACGGCCGACCAACACCAAACATCTCTATCTATAATAACCACAACGACATGGATATTATTAAAGGATCATCTCCTCTCAACTACACGTTCACTGCTCTCTGTGAAGACACATCCCTGTACACGTGCTCTGATTACAGTGAATTTTCCCATCACAAGAATGCATCCCTTAATATTGACCTCGGTGTTATGTGTAAGTGGTACATTTTTCCCAAATGGTCTTCAAAAGGTTAAATTAATTTTAAGACTTAAATGTCTAGGTCTATGTCTATATTATTACCATAAGTCATTTAAACCCTATCTAAATGAATGTCATGTTTGTGCATTTGTAATCATACATTGATAAAATATCCTTTTCGTTTGTTATTCAGTATTTGCATAGTATTTTACAGGAATTTAACGTTGCAGGTAAACCTCGAAGTATATCATCCTCAATTCTCAATAACATCAAGGTTACAGGCAAAAGACAGGTGCTGACTTTTGATGTCATCGCCTTCCCGGCACCTGATGTGTCTGCAATGTTGTGCTTAGAAAATACAATCATCAACAGTGAACCTTTTTGTGCCGATAGTTCAGAGGTCATTGCTTCGTGCAGCTCTGACAGAAACCATCGTTACCTCTCCAAGTGCACTCTGTCTATCTTCAGGAATGTCTCCCTGTCATGGACCGGTTTTTATAAAGTGATGGTCACCAATGTACTTGGAGAAGAAAGCTTTACAGTTGAATTCAGCGACAGTGAGTTACATTAAAAGTTGTCTGCATTAACTATACTCCTTTGTTACAGAGTGATTTCAATAGTCTATCTTCTTACGTTCTTTCTTTCCTTCTTCTTCTCTCTGCTTGTGTGTCTGCATGTTCTTAGGTGATATGTACACGTAAACACAAGCTATAGGAGACTTTCTTATTTTTTCAGTTTTAGACCCGTTCAGCTATCGTTGGCTACCCATTTTCATTTTTTTTTAATTTAGCTATCTAGAAGATCAAAGTAATGATATGCTAGCTATATTTACAACTGATATTTATGATTACATAATTATTCATTTCATTTCATCAGAAATTCATTATTTGAACAGCTGGTTCTTATTTCCTCATAGAAATGTGTGTGCAAGCGTTTGTGCACTGCTTGTAGAAATATTACCAGGTGCCCTCATATCAGTTGACTATTTTAATGAGCTGTCTTTTCATAGGAGTTGATCAAGAATGTGAGAGGAACTGAATTTATTTGACCCTTGAGTGGAATATGTTGATACACATACCTTATTACTAAATATGTCACAGATTAAAACGATTTCTTAATTTTACTTAATAAAAATTATAACTTTGACCAGTTTATTGATAAACTTGTTTGCTTCAGATTCTTGATTTCCTGTAACCTTTATACGCACATTTCCATACTTGGTAACACTTTTGATGATATCTGACATTTTATAATGATCTTGTAGCCCCCAAGATTTGACAAATGTTTGAAGTCCAGTACAACCATTGCTATTAATAGTTCAATGTCTTTTTAGTATAATATTATGTACACTACTGATGTTTATTATTATTATTATTTTATGCGTGTGTGTATGCACACCAGCTCGCACATACGGATGTCTTTGTTGTGTCGTGAGACACAATTAGAAAAAGAATACTTTAATTAGAAAAAAAAAATATATCAAAACGCAAATCACCGCTTATTCCACTCTATTTAACATTCTTTGATGATACAAATGCTAATCAAGCTCTCTTTAACTAAAAAGCTAAGCTAAAGAATCTTTTGTTGATTTACTTCTTTTCACACAGGTGAAGGTGAAGAAAACAAAGTTTTAACGGAAAGAGATTTCCCTTTGTGGGGCTTTGTCGCTGGCGGCGTTGTTTTCACCATAACAGTGGCTGTACTTATTATTGTTATCAGAAAAAAATTGAAAGGTAAAGCTTACATAAATTTCCTTCAGATAAGTTGATGTCGAAACATAGAAGATGAATAGAGAATACTAATTAAATCTCTTTCTAGCCTCATCTTACATCTCGTAGCAAGAATAAGTTTAATTCACCTCCTACCCCAATTTTTTTTTAAAAAGGTCAGAAAAGGTGATTAACATTTTTTTTTCATAGCAAATATTTCAAAGAAATTTACACAAAGTAACTACCTTAGTAGTACGGAAAGCCGAAAATTCAAAGGTCCCACAACTGTGACTTTTAAAGCCGTGTTCGATCTGTGACATTCGATTTTTCGGGATATCGAGTGCGCATGCGGGCGATAGGTGTGACGCCATCAAAGTAATCTATTTGCGTTTAGCCAGTGCCGGCTAATTAAGGCAACTGTCGCCCGCCAACTGCCAATGGCAAAATGGCGGCCGGACTATACGTACCGACCGGAAGCGCGCCCTACACATGCGCATCGCATGCCCGCCATTTATGAACATCTGTTTCTTCACTTTTCACAACAGAAAAGTTTCTCAGCGATCGATTGCTGTGTTTGACTCTTCGATAACAGTACGTATAATTAATATACTCTAAAGTAGCACAATTATTCAGATTTTAATTCCAGCAATGTCCTAATTCAATGCTGAATGTTATGCTAATAGAAGAAAGATTACAGTGAAAGTTAAGAAACACATTAACACAATGAATACAGAAGTTTTCCAGACAGAGTAGAAGTCGGGCTCAGCAGTTCTGAACCATTGCAGTTTGATAACTCTGCAGAAGATGTAGCGCATCTCAAGTGCTATCTGAAGACAGACCCAGAAAAAAGGACATGCTTGGTACATGATTTGTTTCGATATATTAGTAGGAGGAGTCAAATCTATTTTATTTCTTTTAAGGCTTATATAGTCAAAATCATATTTAAACGTTTTCGATCATTATTTTTTCAACTTACTAGCTTCAGGATAAGGTTCCTTTCTTCTTTCTGTAATTCCTGTTTCTAAAATGTCGTGTTATGTACATTTATTGGCAAAAATGACATCCGTTTTTTATCGCAGAAATTTGGGTGAAATATCCTTGGCTATGCAAAATCATCAAGGAGAAAACTATAATTTTGTTCTTTTTTTGATACTTTATTCTAGTCTACCTCTTCTATCTTCTTTACTCAAACTCAGTACAGATTAATTAGTGCTTTATAAAACATTAATTAAATATATATTGAATTTTAGTTTTTATTCTGCAGTAAAAATGAAATATAATGTGTTCAATTTATTATACACACGACACATGTCTTTCCTCTATGTTCTCTTTGTCGACAATTTCGTCAGATAAGTATCGACATCTTAAGTCCTCTGAGGCCGGAGGTGTGCAGCTAAACAGTACATTATCGGCTTGGCACGGAACACTTCCTCCAGATGACCAGCTGTGCAATGACCCGTGACCTATGCACAAGGGAGATAAGACAGGACTGCAATCACTAAAAGCTGTTCCTGATCATTTATGATCTCTGATACCTCACTCCAAACATCTACTAGGTTTCAATTTTTTTAACGAATTTAGTTTAATAATTAAATGTTCTGAAACATGCTAGACCATTATATTCTTAAAAATATATCACATAAGGATAGAATTTAGACACAAAACTTGTTTAAAAGTGAAACTCAGCCCCGTTTGGCTTCAGCATTGAGTTTGCTATACAGTCACACAATTAACACAGGAAACTTGATAGCGCTATATTCAATTTTTTAGTCATTACAGTTCTTAGGGTTGTGCAAGCTGGCTGTTCACATAAAGATTGCACTCTTTGATAAGGCCATAACTTACAGTTTCCTTAAGTTATGAACAAGAATTTATGTACAATTTATGAACAAGAGTAACTCACAAACAAATAAAATCACATGATTTCCAACTCATATAATTTTACACTTCATCTCATTCGTTAAATCAAGCAGTCGAGGAACAGCGATTCATCAGTTCACTTAATCAAACAAGCTATCAAACAACACAAACAAATCTGTCTTTAAAGTAGCCATAGAAGCGCTATAGTATTTTTTGCTTTTATATAATGCAAACCTTACTGATTCAATGAAAGACAACCAAATTACCATATTTGTGGTTTGGACTTAAAAAATAACTTATAGAACTTCACAGGCCGTTTGAGATAGAAGTTCTGAAATATCTGAAACCAAAACAAAAAACGTGCTAAATTAATTAAGTAATTATTAAATAAGGTGGCATTATAAGTCTATCTATAAACCTGCTATAAACCGAATTTAGCACATTTGGTTTATATATATATAAGGATGTTAAGTTGCGGGACTTTACAGTCACTCGTTAGTAGCAGTCAGGCCTCAACTCTAGGGAGTAGTGGCTAACTAACGAATACCAACAATTTGATGTGAGATCATAATTCTTACTTATTTTAATAAAAAGAAAAAAAGTCGTTTAGCATTTTTTAAAGAAATGGGCCTCCTGCTGTTTAGAATGTTGCTGTAAACAAATAAAAAGGACAGTTATAATTGTAGTTTCAATATTCTATCGTTTAAAATCGTTTAATTAATAAATATGAATACGACTGGCTTACGATTATTAACATATCTTGTTTCTTGAGTTGTACTCTTTGTTCTCGGGCTTCAGTGATAAGACCCGGATGAGCATTTGCCATTTTGTTGTCTTGTCGCCTGCAGCATAAGTCGGCGTCTGGCAGAGCCCCGGATGTGATAAGCTGGGATTTTCAAGCTTCTAATACTCGAAGGCAATGAGGGTTGAAGTCATTTTATCTTAAGGGCGGACCTGAGGCAACCAGGACATCACTAGTTTCTGACGAGTACAGACATACTGACTCATCAGACATCCGCCATGGATCTCGCTAATCTGCATGAGTGAATGCCCCTGTTATTCTACAGACACGACTGACTACAGGAATTTCTGCTCCTTTAGCGCCATTGGCTCGAGGTATTTCCATGTTTAGGTAATGCAGTTTACATTCGGTCCAAACAATATTTCATTCCCGATCTTATGCGATGAATAATCAAAAGGTGCTTTTAATTAGTCCTCTTTCTTCGCCCTCTTCCGGTCGCAACAAAGAAGGAAAGCTCGAAATGAATTATGGCAAATTTTGAACAGATAAAAGGAAAAGATCTTCAATATTCCTTAAAGACGACAGTAAATAAGCAGAAATAAAACACAAAGTATTTACATGTAAAGATAAAATTGAGAAATTGATTTGTGCTTGAAAAGACAGCAACAAAAGGTGTAGTTAAACTTTGAAATAGCAATAACATTGACAAAAATAAAACATATTA
Source organism: Pomacea canaliculata (assembly GCF_003073045.1). Taxonomy (NCBI): domain Eukaryota; kingdom Metazoa; phylum Mollusca; class Gastropoda; order Architaenioglossa; family Ampullariidae; genus Pomacea; species Pomacea canaliculata. Next base: position 9,756,939 of record NC_037596.1, on the reverse strand, counting down.
ATGTCAGTGTCCCTTGATAATAAATGTCATTCCAAATCATGTTATTACTTTTTTATTAAAACGATTCTAAGAACTGTCACTTGTTACTTATAATAACAAAATAAAAGCAAACATTTTATGGACAAGTATTTTTTTAAAGGGAAAATCACAAAGCAAATTATTTGTTTCCACTCTTTAGTTTTTATATTTATGCTCACACATCTGAGTGTGTTTCGAATTATCATGCACCATGTAAGGAAACGACTACAAACCTAAGTCTGTTCCCTATTTAACTCTGAAAGAAGTGTGTCAAGGGAAAGGAAAGAACCCAAGTCATTAGAGATTGATAGTTATTTTATATAGTCTGCAATATAGTGAGAAATGTTAGCATTATTCGACTTTGTCTTAATTTATTAAACTACAAAATGATAACTATGCATACCTTTACTTTTCTTTACTTTCCTAATTACAGCGATAAGTACAACAATCCCAGAGATGAGGACGACGAGACTCACTACACCATAAATAACTGCTGGGTTAAAGGAATCCCAGTCTTCGTCGGCAGCTGGAAAACAAATAACATGGAAACATAAACTGTTTATTCTGATTTTATATGTATAAATGGGTGGGGGTGTGCTCAGGAGAGAGAGAGAGGCACTGTTTCTTTGTACGTATATATACACACACATAATATAGTGTATGTAGTGTCAACTACAATTCTATGATTGGAGGTTGTGGAGAAATTGGTAGCCATCATTAAAATATGTTCCTTGTTTAATATCCCTAGGCAAGTAAAGTTTGTTTACCTATTAATGACACTTTAGACAATAAAACAATGCGCAAAGACTGAAAAAGAGTATTTTGTGATTTAGATGAGATATAACAGACTGAAAGAGAGGAGAAGGAAGTTAAGTAAAATAATTGATGGAGATATTTTGAAAGATCAAATCTGCTCATGTTGTACAAACTCACTCACCGTAACTGATCTCAGCAGTGAAATTCTCTTCCCCATGTTCATTAATGATATACACCTTGTACAAGCCATGTGACCTAGACGGAATGCCTGAGATCATCAGAGTGCACCTGGACAGGTAACGGCGTTTATCGGAGGTTTTACAGGTGACATTCAGCTCTGAACTTTCAACCTTCCCTGAGAAGGGGTCAGTGGTGTTCATGACTGGTGGTACGTACCACACCTCATATTTGTATGGTGCAGGGTAAGCGATGATATCAAAGCTCAACTCCTGTGTTTTTGTTCGAAACTTGATCGTGCCGGGATGTATGGATGAAAGGATTCGAGGTTTGAATAATTTGTTAGAAACAATAAAAGCAGGCGAAAGTAAAGTGTGTAAAATTGACAAAGGATTTGACTAAAGATCGTATGAAACTTTACATCGTCAGAAAATGTAATAAATATAATTAATGTTTGAGGGCTGGGTGTTACAAGAGCAATGGAAGCCACAAATATAAAGAAAAGAAAACAAAAACCAAAAAACATTTATGTTTAGGTACGTTTCCTACTTACAGTTCACCTCCAGTTTGAGTGATGGGGTCACTGACTGACTGGGAAACTCATTCCACGCAGAGCACGTGTACAAAGCCGTGTCCTCACAGCGAGCGATGAAAGTGTAGATGACAGGAGAGGAGTGTCTTATGAGAACAGTGTCGTTGTCGTTGTTATAAATGGAGACGTTTGGTTTGGGTCGACCGTCGGATTCACACATAAAAGTTATTTGATCTCTTTCCTTGACTTGCTGATTTCTCTCGAGGCCTTTGAAAGAAAGATGTGGTGTCTTAGGAGCGTCTGAAAATAATGCACTAATATGAGATCATGTGTCTTCAAACTGTTACATTTCATCAAACGAGTTTAAAAAATAAGTAGCGAAACACAGAACAAAACACAATGGAAAACAGACATCTAATTAGACCAAAGCACATATATTTTAGATTAATTTCTTCTTGCAAGTTTAGGAGGGATACCTCCCGAAAAGTTAGGTCTAGCAGACGACTACATACAATAGCCAACATGGACTCACAGTTTTTCTCAGCTCTCTATTCCTGAACTGGTATGCCAATAAAAACAGAAACACAGCCTCTCAGTCTCATATTTCATTTGTTGCTAACTATATTTCTTCACTTAAACGCTTGTCTTCCTTTGCCATTAACTAATATTAAATATTCAAGGCCAAAATATTAAATAAAATCTTACATCCCACACTAGCAGTGTATTTCTCTCCTGGAATCACTTCGGCTCCCCAAATAATGTCACACCTGAGCCAAGTACTGCCGTGATCGGACAGAATCAGAACCTGATCATATTGTAGTCCTTTTGATGTCGGTTCCTGTTTTTCTTTCGTGACTGCTGCGCTTTGGTGTGTCTGGTTACCTGTCACCCATCTCAGGTACCCTGCCGGTTGTCCCAGGCTAGTTGTACTGCAGGTACAGGTGACAGCAGTATTTTCTAGCACATACGGCTGTGGACCACACAATGCTGTTGGCGATCTGGGTCGCTCTGAGCAAAATGAATATCTTAGTTTAAGAACTTACTCTATACAGTCAAATCAACAGCCTCTCAAGTTTGTCTGTTGAGCACCCAAACTCGGCAGCACCAGTGGTTCAATGACTATGTGGCATCATAACTTATATTAATTGCTCTTTTACAGGATTTCCATCTGCAACCAGTTACCAGTAAGAGCTGTTATGGCTGTTTTCACTGTCTCTTTGGATAAATGTGTTTTTGTGTCTCTGTTTGGATGTCCATAAATATTTGAGCGGAAATGTGGATTTTTGTGTACCTTTCTAAAAAGCTAACTTTAAATAAACTCAAAAGACGAAGAGAAGTATAATTACCAACAGTAAACTGTTTGTCCTCCGCCATAAAATTTCGTTTTCCCGGAGAGACAGAAACAAGAAACGAATAATTTCCCTCTTTTCTTGGGAGTGTTGTGTTGAACTGACAGGAACCTGAAACCTTCACTTCACCCTTGGTCATCTTCTCGGTGGTCGGTGATGTCACCATGGTAGCGGTTTCTAGCATTTCATTTTTAGACTGATAGAAGAAAAATGTACATAACTTTTAAAAATAGACGGTTTCTATTACTATTAAATCACACCTTTTTCTTTTTACGTCTTTTACCAAAAATACAAAAACTCCAAAAAAGTCTGTTGGGAGGAGACTTAATTTGTTTCCTTTAGCATTACGGAAAGTAAGCTCTTCTTTTTTACTTTTTCTTCCTTCTACATCACCACCACTACTGCCACTACTACCGTGAGCTCGTATGGAAGATTTAGAAAAAAACTGTGCAGACTGTATTCTGTGACAAATATATTAACGTAAAATATTTATAATTAAATTGTAATCTTTAATGTTATATTAATATTTTATTTTTTAGTCTTACGAACTTTTTGTCCACTTTGCATTCAGTAAAATATGTACTGCTAAGACATACCGCTTGTGTTCGGATCAGTGAACATGTATATATTTTCCTTGAGGAGTAAGCTTTTTAGATGACACAAAACACATCAATGAGCCATGAAGTATTATATGCTTTACATGAAACAAGCTGTGGTGGATCTGTAATGCAAAAAAAAAAAAAATAAAGTAATAAGAGAGAGTCAAATCATGGAGATGAATAGTTGGAGAGACATTCAGCAGGAAGCTAAGCTTACAAGGACCATATTCATGTTGCTCTAACAAGACTTATATTGATGGAATGATCGGCAAATGTTATGCCACTGCACCAGAGATTGTGAATTGTGCCTCTATACAATTGTCATAATAGTTTTCAACTACTTTTAAAGCATAAACTTAAACATATTGAAGATAACATGCAAGGCTGCACCTCACATCTACGCTGAAGGCATTCACCTTCTTCACAATATGAGAAGCTATATTAACTGAGAATGCTATGAAGTCTTTGCTTTGAGACCAGCTTCCGTTATTATTATGTATTTTAATTTTTGCAAGGCACTTTGATAATAGGGTAAAGTGCTATATAAATTAACTTTTTCTTATTTTGAAATGAATAAATGTTCATGCAATGAAGGTAAAGTTTATCCCTTAAACAGTCCTATCAAGGTTAAGCTACTGCAGTTTCTTGCTTCATTTTCCCCACTGCCTGTTGACGAAGCATATTTGATCGACAAAAGGCTTTTAATGAAGACAAGTCCAGATAATGCAATACAGAGTAAAATTTTACTTTGTACCTACATGTCTTTGCTTACAAAAAATCTTTAAGTGAACAATCGCAAGCTTTGGATATGAAATTTGCTACATGCACAAGAATGTTGAAGTAGAAACGTTTTTATAATTAAGAGTTACTGACAAATATTAAGAAATCCTCCTAAGGAAGGATATACACTGCTTAACTGACACTGGTATGAATCGACAAAGGTTGTGTACTTACATACAAGGTTGAGTCCACAGCCATCATGATCATCTCCATGACTACACTCCAGTCTGCCGTTCACAAGCTCGACATTGTTATATACCTTTCTGTTGTTCTTAGGTTTGATGATCATTGTTGTCTTGTGAATGTCAGTGATTCTTGCTGTGTACAGGCCATCAAAGGTAGTTACCATGTTACAGTTTTTATCACAAACAGCTAATGTGATAGGACTCGTGTAACTACTTAGTTGCAATGTCCATTGCACTTCTCCCTCAGCCGTGCAGTTGAAATAAGTTTCTTGATCATAAAATACTTCCCAAATACCATCATTACATTGTGGTGAGAAGCTGAGACCTGAATCATGAGAAAATAAACCAACAAAATGAACATAAATTTAAAGAACAAGAATAACAAGAAGACCAAGAAAACAAGCAAGAAGAAAAGCTGCTCTGTTCATTTGTAACATAACACGAGAGCTAATGCCTTTTAAAGCTTAACACACTTTTAAAAACTATTTATCAAAGACATAAATGGCAACACCAGACGAGGTAACATTAAAATTGTTAATTGTCTTTACCCACGACGAGTGACAGACCAAACAGAAGAAGCAGAAGTGTTCGGTGTCTCTTGTTAACTTCTGTAAACATGGTACGACTCTCACATGGTCCTGTGACTGAGGTTCTCTTTCTTCTTGTGTCCCTGTGCATCTTACTACCCACACCTTTCACGAGAGGCAAAGATATATGACACACACACACACATCCCCAGAAAGAAGCTTACTGGCTACTTTCGTCTCTTAACTGCTTAACCCTCTCGCCTATAAGTGTTCCGAGTGTACATTTTCAACCATGAGACTGCAATAAGGGTCAACGAGGAGTTTTTTGCACAGGATGCTTGACTAACAAGTGACATCAAGAATATGTTATAAAACCCTCTTAGCACGTTGCCTCCAAAAAAGCGATAAAACGTTTCATGCGGTTGTTGTTGTGCTCTGTACTGTGGTGTTGTTAGTATTCAAACAGTTCAGTTATTGCCATAATTTGCCCTCTAGCAACTAAGTGAATTATGTGTTTTAAAACTGACGACCAAATCATAGAACTTTAGTTTTGAAATTTCGTACCAAAGAATGGGTACTTTGTATCATTTTTCTTTTTTGGAAAAATTAAAGAGAAATTATTTTAGCTCATAATAAATGCTTTATTTTACTCTGTCGTAAATAGAGGAACTCACTTTCCTACGAAAATCCGCATATGAAATGGCAGCAGGACAGATCTGAGAATGTTCCGTGTGGAAACTATACAGTGCCTGTACTGCTGTACTAAATATACATTTTCTGTTTAAAATTTCCCGCGAGAAACAAGTAAACTAATGACTAATATCTGAATCCTCTCTTATTCTCTGCTGTATCTTTTTCAGTTTCGAGGACTGCAACCTTTTGTTCATTGTGTAAATAATTTGAATTGTTTGTTGTGCTCTTACTCATAGTGCATCATTGTTTATTTATTCATAATTTGTACTTGCACATGGCGTGCTATCATTCTAATTGTTTGTGCCTAGGAGTGAGTGAGAGAGACTGTGTGTACACCTGAGTTTATTTTTTCCAGCTTGTAGGATTGCTCAGTGATGAGTTCCGTACTACATCTACATTGAGGTTGGTTTGACAATTTTAAGAGAACAGGCATTTATATTGTAGGGAAGCATGGAGAGGCAGCCAGCTCCGATAACTTACAGACAAATAAATTCGTGAAAGAATTTTTTTAAATTCTGGAAGAGGAATGTAATGTTTCAAACCAAGTTTGTCATGCGAACGAGACAGGATTTTTTTTTTGGAAGAAACTTCCCAAGAGAACTTACATAACACCTGACGAAGGAAGAAAAAGAACTGCTAGTGCACAAACCAATGAAGGATAGGCTAACTCTCTTGTTGTATGGCAAAACTAGTGGCGATTTTAAAGTGAAGTCGTTGTTAGTTTATCATTCTGACCATCTCGCCTGTGTGTTTAAGAAGCACAACTTAATCAAGAATAAATTGCCTGTTATGTGGCGTGCAAATTCGAAGGCATGGGTAACACGGCAAATGTTCGTCAAGTGGGTACACGAAATTTCTGCTCCAAGTGTCAAGAAATATTTAGAAGAGAAGCAGGTGCCACTGAAATGCCTTTTTATCTTGGACAATACTCCTGCACATCCTCCATCCAAAGACCTGATTGAAGAGTTCGACTTCATACGTGTCGTGTACATGCACCCTTACACAACCCCTTTCTTTCAACCAATGGATCAGCAAATCATCTAGAACTTCAAGAAACTGTACTTAAAAGCCCTATTCTGAAAGTGTTTCGAAGTAACAATTTACCTAACCTGACTTTGAAAGACTTTTGGTGAAATCATTTCCATATTGTGAATTGTCTTCAACTAATTGATAATGCATGGAACCAAGTCTTGTATCGCACCATGAATTCCATATCAAGGAAACTGTGGCATGAATGTGTACCAGAGCACTATTTCGGTGGCTTTGAAGAAGAAATTGTGGAAGAAATAGTTTCGATTGGGCAAAGCATAGGGTTAGAGGTCGACACTGACGATGTGAAGGGCCTTGAAGAAGATCACAGTAGTGAGATCACAATAGAAGAGTTAGAGCACCGCCATCAGGAACAACAAAAGGGGAAGGCTGAGGATATCTTTTCGGGGGAGGAGGAGGGAAAGGAGGAGAGTTCTGTCATTAAACAAATGTGTGCTGAATGGGAGGAACTGCAGACATTCGTGGAAAAAAACTTACCCCAATAATGCTGTAGGCAATAGGACTCTTAATTCTTTCAATGGAAACATCATGTCCTACTACCGAAGAGTCCTCCAAAGAAGACAAAAGCACCAGACTCTAAATAAGTTGTTTCATACATCCTTAAAAAGACAGAAAAAGGAAGTTACCCCAGAAAGTCAGCTGCTCTATGTTATTATGGAAGGGGATGCCCCCTCAAACCAGTGACTCCAACCCTACCACACACCTCCATCGACTCAAGCCATCATACTGCAGTCAAAATGTTGGTGTTCTTATGTTAAATTTATTTATTTATTATTTTACTATCTCCGAACTGTTAGTTTTAAATTTATTTACTCATGTTTAGCCTTTTCAATCAAATGATAGGTGATTTTAATAATGTTAATAGGGTAAGACTGAGGCTGGGAACCGATTATTTCCTTTATTTCTAATGGGGAAATATGCTCTTGTTAACAACCACCTTCAAGGACCGGATTGTGTTTGTTAACCAAGGTATTACTGTATTAGTAACAGTGCCTCAATGGCAAGCTTAGCTCTGATTTCTTAACACAAAAATAAATATATTAGGGAACTTGCAGACTTCAAACGTCGTGCACATCTCCCATCAATGGATGTGATCAAGGGGAGAGAACTAAATTCAAAATATAATTACTGTATCTCCCTTAGACCAATCCCAAAAGATTACTGCTTAAGAAATTTAGAAAGTAACTTTGTAGAAAACTCCCCATGCCCAGCAAGTAGCTGTTGTGGACGAATGGGTACCTGATGTAGAATGGAAGAAGATGATGGAGGGAAGAAAGGGCTGGGCTTCGTCATTCACAACTCCTAATACCTCTCTTACTGAACATTTTACTTTTATGGTATTTAAACAAACATGAGAAAATAAGCATACAATGCACGAATTATTTTTAATTGAGCTTCCTTTTTCCGTTTTCATGCTTTGATGTATTTATGCGAGTATCAGAGAATCTGTGACCCAGGGTGAGTATACGAAGTCTGTGGTGATTATCAGAAGCAGAAGCAATCACCTTGCCATCAGAAGCTGCCTGCTTGAACTTGTTAGGGAGAGGAGAACTACAGTGAGTCTACTGTTTGATTTGAATCTTTAATTCAGGTTCAAAATGATGAACTCAGGTTTTATTTTGAGTTGCTAATCTGCGGTGGAATTTCTGTGAAGTGTCCTGAAATGTCAACGCTTTGCAGCTTCTGCTTTGGCGGCAGTATTCTAGGGAATATTTTTCATACAGCTTGCTCATCCCCAAGATGAGAACACTATAAAACTTCAAATTTTTATTTTAATGTATGCATAGAAAAGAACAAAAAATGGTATCATGCATAAAACACAATGATTTCAAACAGATTAAAAACAATCATCATTATAATATTTTTTACAAAGACACAAAGCTTTGATTTGTTCCAAATAATTGTTCTTGATTTTTCTGTGATATCGAAAAAATAGTGTTTACATAAATCTGACCATATTAAACATAAGGATCTGCTACCGACAAGAACAATAGGGGCTCGAAAGAATACCGAATTTTATAAGAATGTCTGGATGTGATTTCACACATCAAAATGTTTCTCAGCTAGTGCGTTCTCTACTTCAACCAACGGAATGTCTTGTTCAAAAACTTGGGTGGTTAAGCAGCTATGACAGATATAAAAGTACACCAATGTACATCCACATCAGCATCTCTATCATATATATATATAAAATCAAGAACGCAAGCACAAAGCTTTCTGCTCAGTCTTCAGCTCCTGGGAGCAAACTTTACAGTCACTTGGATCTTATGACATCTGCACTGTTATAATGTTCTCTGAAAAATTAATAACCATGATTATTATTTTGCCTGCAGATAATATGCATATGCAACTAATGGTACTGTTATCTTTGATTATGTAAAAGTAATTTTACGAGTAAGCGTGTGTATGGGGGTGAGTTGATGGGTGGGTGAGTAGCACAGAAAACAGTGCGACAAAGTGATTTATCTTCATACAGCAAACAGAAAATAAATGAAATTTTATGTTAGCTTGTATTTACACGTTATAAATCAAGGAAACAATGACATTCATATTTGTATTTCAGTATGAATAAAAATGTTTACTAAAATATCCTAATGATCACAGTGAACTTACGCATTTGACAACGTATTTTCAAGCCAACGATGACAGTTATTAGGACAAAAAAAATGACTGTTGCTGCTGCTGCTAGAATGGCACCAACAATGAGACCGACGTTCAAACTACCACCTGAACCTGGTCCGACATCTGAACTGCCACCTGAATTTGTTCATAAACAATATAGAAAAGTATATCAAACATACAGGCACAAAGAAAGTTCCTCTCTTTTCTCTCACACACATGTCCAAAAGAGCATTTCAAAAGAGAAAAAGTAAGAACATCAGATAGATGGCAAGATAGCGATTCCAGCTGTAATTTTAAATGGAGGGAAAAAGGAACAGGTACTGTCCCAACTCCTTTCTTAGTCACAATTCAACTTTACAACCGGGGATTAGGACTCAAGAAAGAACATGATATAAATTAGTCAACATTACAAAATGGACTCTAACCAGCCAGTAAATAAAGAAGCATTAGAACTAGCAAATTATGCAACCAAACAAAAAGTTACCTCAGTGGGCAGAAAGCAATCATTTAATATCTAAAAAAAGCACAAACAAATATTTGGTTTACAGCCGTTGACCGCATTTTCAATTTATGTACAGCCATAAATAGACAACTGTCTGGCAATATCAGGTAGTATTTATAAACGTTCAGAGGGCATTCGATCGTCTGTTACGTGCAATGTTAACAGAAGATAGCAAGAATGGGTGTACACCTTAATCATACACCAAGAAACCCAGTGAATCTGTGAGAAAAATTGAAAAATTACTGTCTTTTATTACAAAGGCTCTGACCTAGCAATGAGGAATCATTGGGTCAAATGGGGAAAAAATGAGTTGCTGATGCGCAGGCTTATGAGAAGTAAATGTTTGTTGGAAAATAACTTTGATAAGATACACTCCTGCCGAGCCAGCTAGTTTCTCACAAACACATGCATTAATAGATGCATGTAACACTACCTGATGTCAACTTGTCTGTTTAACAAAAAATCACAAAGCCAATTGGTTTTCAACGGTACACGGACGTTTCGCCGCCGGACGTTTTGCCGACCGGCGTTTCGCCGCCGGACGTTTTCGGCGCGGGGCACTTCATTTCGGCGTTTCACGCGGGACCTTTAGCCGAAGTCAAGTGTGGGACGCCCCTTAGCTCACACATTTCTCTCGCCGTTGTATCAATGTTTTTTCTCAAAGCTGTTGCGCATAATCTGTGACAATCAAAGTGAACTGTCTGTGAAGTCTGTGTGTAAAATTTGTTTGAAATAAAGAATTATTGTGTAATCTAGTAGTTACTTTCATTCTTTGAGAAGTAAGTAAGCTCTCTCTCTCTCTCTCTGACATAATGCGGCGAAACGTCCGGCGGCGAAACGCCGGTCGGCAAAATGTCCGACTCCGAAACGTCCGGCGGTGAAACGTCCGCACACGTTTTCAACGTCCTGAGACCTGTGATTGAGTAAATATTTCTTTTAAAAAAACTCTATTCAAATCTGAACATTTAGTGGGTTTGGGCGTAAGTGAATGAGATATACCATTAATTGAAAAGGTAGATCATAAAAAGAATTATCAGTTAGCCGCTGGACAGAAACAGTGTTTTTCTTCTTTTCATATCTCATCTTGTGGACGCATTGTAGCTATTTGTGCTATGTGTTTCTCTGACAATTTTCTACATAGAACGCAAGACCAACGAACTTGTCAAGAGCATGGTTGACCTTATGGGCCTCCATGAATCTTGTCTGACACCTTGGGGAGTGAGTAACGATGAGGTGGACAGAGGAAAATTTGGCTGGGAAAAAATGGACCAACCGTTTAATGCAAGGCTTTGAGACCAGTCACAGATTTAATACTTCTAACTACCTATCCTTATGTTGTGATGATTAGTTTAGTGTTTTCCTCAATTTAGGGTTGGCTATCCTTTAAAACAATAAAGAATACAAGATAGAGTTTTTATTTAATAATATTACTATTGCAACTCTGATCGCCAATAAATCATTTAAATTTAAATTTTCATCTTTAGTCTTTGCGAACAAAAAGCAACTTAATACTCCCAGTAATACAAATAATACTAACCAAAGCGCATACGTTTGCAGTTATCGTGTATTTTCTCTTCTAAAGGATTCTTTGGTTTAATGCAAATCTTGCATTGAAGCATTGCATCGATATCTTTGCTGCGGTTGGCCACAAAGTCACACTTGTAGTCAAAGATTTCTCCATTTGCCTCATGACACCAGCAGCTGTTTGCTACAGGCTCTTGAACTGGTCTGCAATTTGACAGATTAAAGGGTTCAGTGAAACCTATCACAAGTGGATTTCGACGAGAAGTTGTTGTCTTTTCCAGTAACACATAATTTTGTAACGATATGCAGTCTGCAGCCTCAACAGCTGTTTTGTTAATCTTGCAGCTGACAATGTTGTGACCATCTTTGAATATTGGACAAGTAAACTCCACTCCAATAAGGTTCACTGCAACAATAGAAAAATGTCATAATGCTGTAGCTTGCTTGACTTACAGATGGGGGAAGACAGTAGTGTATTTTGTTAAAGCTGAAACCGTAAGATATTGATACATTCGAATTCTGAAAACACTTTTCTGCGTTCAAATCTTTTTAGTTAGAGCTAAATAAGTACAAGGCTATCGGAATAAACAAAGTTATAAATAGCCCTACTCCTTATATCAAAGATAGAAATTTCCAATGGGATTTGGCATTTTTATCATACTTGGTATTAAATTCAAAATAGAAGAATTTGTAAACTATCTTTCAAGACAAATCTTACTGATTTATTGGTAAAGTAAGGCGCCATTGAAAGAAAACATGCAAAGCAATTTCCGCACATATTTCTTGTAGTAGGCTGTACTGAGCTCTTTACACAAAGATTCACATACAGTCATTACAATGCAAGTACGACATGGAGGGTATTACACATTTGTGGTTGGGAAGTTTCAGTGATCAACATTACTTCTCGACTAGCTCCAGCACAGATATAAACTAATTGGAGGCAAAGGTTTTATCATTAGAAGAATGACCACAGAGAGAGAGGTCGTGAACCATGAACTTATACATGTCTGTGCTTTAACTGATCATACCATCAAAAAGAATGACAAGTGGAAATAATAAAGATTAGAAGAATCCATGCTCTTCACAATTTATTGACTGTTCCATGGCCAGAAAAAAATATTTCGTAGTTCAGGCGATGGACTGACTACAACAAACCAGTCTAATAAAAAAATGATACTTTGCAATGCTCTCATAATGTTGCTCTCTCCCCTGAACCAACTTTGTTAACCTAATTGATTCAGTAAGATATCGGTTTTGTCAGTCAATGCATGTTATTCATGATGATGTCAATTTTTTCTATTAGTAAATAAAGCTTGTATTGACAGCAGCAAACAACAACAAGACTTGTTGAATTTATTTTGTCTACTTTTTATCAGCAAAGCTTAATAAGGAAACCCATGGAAAATCAAATAAAAACTTTAAGGATTTCAAAATTACAGAAAAATTTGCAAAGCGAATACTCACACTCGAAAGGAGCATGCCCTTAGCGCTTAAGAATAAGAATGAAACATGGACAGCATACGAGGGACAGGAAAACAAATAACATATGAGCTATAAAAGAATAAACAACCGTACTAAACAAAGAATAAAATTAAATGCAGAAAACACAAAGAGAAATCAAATAACAAGAACAAGAGCTGAGAGTAAAATATTGCAAAAGGAAGGGTGTAAAAATTATGTTGATGTAGTGTTTATAGTGGGTCACTGTTATGACAAGTGTTTTAACCACTAAACTACTGGGCACCCCTTCACTACACTATCCAAGCATCCTTATTCCTTATTATTAACTCCAATTATTCTTAAAAATGTGAACTGTGCTTGATTTGTATTTGTAAGACAATGAATAAGCTACTTTAATTTTCCTGATGAAACAGCAAATCATCAAATATGTAAATCTGAACTATAGAGTAATAAACACTTTAGACTGTAAAACTGGTGACATCTTTCTGATTTTCCTCTTCATTATGTCCTAGTGCTATAATAGGTTGCTTGCTATTTGATATCTGCATGCAAGTGGTACTGTTTGTGTACAGCACATTTTAAATATCATGTATTTTTATATGTTTGATGTCTTGAGCTACTTTTGATCACCAGATAAATAACTTTTAACCATTTATTAACTGTAATCAACCATTATTAGCAAATACTAGATGAAGACAAAAGACCTGGTGTTTACATTAAATGTTAATTTTTTTATCAATAACAGTCCCAACTCCCAAGTACTTGTCTTCTGACCCTCTTTCAACCTTATAATCAGTCAGGTAAAGGTTTCCCTTGAATTTAATGACTGCATCTTTATGACCGCGATTATCAGATTTCAACTTCTAAAATGATCTCGAGGAGCTAACATCAAAACAAAAGACCATGTAATCAAATAAAACGACAATGTTTGGATTTAAACGAACCGACATAAGAATTATTGTTGCGATCGCACTGACTACAAACGAAAAAGCAGCAACACTCCGCGAACTTGTTAATTGATAAATTGTACTTGAGGCTTTGCACGTTCGTCGATCAACAGTCCTGGATTAAATCTTTTAATTGCAAAGTATATTTGAACACATAATGTACTCATGTACTTTCCAATTGCATTTTGCTAAAAATTTGTGTCAATGATGTTGTCGTGTTAGCCCAAAGCCTACTTCACTGTGCTCGTGTTACAAGTCGCGTATGAAACTTTCTGAAGCTAGTCTTGAATTTGACAAGTAAACAATCTATTCAGTAGTTCTGCTCACATCGTATACCAAAAGTTTTCTGCTTGTTCATGAGAGTAACCATTCCGACACTAGAACGTGCAGACGGTAAGTTTAATAAAACTTGTATACATGTTATACTGTGTGTTGTGACATGACCTTCTATACAAGGTTATGACTTGATGTTCTTACAGGTGTAAATATGTTTGTAATGTTAGAGTTACGCACAAGAATCTCTAAACTACCTGAAAGCAAAACTTGCGATCGTCACTGTCACTACACTCAACAAGAAGATCACAAGATGGAGTTCTTTTATTTATACTGTCAGTACATTATCAGCATTCTTGAATTATAAAATAGTATGGATTTTTTGGTAATATAATATGCTTACAATACTACACTACACAAATATCCCTTTATTCTGTCCACAACAGAGGCAGAAATTTTCCTTTGTTTGGAGTTGTTTTTAGATATGCGGCTAGTGGTATCATTTGGAAATGGCGATGAGATGGGTCAAAGGAGTCTGTGATAGTTTCATTTTAATATCACAGGTCGATGAATAGGTTACATAAATTATAATGGTATTTGGGAAAGCCACCCTTGCTGTTGGCAGTTTTGACTTTCTTCATTGAACAAACTTTATACTTGATAGAGAGAACTTAATATATTTACAGACTCTTCTCTACTACAGTATGAAATGGGTTCGATCATTACATCAGTCGCCATGTTTTCTTCTCACACACTATGTGTTATACTGATTATTATGTGATTGCCATTGTCTAGAGCTGCTGCCGTACGTTTGGTTATAACTACAGGAGTATATGTATCTTCCCTTACTCAAACTAAGGTTGTGTTTGATATATTTCAATTCAAGCAATTATTAATATTAGCTGATGAGGATGCTATATAAACGCAGTCTCCATTAGCGAAGTGAGGTAAATAATTATTAAGACCATATTTACAGTTAAAAAAATACCTCAGCTTTGTTACATTCGTTACTTTAACTGTAAAACAATAGTTACTAGAACCAACCTGCAGGTAACAAAAGGATCACCAGAAGCAGATCAGTCTGAACCATTATAACATGAAAATATTTCAACTTCACACGAGGAACTTTGGTTAACAGCACCACGGACTCTATTTACGTCCGTGAACAAAGAGACCACGAGGTCGACTTGGCCAGCCAGCCAGTCGCCGACCTTCTCACTACACAAACTGTTGCTACCGATAGAGCATCAGCTGCACTTAACAATGCTTTGTATGAAAACGATTATATAATAATGTACTTAAACGATATAATTAATACTGTCAGCAACAACAAAGTTTGAAGGAGAAAGAAACTAACATGGTCAAAACAAGTTCGAAGTGGTCGACTTTCATGTCATTTAAAAATACAATGAACGCAGGCTCACAAAAAGATGTTGCGAGTATTAGAATTTTTTCAAGCTTGTAAATAACGAATTTGTTAGTAAGTTGTCTTATTTAACTATTGTTTTGTAAACAAAATAATTGGTAATGTCAGGCACTATTTTATGTCTTAGAAAGGGATTATGTCATAGGTCGGTCGAGGCTATTAAACAGAGGGGAGGTCGGTCGGATCATTTTTCACAGGGGAGCATGTTTTTACTTGATCATTTGTGCACCGTGTTGCTTTCATTTGTTTCTTCCGGTCTGAGATGTAAACAAGTTACTTGTTTTGGTAATGATAGCACAGAATTAAAATTAAATTTGGCATGCAGTTCTCATTATTCAGGAGAGATGTTTGTTAGCGCACCCGTCAGCGAGCAGCTGGGTTGTGAAGTAGCGTCGGAGCTGTGGGGTTCTTGTCGTAGGTTATCATTGTGGGTCATCGCAGTGGGATCTCGACTTGGGTACTTTTTTTATTTCTTCCCTGAATGTGACTCCATATCGGCCTTGCTACTGCCTGCTCACCACCACCTCCTGTCAGCTCCACACTATAGAAGACAGAATAACATTTCTACAACAAACGACATATTCCAACGAGGCAGTATATCAGTGCTTAATAACTTAGTTCCATGAAACCTTCTTCTTACTTTGTTGAACTTCCAAATAATAAATGTTTAGTGGAAAACTGAAGTCGAGGTCGGTGAAAACACCTAGCACACTATTTATAAGTTGTGAGAATTTACAATAAAGAGTTATTTTTTAAAATAATTTTGACACTTATGATTATATTCTTTGTACTGCAAACACCCATTCCTTCATTATAAATACTGTTTAGAACAGTATTTATTTTTTTAGAAAATAAAGCACCAAAAAAAAAACCCAACAAAGTAGGAGGTCTAACCAGTCATTCAAAAGTGTCATTATAATTTGTGCTTTGAATTTAAACAGTAAACTTCACTCATTACCTTTAAGCAGCTGCTTAGGCAGTGATGAATGTTAATTCACTGAAACTTTATTTGAACTTATTTTCTAGACTTAAACAAAAATTGTTAGCAAGGTAACTTCTATTTGCCATGCTCAAGTATATAAAGAGCAGGATAATCATGAACTTTATAAGAAACTATGCCCATGTATCAAAACTATCTTTATATTATAAAGATGCCTTCTGACATTTTAAACTGCACAGTATTATATTAACTTTCCTTTTAATGAGACTGGTAACTTTGCATCAGCCCCAGCAGTGTGCAAGTACATTACCTTTCTAGTTTTTCCTGAATTGTTTTGGTCCAATATGTTTGTTGACATCATGCCATGCTTGTGGAACTGAAAGTCAGAATGGACAAGCAATTTTTCTCATTTGTATCAAAAAAAGTCACTTCAAGGAATGTGCAAACGCATATTGTAAAAGTTTTTCATTCATAACTCAAGAAAATACACTTTGCATATCTTGACGAGTGTCAGGAAAGCTGGCTCTCACAAGAGCAACACATACACTACATGTTGTTTCAACACAATAAAACGATTGCATGAAGCTGTCCCAATCAATATTGCTTATTGGTTGCGCGAGCGTCGCGGTGAGGCTCGAGACGGACAGCAACAGCGGGTGACGTAGTACCCAAACTGTCCCGTAAAATAGCGGGCAAAAATCAGTGCCCGCACCTGTTTCCCCGGCACTGGAACTGGTTCTGCTGGGTATGGCAGTAGAGCTTGGAGACTGAGTTAACTAGAAGTACCTTAGTGAAGCAAGGCATCTGGTCCGCTGGAAATAGCGGCTCGTGACACTCGGTCTCTTTTCTCCTCCCCAGGGAGTTAGGTGTTAGGTTTTGATAGGCTAGGTAGGTAGGAGAGTCAGTCCGTGCTACAAAATATATCAATCTCTTTCATCATAACTTAAAACAGTTTCCAATGTTCGAGTCCTCACTATATCAGTTCCTAATCTTGCATACAGTCTCATCATCACACCCTCTCTAAACGTCTCCTCAGTACATCAAAATATCAGTTGCCTGTTAACATACTCACAATTCGGCGCCCGATAAGCGTAGGGTTGTCACCCTTCTCATCTCCAGTCAATTAGAATGTGGATAACACAAATTACACTTGTAATCCACTAGAAGCGGTTTTTCCTTCCACGAGGGGGTACGAAACTCTTGTCACTCCGGGCAACTCATCGACGGATGACACTTCAAGGCCATACACACTGGCGATGTCGGGAAGGGGGTTATCGGGGTCACAGCAACGGTTCACCCCAGTGACGTCACGAGGCCGATGGTGCACCTTGCCCACGTGCTGCTAGGTGTTGGACCGAAGGCGATTGAGGAATGGCCTAGGGAGGTGATTCTTCCTCCTTCAGAAGGCCTCCAGCTCAATTAGCCCATACAGGACAAATCCTGTAAACGAATAGCTGGTCTCACTTCATCTGATTTGGTCTGACTTTTGTACTGGTAACAGACCCTAAACGATCCTTTCCACCAGACTCCAAGCTTTTGCAGAATGCTGTGGTCAAAATTTATTAAGGACAAGTTTACTAGGACTTGAGATCGGTTTAGCAGAGACTCTTCTTCCGATGGTCACACAACACCCTCTTCAGGGCAACCTGCCAATGATGTGCCATAAACCAACGTTTTTGCTTAGTCGTAGTTGGCCAGCAGTACTGGTATAAACATAGAGACACCAAGAGTATAGCAGCTTTCTGTGTAAAAGTCAGTTGTGCATAATCCTGTCTTGTAATAACGCGAAGGAGGTGTCGACTGTGAAAGATCACAAAAACACACTGGAACACAATCTCTATGTGCAAGTGAGCACCTGTCTAGTACGTGTTAACCTCATCCGAGTTGCTCATGATTAAGTTCACAACATTATTGATACGATCACAGATGCAGCTGTTGACACTAGAACATACATTGATCTGAGGACGAGGAGAAGGGGAATGCGCTATACATCTATATACGTCCTATGGTAAGCAAGCTGTCAAATCTCTAAACTCACATCCGAGAATTTCGCCGAAGCATTATTTCCACGTTACACAACACTGGGCTTGTGACGTGCTTCACTGTCTACCTTCCTATTAAACTTTAACGAAACACCTATCGTCAGCTTTCCAGACTCACACCTTCACAAACACACAGGTATGGATTGATCCTTTCCTACTGGGATAAAAATAGTATCAGACACAACAGTCGTCTTAAAATCAACCTCATTTGAAAAAAAAAGGCAGGGCAGACTGAAGTTGTAAAGAACAAGACAGTGCAACAACCATCAAGGGATCAAATTCATTCAAACTCTGTAAGTAATGACTAGCCACTATCTTATATCAAGCTTATACTCACGGAAAACGTGTAATAACCACAGCTCATTATTTATGCCAGGTGTTCCTGTCTCAGGTCCCGCTAGAGGGCGTTGTCCCGACTGGCAACCGCTGGTTACCTATATGACGTCATCGTGTGCGCAACGACTTCTTCAAAGATAATATTGATTGTCACCTTCTCATAGTGTATCACACATAACCAGCAACCACTAAATGTCACGGGGTTCGCAAGCATACTACCTGAAGGTCCGTGTGTAAGGCCTAACATGTCCACGATATCGCGACGCAGGACCATTAAAGCGGCGGGCACACGAGAAGCCAAAAGCACGAAACTTTTCCGAAGCAACCCTGCTTTTCCTGCTTGCCGTGTGACCACCACTGCAAGCTATCCCCAAACGGCTTCGTAAGCCTGCTTGGCTTTAGCTTGCGGCCTGCTTCGCGCTTTAGAACCTGTTCTACTTTTCCACGCGTTTCCACATGGCTGTGAAAGCAACAGGGCCTCTGGCGAACCTCAGCGAGGACCAGACCGTTCATTTGATCGAATTAATTAACTCCCATAGCGAGATGGCCTAAATATAGGCACAAACAATTTAAGACCGAAACAGCGTTCGTGTGTGTGACCAGCGGCCCCCCACAAGCCAGCTTATCAAGCAGCCCGCAAGCGGGCTCGGAAAAGCGCTGCTTCGAAAGCCAAGCTTGCGAAGCCGCTTTTGGCTTCTCGTGTGTCCGCACCTTAAGTTCTCATAATAGTGAACCTTTTGTTAGCTAATTCAACTTTCAAAGACTTTAAGATCGAGCCCTGCTTTGCATAAGACAACATTACTGCTTATAAATGTTATGATATATCTGTATTTTCACTCTCTGCAAGAAACGCTGTGATTTATCTTTCTTACAGAGAATTCATACGTTGTAAACTGTAGAGGCTGATTAACACGACGTTGTTCCATGTAAAGACCCCTTTACCACATCATCACCACCACAACCACCCAAACAAAGAATGTAATCAATGTAACCATGGATCTGCAGTAAACACGAGGCCTGTAGCCCAGCAGGTACAGCAACGCTTGGTCGCTCAGCCGATTCACGTTTCGATCCGAGTTTTCAAGTCCGTAAAAAGTGGTCTGTTGAAAGGTGCGAACTGGCTAGAATATGTGTTATTTATTGATGTATGTTGAAAGCTATCAGTATTTGTCTAGGCTACATTTAAGACAAACCACTGGCACTACAACCTATGCTGTTACTAGCGTCAGCTGATCCTTTCATAGGGTAGGGCATGATGAGATGGAGGAAATATTTGTGTAGATTGTCAGAGATATAATTGTTGATCTATTTATGTAAATTGATGTGTGCGGTAGTTTTTGTTATGTTTTGTATATGTATTGTTTAATTAAAAAAAAATAAAAAAAGAGAGAGAGAGAGAAAAGTGCACAAAAAAACCCACCAAAAACGGCCAACTTGAGGGATTGTGAGATTCGGCTTCTCATCAGCTTGGTGGAAGAGCACAAAGAAGGGCTTTCCAATACGTGGACCGCGAAGAAAAAAAATCAGCTGTGGAAAGACATAGCAGTTGCCATCAGTGCTCGTGGAGAGCAAAAACGGAAAAGGGCCTAAATTTTTTTTTTAAACGGTCAAATTTAAAAGCCAGGGTGGTCGATGTCCTCCTGTATTAAATCGCACAGGTACATCGAGCATAGAGTTCAACGTCGGCATACAGGTCAAATTGTGTGTGTTTTATGCCGTGCCAGCAACTAGGGCTATATCACGGATCACACAGGTCAAAAGGATTGTGTCTGTCACGAAACACACGTTCCCTCCTCAAATGTCTTCTTATCATCATTCTAAAGCAACATGCAGTCGTCTCGCTGCCATCTTCTGTCACTCTTCACGCGAAGAAATCAGAAATGTGCCCGACTCAGCTAAGTAAGGGTTTATACCTGGGGGAGGTCAGTCTTAAAGTTGAGTAAGAAATTTTGTACTTAGCGGACTTGAGTTGTCTTGTGCACACCGAGTTACTGTACTTAAAGTTGAGTCAGCCAACTTAAGCTTAAGTTCATGTTTGAGTTCGCTTGTGCACACCAGCCCAGTCTCTGACCGGCACGCCCGCTGGCCCGCCCGCCAGTATATACTATATATACAGTATTGGGAAAAACTGAGTTAACTATATTAGTCCGTCCCTCTAAAACCATCCCAATTTCTCATGCGGCCCCTTGGGAAAATTTATAGCCCACCCCTGGCTTAGTACATCTTAAAATGTTGCCACTTAAAAAAATCCCTTGATATCCAAAGATGATAATGATTATTGTTATTACTTCTACTACTACTACAATAGGCTTCCGTGAACATTGGCTGAATAAATAGATATCCCTTACATATAGTCATATACTTCGTATATAGTCGATATATAGTCGTACAATTATATGTAGATCTACACATTCCACTTAGGTAACACATTATAGATATGTGTACAGATTTATCTATAATTACAAACTACCTACTAACAGATATTTTAGATATGAAAATATTATCAGATAATATTTAAAAATTTATTTGGACGTGCGGATCAAGAAGATGCAGAAGGGGAAAAAAGTTTACATAGTCACAAGACGTGAGTGATGCGTAATTTGGAATTCAGGGGAAAGAACTGCATTTTATCTCTGTTGAAGGCTGTAAGAGTTACTTACCTTTATAACGCAATCAACTACATGTATTGGTAGCGTGGGGATATTCCACGATTTACACGTACACTATTTCTACCAGTCGTTGTGCGACTTTGAGCTAATTTATTTGCTTTTATAATTCACATACGTTACTTGAGGTGTGACAGAGACAACATCACAGCTAAAACAACAAAAGAATGTGTGAGCAGCTCAGCACTCAGTTCATGGAAAGATGGATATTAATAAATTTTATTCTTCTTTGTCTATTTGGTGCCACAGGCGAAGAGGTCACGTACGTTACTGTTAGCTGCACGGTAACGGTTTTCAGTGTTTTGCCTCGGTCAAATGGCATTTTGTGTTTTGTTAAAAATATCCCGCCAATGGCTTCGTATCCCAGCATCGTATGACAGCAAGACACCAAACACGGTATTAAAGAATTAGTGGGGTATGTTGTTTTTCGAATGATTACTCAAAGCTTAATCCAAGATACTATTTCTCTTGATTTGGGTAGATACCTTCCCCCAACATTTCAACTTTCGAGATACTCACCTAAAAACATCATCATGCACAGACTGAGGTCAATGCAGACATCATGATTGTACATGGATTCATTTCTATTATCAAGTACAATGCGACCGCTTGGTTAATGACTTCACTGTGACCCTGTCCTGACCCCGAGCGTGTATAATGTGTGTGTATTTACTTTGTGGACGAGTGAGTGTTGTAGAAGGGAAGTCTGTTATATTGGAATATGGATGCACGGTAGTTAATATGTGTTCATGGTTGTTTGTCCTTCAGTCTGTATAACATTTTTGTAAAGCGCTATTCTTGTTTGTGCATGCGTTTTCATACAGTTGTGTGTGTGTGTGTGTGTGTGTGTGTGTGTGTGTGTGTGTGTGTGTGTGTGTGTGTGTGTGTGTTATTTTAAACGCTTTTAGCCAGGTTCACAACACCCATACACGTGTTCTCACAGCAGTCACTTGAAAAAATAAGACAACAACAAAATAGTTTTGATAGGGTCGAGCTGTATTTAATGTATTTTTTCTATTGTGAATTTCTCATCAATTCCGTATATTCAACACAGTGATATATTTTTTTACGATATTACATTACGATCAAATTTACTTCAATAATAAAATCTGAAATTCACAATAGCTACTGGAGAAGTTATAAAATAGTATTTGGCAGAACAAAGACCAGCGTTTTATGTTATAAACAGTTTTGGGAAAACAACTCGAAAGATTTTGTTTATAATCAGAAGAGTCCTATAATATTGATATTCTTTTTTGTAGTATTCATATTTGAAGTCCCTTATTGCTAAAAACACATAACAGAATCAGATAGGAAAAAGAATTAAAATGTATTTTGTGCACGAAAACCTTTGAGTATTTTTATTGTACGTAAACACTTATGGCAATAGGTATTAAAAAAATGAATGCTTGATTCTCGATTTTGTGAGTGTTAATATATCACAGTCTAATTACTCAGTTTTATTAGAGACACATCTATTATTTTTGCAATAAAGTTTAGCAAGGGTAAGATAATCATCTGACAGTCAGTTTCGTGTGCAGCAACATAAACATATATTTATAAACCTAAAGAAACTCCCAAATGTCTCACCGCAAAGGGTGTGTTAATTAATGCAAGTCAAAAAAAGCTGGTCTTCCTACGGGCATAGGATAATATAGGGAAAAAACTTTACTTCCGAAAACTAGTATAAAGGTTTAGCTAGTTTAGTCAATATGTTCAGACCTCATTTCAAGTCACACTCAGTTTTTGCTATTTTTGATTGTTATTGTGAGAGCCGGTCGTCGGATGTTTTAAAACTCTTCCTTCTCTGGCGCTTTTTCTCTCTTTGCATGTCTTTTCTTAAATGTATGCTAACCACTGTTTCTCTTTTTGCTGTGTTCACTACGATTTATTAAAGAAGTGTTTTTTCGTTTAGATTTTGCGAAATGACCAGAAGATAATTTCTTGGAATAGTTTGTCACATAGGGTCTATGCCACTGGCTCTTGACATGGAACTGTAAGGAACAATAATCTTACCTTAGTGGTTTTGATTTTCTGCCAAAAAAATCTTTCAGCAGTAAAAATTATGTTTTTTTTCTTATTAATATGTTGTATGAATTGTATTAAAACCTCACTTCTTTTTGATGTACTAATTTTTGTATAAACAATTTGCTGGACGCACACGCACACACAATACTATTTGAAATATCAGACAGACATCCAAAGAAGAATAAGCACCATGGCAAACATGAGCAAAGTGCATAGATTAAGCTGAAGAACTAAAGAGTGAGAGGATAGAGAAGCTTAATTATTGCAAGATAGTTCTTACAGAAGTATGTTTAGAGGTCTGATACCAATACTTGTGAAGGTACACACGGTTCAATATACACAGAAAGGGACAAAGAACTCCGAACAACGAGGCTCAAAAAGAAGAAGAGGATGGCAACACAAGCAGACCAAAGAGACCGACTCTGGTGGTAAGGGGTCAGTAGCTTAGACAGGTGTTCCTGGGCGAGGCCATGAAGACAACGGAGGCATGGTGTGATGATCTTGTCATCAATGCGAGTTTGGACTAGTAGGACAGTGATGCTGGTGAAGGAGGGGATGACATGGTTAACTTTTCGTCTATGGAAGACAATTTGACCAATATTTGGAACCCTTTGAAATCTTCCAGTATGCGGTTCAGGAGATCGACAGATTGCTACAGTAATTCATCGGAACAACACAAAAGTAGACATAAGCTTTTCGTGGTAGAATCTGACAGGAAGAGTTAGATGTTGATGATCCTGCGAATCTCAAGAAAGATGGACTTGCGTTAATAAGAGATTCGAAATATCCGTTGCTTATTATGTCTTATTATGATCAGTGTGATTCATTTTTATCAAGATTTCCATCAATGACAAAAAGGCAATATGAGTGACATGTGTTTGCCTCAGTAATGTATTTTCTATCATTGACGTTGAAACTCCTACACTTACGATTCCTGAGACACAAGTGCCAATTACTTGTATATTATTCATAAAAGTTTTGAAAATTTGAATAGTCATTGCTATAATTAGTCTTTGAATCATTGCTGTAAACTATGAGTTTGGTTTTATGAACTTCTGCACAGTCGTATATTATAGTTTTATTTTAATAACTTTGTTAATAGATTGTATTGCTTCGCCTAGTTTTGGATTTTCCTCACTATGGTGATTTTGGTGAGTGTAGACACATTTAGCCTCATGTCATCGTCTTCATCGTTATCATCAGTTCAATATGTTGATAAACTTTTGTTGTTTCTACTGCAATTACTGGTCTGGTATGCATTCCTCTCGTCATTCATCAGTTTCTCGTTCAGGGTTTCTTCTTATTTTATTTATTTATTTTTTTTTTTGTCATTTCTTTCTTCCTTTTTAAGTTTTCTTGTTCTTCCTTTACTTGCTTTTGCTTTGCCACAAAAGATGTAAAGTTCCCCCTAATTTTTTTCTTTTAGGTCTTTGAGTGGTGGTGGGGGTTTATACATATAAATATATATTTTCTCTTTCACGTTTGCCTCACTTTCAGACAGTTAAAAAGGTTTCCAATAAAAGAAGATTTATCTTGCAGACGGATGAAGACAGGCAATGTTCAAAAAGAAACGCTCATGACCTTTCAATCACTGGAAGTGGAAGGAGAAAGTGAGGGACGGAGGGAGAAAGGGAGGGAGCGAGAAGATGGAGACTAGCCTTTTGTCGTTTCCAGCTTTGTTTGCTCGGTGTTTGTCACAGGAGCAAGGTATTCACTTCCGACAGCTGGTCCACCAAAGAAAATTCGCTGTGCCGCTTCTTTCATCTAACAAATGTATATATTTACATGTATTTACCACACGCATTAACGTATTAATTATTTTGTGTAAATTATTCTATTATTTTATTGCCTATTTATGTATGCTATTACAAAGTTATGGCACACAAACTTTTCTACATTGTTGTACGACCCAGCAAATAAAATTCGAAAAGTAAATATCCTCAATGTAAGCGTCTGATTTGCAATTGTATAAAGATCACGTGATACACCCTTTCTAGGGCATGGAGTGTGAGTGGACCGTAGTTATCTCCCCTTATCATTGTTATCTCCCTTCGGTTAAACCCATCCTTGCATATCGGTTAAAACAAGTATTGAATGTAACTTTAGGCATGGAGTGAACTTTTAGCGGGACACCTTCTCCGAGTACACTAGAAACCAAACTGCGGCGCCTTTGTCGTTTACAGGGAGAGGTCACGTGACAGCAGGAAGACATTAAAAAGTCAGTAGTGAGATATAGGTATTGCCATTCTCTTTGTACCCGTCTGGCATACGTATCCTACTCCCCACCCCGTCCAAATCAATCCAGCTGTTACATGGGTACCTGTTGCTCCCCAAACACTCAAAGATCATGGTTAACCCTTTTTTTTTCTATCTTTCTACTGAATTCAATATTTCGATTTATTTAGTGTAATACTCAACAGCACGCTTACATTTACCGTTAGTGTGTTCTGGTGTAAAGCAACTGATCATGCCTCCACATCAAAAAAATCATCGGAGCATCGTTTATATGAACCTTCAGTGAGTTGAGCAGTATTTTGTTCTTTTATTTCTGAGGTAAAAATGCAAGCATAGTTGCAACTGATATAACGAGCTATAATAATGCGTTTCGTGCACTCGCTGTAACCAAGATTACCGAAAGCTGTGAAGACAAGTTAATGGCATCGCTTCCTGAAAGTAATGACTGGTTATTTTATTCGAAATTAGGTAATAATTCCAACTCTAATTTTTGCATCATGGGTTCATCTTTTGCTATTTTCCACTTTTCTACTAGTAAGTTAAAGGTGTACAAAAAAGGATTTAAAGCCGAGTTCAGAGGCAGTACAAAAATAGCCATGGCAACACACGTCTCACTAGGAATGGAAATTCCCAAATTTGCCAGGATGCTTAACATTCCTACTGGAAACCAGCACAGGAAGTCAGATACTACGACAGTGGCAAGGCGGCGAGCTATGATGATATCCTTTGACTTCTTTGTGGTCTTTTCCTTAAAAGAATTCGTTTGGACTGAGAAAAATATA
This sequence comes from Pomacea canaliculata, assembly GCF_003073045.1. Lineage (NCBI taxonomy): Eukaryota > Metazoa > Mollusca > Gastropoda > Architaenioglossa > Ampullariidae > Pomacea > Pomacea canaliculata. Next base: position 9,730,489 of record NC_037596.1, on the reverse strand, counting down.
CAGATCTGGCCCAGCGCTATAAACACAAACAGAACCATATTAAAAATAATTGTAACTCCGAAAGAATAATTACGACCTTTAAAGGTTTTCCTTAAAATTGGCAGCGGGACACAGATGGCGTATTGACCATAGAACTCCCAGTCAGTGAAGAATGGCAAGAGAGGAACAGCAGCCAGTGTAAAGCCCACAGCCCAGGCCAGTCCACACGCCCACGAGGCTGACCAGCGCTCAAAGCGGAATTTACTGAACGGAAAGCGGAGAACGATAAAACGGTCGATGGTGAATGAGACAGATGATCAAAGTCGACACCTCGCTGGACATGAAGGACAGGAAGCCGGCCACTTTGCAGGTCGTGCTGTCTCTCCATTGGAGGTCATGCCATAAATAGATTGACCGGTAGGTCTCGTCTGCTACCCCCAGTATAGCCAGATACACGCCCATGAGGAAGTCAGCTATACTTAGATTAGTAACAAATACATTGAAACCTGATGCAGACCTTGTTTTTTGGAGAATCTGTCGAAACAAAAAGCAACCGGTGTTGCCGACAATCGACAAAACACAGAAGAGCCACAGGAACACGCGGTACACGTCTGATCGCAACAGATCATCGCACGACGAAATTTCATCGACAGGAGCAAAACAGGAACCGGTCTCAAAAGAGTCTGGAAGATTCTGCTGACAGCAGAGTTTATAATTATCCGTAAAAATTTTATTAATGTGCTTTGCATTCTTAAAAACTTCCCTGGGAATTATCGCCAATGGGTTATTTCGCAAGTCGAGCTCTTTCAGTGATGGGAGGAAGATAAATCTCTCGTCTGTTATCGCTTCAACGTGGCCGAACGACATGTTCAGGACCTTGATGTTTGAAAAATTAGCAAAAATTTGGCTGTCAAATATCTTTATAGAAGTCTGAGTTAAATCAACATTTTCAAGGTTTTTATGTACATAAGGAAAGCCACTGTTTAGCAAATTAACAAGAGGATTTCTAGCTAAAACCAACTTCTTTAAATTGGTCAACATTATAAATGAGTTAAAGTCTAAGAAAGTAATATAATTATCACTAAAATCTAGAGTTTGCAGGTTTGGTAGTTTAACTGGAGTAAAACGAGTTAATCCACAAGACGCTAAGCTAAGCCAAATAATATTAACGTTTGACCAAAAATCTTCCATCGTCATACCTGAGTGTGTGCCGTCCAGGTAGCGGATTTCGGGGAAATCTTCTACACGAAACTTTTTCTTGCAAACAAATGCCAGAGCCTGACAGAAACACTCACCAGGGCAGTTCAATCCACAGAAAGTCTCGTCGTCGTGTTGCGGACACTGTGGCCAGCCGTCGCACACGTTGTCTGGATGGACACAAACACGTGATCCACGACAGCGATAGAAGCCCGGACACGTGTATCGCTGACAGTCCTCCTCGTCCTCGTGGGACGGACAGTCGTACACACCGTTACAGCGCACGTACACGGGCAGACAGTAAGCCGACTCACCTGCACACCGGAAGTGCGTTTGTGGACATGACTCAGAAGGTGCGAGAGGTACTTGGTAAAAATCACCTTCACCGTCAAAGTAAACTACTGCTGGAGGAAACAATCTAGTCTTTGGAGGATATTTATAAAAATATGAATGAGTACAATCCTCGTCTGAACCATCCCAACAGTCTTGATACAGGTCACAGAAGTCTGTGTAAGAGATGCACTGACCGTTACGACAGGTAAATTCTCGACATTTGTGGTTGTGTTCACAAAAGTTCTCATCAGATCCATCGAGGCAGTCGGGCCTAAAATTACACACAAGACTGTAGGGAAGTGTGGCAAGATGATCATCACAAGTAAACATTTGTGTCTCAACAAAAATATTGAAACCAGTTGTAGTTCGGCAGGAAAGAGGAAGGCCAGCTACTCCACAAAAACATTTTGGATCACAGGACAGGAAAGAGTGGGTTACATGACTTGAAGGACAAAGGGTGATAGAAACTTTTATATTAACCCAAGCTGAAAAAGACACTGTAATTTCAGAAATGGGCACTGTGGTTTGTCTGATATGTTTTTCAAGATGAGCATCATATTCACATACAACACGGTGTTCACCAGGTGAAGCGCATTCTAACAACAATGCACGCGATGGGTGGAAGTAGTCATAGAAGCCACAGACTTTTCTCGAAAGATCATCAAAAAAATCCTGAGTTGTGTTAGTTTCATAAGAGATGGTGTCATCAGCCCACTTTAGAACATATTTGTAGTATTTTGGCCAATTTATATTCGAAGTTTTCAACCCAATCATAGCCATGTAAGGACTTTTGCCAAATGTAAACAATTTCAAGAATGCGTTCCACTCTTCCTTCGACTTCACGCTAGCTAAAGTCCCTCCTAGCTTTATACATTCATAGTCTACAAAGTTCCATGAATTCATTTCATTTCTTTCGATGTACTTGTAGCATTTGTCACCTGCTGCAACTAGTCCATTACACGCGGGACTGCTGTAGGGACAGTGAGGTCCCTCGTCCTCACCTCCATGACACTCCGGCTCTAGGTTGCACTCCAGGTGTTGTTTGAATGAGTTATAGACGGGCAAAGAACAATCCCAAAGTCCACTGTTCAAACGGCGAGGGGTTTCATACGAGGGGTGAAATGTGAATAACATTTGAAAGCCACCGCCCTCATTGTTCGTCGCTTCCAGTCGAAGGAGAACATTTGTTTCAACACTTACTGGACCCTTCTGTAAGCCATGAAGTCTTGTGAAAAGGATAAGAGATCCGTTGTTGTTGACTGTGTACAGTGACAATACATCCTTTCCAGGGTACATCATATTGCTAACATCAAGATGCACTTGTGCAAAGCTGATCATCATCACGTGACCATCCGGGGCAGTAATCTGCGCTGTGGCGTTTGTACCACAGGGATATTGCTTACTGTCATCAAACCCGTGTGACATGACATAGCCCGACACTGGGGATGTAAAGACTATAGGAAGTGTGTACAACACGCTTTTCTCCACCACCTCAAAGTGTACTTCAAACTCCAAAGTGAGTGATACGTTTTGGAGATTGTCATAAAAGAAGAAAGATTGTTGGTTATGACCACTTACTGTTATTGTCTGGCGTCTCTTGATGGCTTTGCAGTTGTAAAAAACCTTAGGACATCTTTTGAAGTTACTGACGACAGTGACTGAGACATCGATCAAGCATGGATCCAAGAGAAAACGCACAAAACTTGATATAAAATAGCCTGTAGGTACTTCAACGGACCAAACACAGTCGGGAACTGACCTGGGGGATGTTTCTCCTCCCGATTTCCCATAAATCACACCTCTTAAGCCAGAAAACTGAAATTTTTTTAGATATCCGCACTCATTAATGTTCATAAAAAATGAATCTGTTTCCTCTTTCGGACGATAAGTATCAGCAGTCCATACTGTAGTAACATTACCTCTGTGTTTTTTACTATCTAGGTTCTCGTCTGACCGTTCCGTTGTCGAATCCAAGGACCTTGGACTTCCCGAGTGCGGGATGTCGATGTCCGTCTCATTTTCGTATGACAATGAACCGCTAATTAATGCATGATTATTTATTTGAATGTGCGTGTCATCTGTATGACATGAATGGATCATTGATGACAGCAATACCGCCACTAACACGATTTTCTGATCCGAGAACCTTTTTGTTCGCCGATTATCTTGTGTACTACATCCAAAGCAAGAGCAAGAGTTCATCATCGAGATGAGTCTCACGTGACCGGCCACACTCTTACAATCGTTCCACAACTGTTCAGAGTTGTATGGAAGCATATTATTATCACCTTTATTGTATTTCAGGAGTGTAAAATTTAAGCCTAGTACAAGACAAGCAGTAGACTAATAAAAAAAATTTTTAAGGTGTTGCTTTTATCTACAAATTTTTTTTCCAGTTGAATGCTTAAAACATTTTACTTCACGCGAAACGAATGCCTCATGTTTACCTCATTTTTATCCACGGTCATCTCTGTCCTTCATCAACTCATACTTCACACCATATGTTGATACAGTCTTTCCCTTAACACTTATCCACCTAAGCCAAATGGTTTTCTGTAATTAATCACATTAAAACTAACGGTCACAGTCTTGCTGGTGATAGAATGCAGTGAATGTGTGTGGTTTACCGTGTCCAGAGAACGGCATGGTCATTGGTGAGCCTCTTCTTCTTCAATCTTTGAACAAATCAGTTCCACATGGACATCTTGTGGGAACTAAGTAGCAAAGCTACAGAACTACAAAGTATATCTGCTCACAACTTATGAAAAAAGCGCCAAACATTCTCAACAAATAAATCGGAAACACACGAATCGTTGACTTTTCCATTTATCTACTGTCAACGGGCACGCCCTAAGTATTTCTTTAATCATGTAAAGACTATTAAGTTTTATACAATATCGAGGGTAAGATAAAGCACTTCTGACAGTAGGTGGTGTAGAGTTTGTGGGAGAATTTGATTAAACTTAAAATCACAATATCTTTTTTCTATGTCACTGCTATTGTTTTAGTAATAATAAGAAATAAAAACAAATGTTTCTGTCTTGATCTTACCTTCGGAAACAAAAATAAATAGTTAAGACCTAAAATGTATTTTCTATGGAGTCTTTAATAAAATGTAATAAAATATTTCTTCTTCAGGCTAGTACTACTTGGTCTTAAATTAAACACATGTGTGTGTGTGTGTGTTCACATATGCTCACTTCTGCTTACGAAGTCCTAAATACTGCTTAATACTTATAACTTTTTTGAAGAACACAATTCTACTCAATTTGTAAAATTCGGAGTTTGTATTTGCTTTCAGTGAAGAAAAAATAAGAGATTTCGTTTCTGGTTTTCTCCACACTGCCTTGGTAAAATACGCTCATTTTCCTGACACTTTAATTATTAATAAAAACAATCCATTTGTCTCAAAACGCTATTTAGTAAACTAACCGTTACATTTAAATAACAGACTTAGCGACAACCGAGGTTTTATGAAGTCTAGGTCTTAGGAACAACATGTGAAAGTGTTTACGGTGGACTGGCAATAGTCCTAATGCAATCACTCTAAATTCATTTCGGTGAAACAAAAAATGGATAAATAGCTGTAGTAATTCCAAATGAATATACAATCTGCTTAAAAGGTGCAAACATAAGGATGCACAGTCAATTGATAAACGATTGCTAAAGAAAGTTTCTCTTACCTTCGACCGACGAGATAGCAATTTCTTTGTCACAACAGAGGCGTTGAAGGGCATTTCTGAGGTGGACGAAGCTCATGTGCCTCCAACATGATTTTTCTTGAATACCTCATATTGGTGACATTTCTTGCTTTAGATGTTAGGAAACACTTTCACTTCAGATGTTGCGATGCGAGCACAGAGCATGGAAATAGCCGAGCGACACCCACAAGTAACAATCTCACTCATGTCCTGGATGACACCACCGGTTACCGGCATGATGATCATTTAAGCAAGAATATTTCTCCCTCTCTTCAACCTTTCGATTTTAAACTTGACAGTAGTCTGATTAGAAATAGTCATACAGATTTGTGGAAATCTCTCAGTACAAAATATCCGACCACACTTGATAATAACTGGAATACATACGAGAGCATCGTTCGAAGAGACGAGCAAAGACCAGAAACCATTTACGAAGTCAACGAAACACTTTGTGTAACACAGAAGATGATTACATTCTCAGGCCAGACGGGTGTTATTCACGGTTTAATCAACAGGAATCTTGACTGTACCTTTAGAATTGTCGTTCCTGAAAGCAAGTACGTTGAAGTCAGGCTGGACTACTCTAGAGAACTGGAAGAGGTTATCATCAAAACTTCAGAAGATGAGGAATTTTCAGATCTGACGACCACCTTAACCTTCGTCAGCTTCGAGCGTCTTTTCCCGTTGTTGCTGGGTGGATCCAACCAGATATTTGTTCAAATCAGGACAGTTAATGCCATCATCGAATTTAAAATAAGGTTTACAGCCAACGACGAAGACTTGCGAATGACGCTTCCGCTCGTGCGTACGTCGCTTACGTCCGGCTACGTGACCACGTGGGGCTTTGACGAGAACAGGAGACACCCATGCTTTATGAACGCTTCTCGTACTGTCCATGTTCCCCCAAACCACGTGGTCATGGTCAGCTTCTATATCGATATCCACTCTTATGAACGTATGAATCTTTGCTCAATGATTTCCATCCAACTCTACGAAATTCATCACGAAAACTTGTCACTGAAGATGGAGATTTGCTATAATTCAGTAGTACCTGCTCTCGTGCTTATTCATTCTATACAAGTTCGTTTCTACGCACACATATGTTTCAGAAAAGGCTTTAAAATGAGTTTTTCGTTCCACACTGTCAATGAATCGCCAGTCAAGCTGGACAGCGGGCTGTGGGATTGTTCCCTTCCTCACTACAGCAAGTTCAAACAACACCTGGAGTGCAATCTGGAGCCAGAGTGCCACGGAGGAGAAGACGAGGGGCCAAGATGTTTATTCAGCAGTTTTGCCTGTAACGGCTCGGTTGCCGTGGGAAATAAATGCTATTCTTCATTTAAATCCAAAGGATACTCAACCTGGTCTTCTGCTAGTCGGGAGTGCAGAAACAGAGGAGGTAACCTTGGCAACACAAAGACTAAGCAGGAACGGAATGCTTTCAATAAAATGTATCATTTTGACAAGTCGCCATTTGATATGCATGTAGGCTTGAGTACATACGATGGTACCTTACCCCCACAGTACAAGAAAGTCTTGGTCTGGTCTGATGGCACTGTTGCTTATGATTATGTTTATCTCGCCTTCTCAGTGGGGAGAATATCTGTCAACATATATAACACACACTGTTCCATTTTCTCTCTCCATTTTGATGACTTTGCCCTGCAGCCTTGCATCCAACAGTTTCAAGAAGGAATTCCGTTGTGTGAGTTTTACCTCCCAACACTGAATGTGTCTAAAATGTCTCCACAGATGTCAAGCTTTAAAAATGACAATGTCATAAAAAACAACAATAGTCTCTATGTATCGTGTCCTGATGGTCACTTTACTTTCGACTTCCTGTCATGTGACCAAGCTAGTCATTGTGGTGCACAGATGTCTGCTCTGCATTGTCTGACCTGGACGAGGAGCAAAAAATCTGTTTTGACCGCCATGTTTATGTGTCGGGACCACACTAACAGTCTTCCCTACAGTCTTGTGTGTGATTTCAGACCAGACTGCCTGGATGGATCTGACGAAACGTTCTGCACACGTGACCATCACTGTGATGGATTCAAGTGTCGTAACGGTCAGTGCATCGAACTGAGCAAACGCTGTAACATCGACAGGGACTGCTGGGATGCCTCCGACGAAGACTGTGTCACGTTTCAAGAATGGACAGTCCCCAGAACTCCCTTTCATGCACCTCCGGCAGTGATAGACTTCTCTCAGCAAGATGACATTATCTACAAGGAACTTAACAGTTCTGACGCATGCCCAGACACGCACTTCCGGTGTCCACCTGACGGCTACTGTCTACCTGTGTACGTCCGGTGTAACGGCGTGTACGACTGCCCTTATCACGAGGACGAGGAAGACTGTGCGAGTTACACGTGTCCAGGTTTCTACAGGTGTCGCGCCTCCACCGTGTGCGTGCACGTTGACCACATGTGTGACGGCCGACCACAGTGTCCACAACACGACGACGAACTGTTCTGTGAGCTCAGCTGCCCACAAGGGTGTGTATGCCAGGGATGGGCATTTGTTTGTCCAACGATGTTTGATACCCAGAAATTCCCTGCCATGCGTTATTTGGACGCCATCGGGTCTGGAATGTCCACCACAGAACTGTATCCCAGCATTCACCTCGTGTGGCTCAGTCTCTCAGCTTGTAACTTACAAAATATTTCCAACATGTCGCTTCCTAGTCTCCAAACATTTGACCTGAGTGAAAACCTCATTACCTGGCTCGACATGTCGTATTTTATGCAATTTGAAAATCTCCAAGTTCTTCGTCTTAGTGGCAATCCGTTGCAAACCTTATTCACAAGTTACACTGCATCCCATTCGCCTCTAGCTTATCTTGATATATCACGAACTTTCTTAAGCAAGCTCGAAGAGAAAATGTTTTCGTTTTTTCCCAATATCAAGGTTTTAAATCTGTCTTTCAGTTTGATTAAAGTGTTTGGTTCTGAACAGTTCCACTACATTCACAACTTGACCGAGTTAGACATCAGAGGAACTGACATGAAAATAATTCCCAGAGAGACTCTGAGGCATCTAAGGTCACTTCGGACTATTCACGCCAGCTATTTCACTCTTTGTTGTCAAGAAATTCTTCCCGATGTGAAGGATTTGCTTTGCTTAGCACCGATCGACAGTTTTTCATCTTGTCAGAATCTGTTGCGTTCGAAACCTCTGAAGGTGATTCTCTGGATCCTGTGTTTCACGTCCATCGCAGGAAACATTTGTAGTGTTTTATACACTATTTTCTTAGAGAAAGATAATATTAGCTGGACCTTCAGGTTTCTGATGATTAATTTAAATTTCTCAGATCTCTTTATGGGTATTTATCTGTTTGTTATTGGTGTCGCAGATCAGGTGTATGGAGAACATTATTTATGGTACGAGCAATCGTGGACAGGTGGACACCTTTGTCAAAGTGTCGGCGTTGTTTTCTTTGTCTCAAGTGAGGTGTCTTTGATGACTTTGGTCCTCCTAGCAGCACACTGCATGTTGTTATCAAGTCTTAAAAATAATCACTCACAATATAAATTAATAATTTGCATCTGCTGCTGCTTCACCTGGATCGTTGGACTAGTTCTCGCGGCTTTGCCGTTGTTTCTAATGACACCTCAGCCAGATTTTTACCGGCAAAACTCGGTCTGTGCACCTTTACCGGTTCATAAGGATGGTTTCATCGGGTGGACCTATGAATTTTCAGTTTTTGCAGTCCTGAATCCTGTCTTAGTTATGACGGCTGATATACTTTATTTCTTCAGCATCAAGAAGACATCAGGAAACGTTCGTCCAGACGATCATCCCGAGATTGTGGAAAGAAAAGCCAATCGACGACTAACCATTCTGCTAGTTACAAAAACATTGTCATGCTCTCTCATGAGTTTCGTGGGACTCACGACTCACATAGGAACATCGTATTCTCTTGAAGTCCTCAGTGTGCTGGTCTTGCTGGTCTGTCCGATGAGCACCTCCATCAACCCTGTCCTGTACGCCGTGAGCGTCCTCCGTGAGGCGAGAAGAAAACTGCGGCGGCTACGGTTGCTGAAGATGTTGAAATCTCGCCGCATGAATATGCAGAAAACACTCGTTTCCTCCCTTAAAATACAGCATCCTTAAGAGTGAGCGGCTTAGCTTTAAAAAAGTCATTATTATTTTCGTGTATAACGTGAAAAACCTGAAAAATATTTCTAGCAGAAACGAGTTAGACAGAACAGCTATTTTATCAGTGCTTGGAAACTCTAACGATTTTACATATTATAAGGACTAAGCCAGACTAAGTCTTTGGCATCATCTGACCCCGAGAGTGCTGTGACTCTGCAGCAGCAAACAGCATCCACCCGCACTGCAGCAGCCGCCACCCGGAACACACAGACATCGCGCGGTGCTGTTTATCGTCTCGCACCATGACAACAGCTTACAAGCACCAAAGCTGGCACAATTCTTCATTTCGTCTGTAACAACATTGTAACCGCCCACCGCAGCCTGCCTCAATCTTTACATCTGACGAAAAACATTCTATCATGTATGACAATTCTTAAAAATCCAACCATCGCTTTGCTAGTCCTTTTAAAGTAAAAAAAAAATACTTCTGCTGGATTATTCCAGACAAGTCTTACAAATGTTTTCTTTATTTGAGTTATTGTCATTGGATTGTACTTGAGATTCCTTTTGCGGGTTAGTATATGTTTAATTCATCAATATGTTTAAAAATGTCATGATCGTTGTATATCCTAAGCTATAATTCGTTCCTTACTCCACCATTTTTATACTTCTTTTAAAGTTTTGTTCACTCATTTTGCATCTTCTTTTTTGTTCCTTAGATTATTACTCTTAGATGAATATCCATGTGTGTAGCTGTGATTCGACGAGTGACATTGTAATTAAAATAGATTATATAAATGTGACATTAATTAAACACTTCTGTCAACTTTCTTCTACTCGTAGTCTGAAAGCCAAAGCAAAAAAAATTAAAAATAAATAAATAATAATAATAAAATAAATCATGTACTTCTGCACATTGAATAAGTAAACTTTGTCTTATTTTTCAAGTCTTGACAATAGAAGATCGTCTTCCAGCCAAAAACACAAAGCTCATCCCGCTCAGATGTTTCTCCGACAGGTGACCCCACGACATTTTATCTGATGTTCACACTTACCATTTATTTGTTGGCTAAGATTTAAGCATCGTAAGACAGTTTCCGAGGTTCAAGCGACACAAAATAAAAATTTCGTAAACAATACACTCTTTCCAGTTGACAGATCACATCATCTTTGCACGACATCTTGTAACTGAAACTAAAACTCTAATAGCGACTAGTGAAAGCGAAACAAAAAGAGTGTACGTGAGCTGAAAAAAATGTCATAACAAGATAGTAATTTTAAAAAATAGTCATTAAGTCTTGATGTATGCAAAACAAAGACAGTAAGGTATATTCAATGGCTAAAATCCTAGAGAATTTATCTCAAAAGGTCTTCCGGTCAAAAAGATTGTTAAAGCTGCCTGCTCCTGAAGAGTGGATTGCTTCTTTTACATAGAAGATAATTCATACTAATCCATTTACCCTGTAAGCTTATATATCAGCTTGATGATGATGATTTAGCTTTTAATAAAATGTGTTCTAAGTAATCATCTTTTTTTCCAAAGACTTCTTACAATTTTTTTCAGAACTGTAATTCATTTAAAGGTCAACACGAGCGCTCAGAAACAGAGCTGCAAACAGAACATTATCACTAAAACATATTCTGGTGGTATTTTATGACGAAGAGGCACAAGAAATACCATAACTATTATATTAATTTTTTTCTCTTAATCACGCCTGGATTTGTCCATAAAGCAGGAAGTGACAAAATGGTAGTATTTCTAAAAATAGAATCGTTTGCATGAGCTGTTTATGTCACTGTAACTCAATCATCTCTCGCCCATTATTTCACCCACATAAGAACATTCATGTCTTAGACACTGACCATCAGGATTCACGAAATTTGCATTTTATTTATTCTTCATCATATGATACACTTCCATATATAGCAGCTGGACAATTCTTCGACGGCGTCTTTAAAGATTAGTAAATCTGCTTCAAGTTTGGCAGACTTCAAAGTTAGACGCCTCTGAATACAAATTATAAGAGAAGAGTGGTTTGTAAGCATATCACACTCTTAAATCGGCGATGTCTTGCACTTCATTAGGATGAAGGCGGACTATCAGCGAGCTGTATTCTGTACTCGGAAACTGGATAGAACAAATGCCTGTAACGGGGCGTGGTTCTTCTACTAACATGAAGGTGGAATTCCCGAACTCCTCTTCAGTCCCATCCTTGACAAACCAACATTTCGTAAATTTCGTTTTCTTTCAATTGACGATGATGATGGTGGTGACGATAACGATAACGATGATGATGAATATGAGGAGGAGAAGGACGTTGAAGATGACGAGGAAGATGATGATAATGAGTTATACAAACGGATTGTAACAAACTATTATATAATTTAATAAAATAATACAGAATTATTTGTGCAACGTTTCTTTGCACTAGAAAAATAATTCAGCATTTTACAATAATAAAACTGTAGGCGGTTCAAGCAAAGGCGTGTAATAACATAAACGTATCGCATTAATTTTCACTCTACTACAAATTTTTCTGTACTTAAAACCTGTATAATGAAGAATAACTTGAAATAAACTGTTCACCATACCAGTTATTAAATAACACGTACCTCGGCCAGCTTAATGAATTGGCATGTGTAATGTCTGCTTAAGATGTAAATATTTTCAACTTCACAGCCTGCGGTATACATGGTCTGGTCTTGATTTGGTTCTATCCCGCAACCCAAGGTTGGGTTATCTGGAAACATATTTAATAAGAATCACCGCTTCCATTTAAAAATGGATATGTGAGAAATAAAACGAAAAGATGGTGACATATGAGACGGCAGCTGTCACAAAATAAGGTAACAACTAAAAGCGAAATGTAGGAACTTTTCATTCATTTACACACACAAAATTTCAATAATAAATCGCGAGAAATAAAATTCAAAAGTGGAAATTAATACTTCCAAAAGTATCTGTATGAACTAGACGTTTTTCATGGGTAGCCAACAAGCAGGTTTATAGAGATATGAGCAGAAATCCAGTAATCTGATCTCATAAATGCTTATGATTAACAGAAGAGGAATAGATTGTTCATCCACGAAAACGCCTTAGCTAAGTGAGGATCAGTTTCTTTTCTGTGGATTTTACTTTCAGGAATTTTTTTTTTTATTTATTTCTATATGTCGGAGAACACCACGGCTGTGTGGAAGGTCTCGATCCCTCCAAAACTCAATCAAAAGCATTACAGAGATCTAGGGTAGAGGGAGGTTGTACAAGTGTATAATAAGACAATGAAAGGTGTAGCTTGATGACCACAAAGGGACTAAACTTGTGGTCAACCTTGTGTGCTCTCTGAAAGCTTCCATCACCATTTCTGTTGCCTACATCTTTGCTGAAAAAAATCAGGGACCAACTCGACCTTCTTGCTGCTCACGCTCACTACACACCAAGCCACAGATCTAAACAGTTTTCAGTTCAAAATTAAGGGGTAATAAATAATCTATGTACTTACCTCTTATGGCTAAGTTGCAGGTGTAGTCAGTCATGTACGTGGTGCTGTACGTATTTATGTTATCAAAAGCCCTGCAGGTGATGCTCAAGGACTCCAGCACAGCAGGTGAGAATATTTTCAGAACGCTGGAGCCGTCATCCGATCGCTCTGCGGCAGCACCAGTGAGCAGTGAACTGCAAAATTCACCCCGTAAACACACCGCAACATTCAGGAGGCTGATTTCATCGTTATTGCTGCCATCCCTTTTCAACAGGTGCCAGGACACATGCTGGTCAGGCGTGAGGTCTACACATTTAAAAAATAGGGGAGCCGGATCCACATCCATAGGAGAGTCAGAACTGCACCCTTCGATAGCATGACCTATAAATGTAGCACATAATATTTTAAAATTTATTTTACATCAAACAAATATTCACATTTAAAAAATTCAGTTGCCATTTTTACACTAAATTTCATTTGAATTGTATAAAATACTATAAGGGAAATATCAAAATATAATTACCAAATAAATGACCAAAAGATTTCATCTCTCATTCTTTTTTTTAGTTTTATCTTAGCTCTACGTAGTCTTTTTTCTCCTCCTCCTCTTCTTCTTTTCCTCTTCTCCTCCTCCTCATCATCATCATCATGATGTAATCATTATCTTTATAGAATTTATTGCTTATTATGGTTAGCGAAAGGCTTACCTGAGCAGTCCTTCAGTATTACAAGAAAAACAAGGCTGGCAAGTACAGACATCGTTGTGTTGATCGAAATGCCCGGATTATGAAAACAGAGAAGTTATTTTGCTCGAGATCTTTTCCCCAACAGATAGACACAAAAACCTGGAAACCGAAAATTGTGGTGCAAATAATAATAAGTCTATAAAGATTTCACTTTAATGACAGGGTCAAATGAACAAATGCTTCATAATTTAGGCAAAGGTTGAAATAATGATTTTCTGAAATATTTCCGATACATATTTTGGACTATTTTAGTCAGAGAAACTTTGTCAATATGGTTTCTACGAGACAGGAGCTACGAAGAGGCGACCTTACCAGTCCTGTGTAGCTGTCAAAGTGAAGGAGATGGAGATGCTGCTTACTCACTGGCTGGTTTGATTTATTTCTTTGGGACACCAACAAACCTGTCCAACAAAACAGTGCAGATGTCACAGGAGGGAGGAACAGCAATAAACTTTGGTGCTTCAGTGTAATTGCTGTCCTGCGGATATCCAGACAAGTGAGGGAGTGTTGACAAAAGGAAAGTCATCATGTCCACAGGTTAGTCAGGCTTTCGAGTGAAGGCATTAGAAATTCAAGGAGGGATTGTGTTTTGATTTATTGTTCAAGACAAATCAAAGAAAGCAGGTAAAATATTTGATATTGTACATCATAAATTATGAATGTGTTTTGCTAAGATATATGTGTTTAACATGTCCATTGTAGTCAATGCTTCCAAACATAGTGATATATATAATATAATGAATTTAATACACGATTCCCTCCTTGGCTTAATTAATATTTTTAATAAATCCTTAGAGAAAGTCTGTTGTAAGCAGTGGAAACTATTATAAAAGAAAAACACATCAGTGTATGTGCATGTGTTATTGTCTTTCTGTCTACTGGCTCACAAATATTTTGTACCTCTGACCTGCCTGATACGATCTTTCATGATTAAACTAATTTACTGACTGTTGTAGTGTCTTCGAAGTTTTCATAATTTTTTAAGATCGCGAAATACCACTAAAGAAAAATGAAAAATACCGCAAGAATATGAAGCATGGTTGGTTTATCGACATGTTCATGTTTTATTTTTTTTTTTTTTTTCATACATCTGTAGTTGATACCACCTGATTTAAAGAAAAAAAGATGATAAAATCATGATATTACACAGGAGTTATTAGGCGGTAACTATGTGTGGTTTCCATCAAGATGAACAAAGGAAAACATTTTTTTTTGTTTCCGCGTCTTTGCTTTTTTTAAAATTTCAACTTCATGGAAATTTCAAAGTTTGATGGCTATCTTCTGTTTGCGTGACTGTAAGCATCATATACTCTGTTCCACAAGGATAGTTACTGCTAGACTCGGACATTCAGTCAATGGAATCCCGTTATCAAAACAAATGAAGCGTATTAATTCCATAAAGGGTTTTAATGGCGGTCATCATCTGTGGTTTCCATCAAGAGGAACGAACGATTATGCTCGAACACAAAACAGCCGAAGTCTGGTAATATTTTTTTAATAATTTTCAGGTTAAGCATGGATGCCTGATTATTTTGAAAGCAAGAATCAAAGAAGATGAAAACCTGTACTGCACATAAAAAAACAAACAAAATGTTTCGCTGGGATGATTTTTAATAATGGTATATATTTATATATTACAGCCACAGAATGAAAAAAATTGCTCCAGGTTTGCATATCATATCAAGGAACAAAATTTAGGGAAAATGTTTTTGAAAATTAAGTGAAAGAATGTTGGGACACTCGATCATTTGTTCTTCTTATTTACTAAATGGTTTTAGTAGGAAAGACATTCCGGAGGAGAATGAGGAGGCTGGGGCTACAAATGTCACCCTACCGTCCACCTCCTCTTTACCTGTCTGTTGTAGTGCATGTGGTAGTACCATCTACATGTCGTAGTCTTGCTATACTGCCTTCATATACATATATCCACAGCTGTCGGAGGTAGTGGTACGGTCGATATGCTCCTCCACACCTTACCAGCACAGTGAAGTGGTGAGGGTGATTGTGATATTATCAGATCTCATTGACAGGGACAGGTAACTCTCACTGATTGGTGGCTGACAGCATAAAGAAGCCAACATCAGGAGACTTGCGTCCAGACGTTCATCCCGAGATTGTGGAAAGAAAAGCCACTCGACGACTAACCCTTCTGCTAGTTACAAAAACATTGTCTTGCTCTCTCATGAGTTTCGTGGGGGTCACGACTCACATGGGAACATCGTATTCTCTTGATGTCCTCAGTGTCCTGGCCTTACTGGTCTGTCCTCTGAACTCCTTCATGAACCCTGTCCTGTACGCCGTGAGCGTCCTTCGTGAAGCGAGAAGAAAACTGCGGCGGCTACGGTTGCTGAAGATGTTGAAATCTCGCCGCATGAATATGCACAAAACACTCGTTTTCTCCGTTAAAATACAGCATCCTTAAGACTGAGCGGCTTGGCTTTAAAAAAGTCATTTATTATTTTCGTGTATAACGAGAAAAACTTGACAAAAATATTTCTAGCAGAAACGAGTTAGACAGAACAGCTATTTTATCAGTGCTTGGAAACTGTAACGATTTTACATATTATAAGGACTAAGCAAGACTAAGTCTCTGGCATCATCTGACCCCGAGAGTGCTGTGACTCTGCAGCAGCAAACAGCATCCACCCGCACTGCAGCAGCCGCCACCCGGAATACACACAGACATCGCGCGGTGCTGTTTAGCGTCTCGCACCATGTACCAAAGCTGGAACAATTCTTCATTTCGTCTGTAACAACATTGTAACCGCCCACCGCAGCCTGCCCCAGACTTTACATCTGACAAAAAACATTCATCATTTATGACAATTCTTAAAATCCAGCGATCTCTTTGCTAGTCCTTTTCAAAAAAAATACTTCTGCTGATTATTCCAGACAAGTCTTACAAATGTTTTCTTTATTTGAGTTATTGTCAGTGAATTGTACTTGAGATTCCTTTTCCGGGTTAGTATATGTTTCAGTCATCAACGGGTTTAAAAAGTCGTGATCGTTGTTTATCCTAAGCTATAATTCGTTCCCTCACCACTTTCCCACCTTACTCCACCATTTTTATACTTCTTTTAAAGTTTTGTTCACTCATTTTGCATCTTCGTTTTTGTTCCTTAGATTATTTCTCTTAGATGAATATCCATGTGTATAGCTGTGATTCGACGAGTGACATTGTAATTACAATAGATTATATAAATGTGACATTAATTAAACACTTCTTTCAACTTTCTTCTACTCGTAGTCTGAAAGCCAAAGCAAAAATAATAATAATAAAAAAAAAAAAATAAATCATGTACCTCTGCATATTGAATGTGTAAACTTTGTCTTATTTTTCAAGTCTTGGCAATAGAAGATTGTCTTCCAGTAAAAGCACAAAACTCATCCCGCTCAGATGTTTTTTTTTTCTGACAGGTGACCCCACGATATTTTATCTGATGTTCACACTTACCATTTATTTGTTAGTAAAGATTTAAGCATCGTGAGACAGTTTCCGAGGTTCAAGCGACACAACATATAAATTTCGTAAACAATACACTCTTTCCAGTTGACAGATCACATCATCTTTGCACGACATCTTGTAACTGAAACTTAAACTCTAATAGCAACTAGTGAAAACGAAACAAAAAGAGTGTATGCGAGCTGAAAAAATGTCATAACAAGATAGTAGTTTAAAAAATAGTCATTAATTTTTGATGTATGCAAAACAAAGACAGTA
Source organism: Pomacea canaliculata (assembly GCF_003073045.1). Lineage (NCBI taxonomy): Eukaryota > Metazoa > Mollusca > Gastropoda > Architaenioglossa > Ampullariidae > Pomacea > Pomacea canaliculata. The sequence continues at coordinate 9,713,232 of NC_037596.1, read as the reverse complement.
AGCTATATTCAATGGCTAAAATCCTAGAGAATTTATCTCAACAGGTCTTACGGTCAAAAAGATTGTTAAAGCTGCCTGTTCCTGAAGAGTGGATTGCTTCTTTTACATAGAAGACAATTCATACTAATCCGTTTACCCTGTAGGCTTATATATCAGCTTGATGGTGATTTAGCTTTTAATAAAATGTCTTCTAAGTAATCATATTTTTTTCATAAAGCTGCTTGCAATTTTTTCAGAACTGTAATTCATTTAAAGGTCAACACGAGCGCTCAGGAACAGAGCCAGAAACAGAACATTATCACTAAAACATATTCCGGTGGTATTTTATGACGAAGAGGCACAAGAAATACCATAACTATTATATTAATGTTTTGTCGTAATCACGTCTGGATTTGTCCAGAAAGCAGGAAGTGACGAAATGGTAATATTTCTAAAAATAGAATCGTTTGCATGAGTTGTTTATGTCACTGTAACTCAATCATCTCTCGCCCATTATTTCACCCACATAAGAACATTCATGTCTTAGACACTGACCATCAGCATTCAAGAAATTTTCATTTTATTTCTTTTTCATCATACGATACACTTCCATGTATAGCAGCTGGACAATTCTTCGACGGCGTCTTTAAAGATAAGTAAATCTGCTTCAAGTATGGGAGACTTAAAATTTAGACGCCTCTGAATACAAATTATAAGAGAAGAGTGGTTTGTGAGCACATCACACTCTTAAATTGGCGATGGCTTGCACTTCATTAGGATGAAGGCGTACAATCAGCGAGCTGTATTCTGCACTCGGAAACTGGATAGAACAAAAGCCTGAAACGGGGACTGGTCTTTCTGTCACTAGGAAGGTGGAATTCCCGAAGATCTCTTCAGTCCCATCCTTGACAAACCAACATTTTGAAAATTTCATTTTCTTTCAATTGACGATGATGATGGTGGTGACAATAACGATTATGATGATGATGAAAATGAGGAGGAGAAGGACGTCGAAGATGACGAGGAAGATAATGATAATGAGTTATACAAATGGATTGTAACAAACTATTATATAATTTAATAAAATAATACAGAATTCTTTGTGCAACGTTTCTTTGCACAGGAAATAAATTCAGCATTTTACAATAATAAAACTATAGGCGGTTCAAGCAAAGGCGTGTAATAGCATAAACGTATCGCATTAATTTTCACTCTACTACAACTTTTTCTGTACTGAAAACCTGTATAATGAAGAATAACATTGAAAATAAACTGTTCACCATACCAGTTATTAAATAACTCGTACCTCGGCCAGCTTAATGAATAGGCATGAGTAATGTCGGCTTATGATGTAAATATTTTCAATGCGACAGCCTGCGGTATACATGGTCTGGTCCTGATTTGGTTCTATCCCGCAAGACATGGTTGGGTTATCTGGAAACATATTTAATGAGAATCACCGCTTCCATTTAAAAATGGATATGTGAGAAATAAAACGAAAAGATGGTGACATATGAGACGGCAGCTGTCACAAAATAAGGTAACAACTAAAAGCAAAATGTAGGAACTTTTCATTCATTTACACACAAAAAAAAATTCAATAATAAATCGCGAGAAATAAAATTCAAAAGTGGAGATTAATACTTCCAAAAGTATCTGTATGAACTAAACGTTTTTCATGGGCAGCCAACAAGAAGGCTTATAGAGATATGAGCAGAAATCCAGTAATCTGATCTCATAAATGCTTATGATAAACAGAAGAGGAATAGATTGTTCATCCACGAAAACGCCTTAGCTAAGTGAGGATCCGTTTCTTTTCTGTGGATTTTACTTTCAGGAATTGTTTTTTTTTTTTTTATCATTTATTTCTATATGTCGGAGAACACCACGGCTGTGTGGAAGGTCTCAATCCCTCCAAAACTCAATCAAAAGCATTACAGAGATCTAGGGTAGAGGGAGGTTGTACAAGTGTATAATAAGACAATGAAAGGTGTAGCTTGATGACCACAAAGGGACTAAACTTGTGGTCAATCTTGTGTGCTCTCTGAAAGCTTCCATCACCATTTCTGTTGTCTACATCTTTGCTGAAAAAATCAGGGACCAACTCGACCTTCTTGCTGCTCACGCTCACTACACACCAAGCCACAGAGCTAAACAGTTTTTCATTTCAAAATTAAGGGGTAATAAATAATCTATGTACTTACTTCTTATGGCTAAGTTGCAGGTGTAGTCGGTCATGTACCTGGTGCTGTACGTAGTTATGCTATCAAAAGCCCTGCAGGTGATGCTCAAGGACTCCAACACAGCAGGTGAGAATATTTTCAGAACGCTGGAGCCGTCATCCGATCGCTCTGCGGCAGCACCAGTGAGCAGTGAACTGCAAAATTCACCCCGTAAACACACCGCAACATTCAAGAGGCTGATTTCATCGTTATTGCTGCCATCCCTTTTCAACAGGTGCCAGGACACATGCTGGTCAGGTGTGAGGTCTACGCATTTAAAAAATAGGGGAGCCGGATCCACATCCATAGGAGAGTCAGAACTGCACCCTTCGATAGCATGACCTATAAATGTAGCACATAAAATTTTAAAATTTATTTTACAACAAACAAATATTCACATTAAAAAATTCAGTTGCCATTTTCACACTAAATGTCATTTGAATTGTATAAAATACTATAAGGAAAATATCAAAATATAATAACTAAATAAATGACCAAAAGTTTTATTCTCTCATTTTTTTAGTTTTATCTTAGCTCTACGTAGTCTTCTTTCATCATCATCATCATGATGTAATCATTATCTTTATAGAATTTTTTGCTTATTATGGTTAGCGATAGGCATACCTGAGCAGTCCTTCAGTATTACAAGCAAAACAAGGCTGGCAAGTACAGACATCATTGTGTTGAGCGAAATGCCCGGATTAGGTAAACAGAGAAGTTGTTTTGCTCGAGATCTTTTCCCCAACAGACAGGCACAAAAACCTGGAAACCGAAAATTGTGGTGCAAATAATAATAAGTCTATAAAGATTTCACTTTAATGACATGGTCAAATGAACAAATGCTTCATAATTTAGGCAAAGGTTGAAATAATGATTTTCTAAAATTTTCCGAAACATATTTTCGACTATTTTAGTCAGAGAAACAACATTTTGAGTCGGTTTTGAACAGACCAGATCCCCCTCAGCTTGCAGACATCCAGCCAGCAGCTATAGACCTTGACATCTGCACAGACCCACCAAGCCTGGAAGAAGTGACAGCAGCAGTCAAGACAATGAAGAGCGGCAAAGCACCAGGGGCAGATGGAATAACAGCAGAGATGTTGAAAGCAGATATAAATGTGACAGCTCCCAAGCTGACTGAAATCTTCAAGCAAGTTTGGGAATCAGGGCAGCTCCCTGTTGCTTGGAAGACAGGGCTCATCTTCAAGTTACCCAAGAAAGGAGATCTTGGAGACTGCAATAATTGGAGGGGCATAACACTTCTTTCCCTCACCAGCAAGGTCTTCAGCAAGATTGTTTTGTCAAGACTGACGGCAACTCTTGAGAAAGACCTCCGACCACAGCAAGCAGGATTTCGTCCTGGGCGATCCTGCTCCGAACACATCTTCATTCTGCGACAGATTCTGGAGCAGAGCAACGAATGGAACACACCGCTGTACATCAATTTCATCGACCTGGAGAAGGCTTTTGACAGCATCCACCGCGAGTCCTTATGGAAGATCCTGAGGCATTACGGAGTCCCTGCAAAACTTGTTCAGGTCACTGCAATGCTGTACAGCGATTTCAAATCCCAGGTTGTCTGTGACACAGAGCTCACAGACCCCTTTAACGTCAGTACCGGGGTGAAGCAGGGCTGCATTCTGTCGCCGTTCCTCTTCATCCTGGCCATGGACTGGATCATGAAGACTTCCACCGACAGTGAGAGGAGAGGGATCAGATGGACCATGACTATGACAGCAACAACAACGCTGGAAGACTTGGACTTTGCTGATGACATTGCCCTGCTGTCACACTGCCACCAAGACATGCAGGAAAAAACAAAGGCCTTCTCAGAAACAGCTGGAAACCTTGGCTTGAAGGTCAGCACAAAGAAAACGAAAAGTATGAGAGTGAACGCCAGAGTCCAAGACGGCATCAAACTAAATGGAGAAGAGATTGAGGAAGTTGACAGTTTCTCCTATCTTGGGTCCAAAATGTCAAACACCGGGGATGCGGAGGTGGAGATTCGAGCCCGACTGGCGAAAGCCAGCCAGGCCTTCGCCTCACTCAGGAGCACATGGAAGGCAAAAAACATCAGCCAGAAGATCAAACTGAGAATCTTCAAGTCAAATGTGATCAGCACCCTCCTTTACGGATCAGAATCCTGGAAGATGACCAAAACTATCAGTAACAAGCTTGACGTCTTCCAAAACAGATGCCTCAGGCGCATACTTAACATCTTTTGGCCAAATACCATCAGCAACGAAGAACTCCACCGAAGAACTGAAACCGAGTCCATCACCACGCAGGTTCAACGAAGGCGTTGGCGATGGATTGGACATGTGCTCCGCCAGCAGACAGCAGACCTCTCCACAGTCGCCCTACGATGGACTCCAGACGGCCGAAGAAAACAAAGCCGCCCAAAGGAAACTTGGAGAAGAACAGTGGAAAGGGAGATGAAAGGAAAGGGCTGGACATGGGGTCACCTAGAGCGGGTTTCAGCCGATCGACATCGGTGGCGGACTCTGGTTGAGGCCTTATGTGCAACCTGATGCACGAAGAGGAATAGATAGATAGATAGTCAGAGAAACTTTGTCAACATGGTGGTTTCTACGAGACAGGAGCTCAGAAGAGGCGACCTTACCAGTCCTGTGTAGCTGTCAAAGTGAAGGAGATGGAGATGCTGCTTACTCACTGGCTGGTTCGATTTATTTCGTCGGGAGACCAACAAACCTGTCCAACAAAACAGTGCAGGTGTCACTGATGGGAGGAACAGCAATAAAGTTTTCATAATTTTTTAAGATCGCGAAATACCACTAAAGAAAAATGAAAAATACCGCAAGAATATGAAGCATGGTTGGTTTATCGACATGTTCATGTTTATTGTTTTGTTTTGCTTTTTTTTTGTTCATACATCTGTAGTTGATACCACCTGATTTAAAGAAAAAAAAAGATGATTAAATCATGATATTACACAGGAGTTATTAGGCGGTAAATATGTGTGGTTTCCATCAAGATAAACAAAGGAAAACATTTTTTTTTTGTTTGCGCGTCTATGCTTTTTTTAAATTTCAACTTCATGGAAATTTCAAAGTTTGATGGCTATCTTCTGTTTGCGTGAGTGTAAGCATCATATACTCTGTTCCACAAGGATAGTTACTGCTAGACTCGGACATTCAGTCAATGGAATCCCGTTATCAAAACAAATGAAGCTTATTCCATAAAGGGTTTTAATGGCGGTCATCATCTGTGGTTTCCATCAAGAGGAACGAACGATTATGCTCGAACACAAATCAGCCGAAGTCTGGTAATATTTTTTTATAATTTTCAGGTTAAGCATGGATGCCTGATTATTTTGAAAGCAAGAATCAAAGAAGATGAAAACCTGTACTGCACATAAAAAAACAAACAAAATGTTTCGCTGGGATGATTTTTAATAATGGTATATATTTATATATTACAGCCACAGAATGAAAAAAATTGCTCCAGGTTTGCATATCATATCAAGGAACAAAATTTAAGAAAAATGTTTTTGAAAACTAAGTGAAAGAATGTTGGGACACTCGATCATTTGTTCTTCTTATTTACTAAATGGTTTTAGTAGGAAAGACATTCCGGAGGAGAATGAGGAGGCTGGGGCTACAAATGTCACCCTACCGTCCACCTCCTCTTTACCTGTCTGTTGTAGTGCATGTGGTAGTACCATCTACATGTCGTAGTCTTGCTATACTGCCTTCATATACATATATCCACAGCTGTCGGAGGTAGTGGTACGGTCGATATGCTCCTCCACACCTTACCAGCACAGTGAAGTGGTGAGGGTGATTGTGATATTATCAGATCTCATTGACAGGGACAGGTAACTCTCACTGATTGGTAGCTGACAGCATAAAGAAGCCAACATCAGGAGACTTGCGTCCAGACGATCATCCCGAGATTGTGGAAAGAAAAGCCACTCGACGACTAACCCTTCTGCTAGTTACAAAAACATTGTCATGCTCTCTCATGAGTTTCGTGGGGGTCACGACTCACATGGGAACATCGTATTCTCTTGATGTCCTCAGTGTCCTGGCCTTACTGGTCTGTCCTCTGAACTCCTTCATTAACCCTGTCCTGTACGCCGTGAGCGTCCTTCGTGAAGCGAGAAGAAAACTGCGGCGGCTACGGTTGCTGAAGATGTTGAAATCTCGCCGCATGAATATGCACAAAACACTCATTTCCTCCGTTAAAATACAGCATCCTTAAGACTGAGCGGCTTGGCTTTAAAAAAGTCATTTATTATTTTCGTGTATAACGAGAAAAACCTGATAAAATATTTCTAGCAGAAACGAGTTAGACAGAACAGCTATTTTATCAGTGCTTGGAAACTGTAACGATTTTACATATTATAAGGACTAAGCAAGACTAAGTCTCTGGCATCATCTGACCCCGAGAGTGCTGTGACTCTGCAGCAGCAAACAGCATCCACCCGCACTGCAGCAGCCGCCACCCGGAATACACACAGACATCGCGCGGTGCTGTTTAGCGTCTCGCACCATGTACCAAAGCTGGAACAATTCTTCATTTCGTCTGTAACAACATTGTAACCGCCCACCGCAGCCTGCCCCAGACTTTACATCTGACAAAAAACATTCATCATTTATGACAATTCTTAAAAATCCAGCGATCTCTTTGCTAGTCCTTTTCAAAAAAAATACTTCTGCTGGATTATTCCAGACAAGTCTTACAAATGTTTTCTTTATTTGAGTTATTGTCAGTGAATTGTACTTGAGATTCCTTTTCCGGGTTAGTATATGTTTCAGTCATCAACGGGTTTAAAAAGTCGTGATCGTTGTTTATCCTAAGCTATAATTCGTTCCCTCACCACTTTCCCACCTTACTCCACCATTTTTATACTTCTTTTAAAGTTTTGTTCACTCATTTTGCATCTTCGTTTTTGTTCCTTAGATTATTTCTCTTAGATGAATATCCATGTGTATAGCTGTGATTCGACGAGTGACATTGTAATTACAATAGATTATATAAATGTGACATTAATTAAACACTTCTTTCAACTTTCTTCTACTCGTAGTCTGAAAGCCAAAGCAAAAATAATAATAATAAAAAAAAAAAAAATAAATCATGTACCTCTGCATATTGAATGTGTAAACTTTGTCTTATTTTTCAAGTCTTGGCAATAGAAGATTGTCTTCCAGTAAAAGCACAAAACTCATCCCGCTCAGATGTTTTTTTTTCTGACAGGTGACCCACGATATTTTATCTGATGTTCACACTTACCATTTATTTGTTAGTAAAGATTTAAGCATCGTGAGACAGTTTCCGAGGTTCAAGCGACACAACATATAAATTTCGTAAACAATACACTCTTTCCAGTTGACAGATCACATCATCTTTGCACGACATCTTGTAACTGAAACTTAAACTCTAATAGCAACTAGTGAAAACGAAACAAAAAGAGTGTATGCGAGCTGAAAAAATGTCATAACAAGATAGTAGTTTAAAAAATAGTCATTAATTTTTGATGTATGCAAAACAAAGACAGTAAGCTATATTCAATGGCTAAAATCCTAGAGAATTTATCTCAACAGGTCTTACGGTCAAAAAGATTGTTAAAGCTGCCTGTTCCTGAAGAGTGGATTGCTTCTTTTACATAGAAGACAATTCATACTAATCCGTTTACCCTGTAGGCTTATATATCAGCTTGATGGTGATTTAGCTTTTAATAAAATGTCTTCTAAGTAATCATATTTTTTTCATAAAGCTGCTTGCAATTTTTTCAGAACTGTAATTCATTTAAAGGTCAACACGAGCGCTCAGGAACAGAGCCAGAAACAGAACATTATCACTAAAACATATTCCGGTGGTATTTTATGACGAAGAGGCACAAGAAATACCATAACTATTATATTAATGTTTTGTCGTAATCACGTTCTGGATTTGTCCAGAAAGCAGGAAGTGACGAAATGGTAATATTTCTAAAAATAGAATCGTTTGCATGAGTTGTTTATGTCACTGTAACTCAATCATCTCTCGCCCATTATTTCACCCACATAAGAACATTCATGTCTTAGACACTGACCATCAGCATTCAAGAAATTTTCATTTTTATTTCTTTTTCATCATACGATAACACTTCCATGTATAGCAGCTGGACAATTCTTCGACGGCGTCTTTAAAGATAAGTAAATCTGCTTCAAGTATGGGAGACTTAAAATTTAGACGCCTCTGAATACAAATTATAAGAGAAGAGTGGTTTGTGAGCACATCACACTCTTAAATTGGCGATGGCTTGCACTTCATTAGGATGAAGGCGTACAATCAGCGAGCTGTATTCTGCACTCGGAAACTGGATAGAACAAAAGCCTGAAACGGGACTGGTCTTTCTGTCACTAGGAAGGTGGAATTCCCGAAGATCTCTTCAGTCCCATCCTTGACAAACCAACATTTTGAAAATTTCATTTCTTTTCAATTGACGATGATGATGGTGGTGACAATAACGATTATGATGATGATGAAAATGAGGAGGAGAAGGACGTCGAAGATGACGAGGAAGATAATGATAATGAGTTATACAAATGGATTGTAACAAACTATTATATAATTTAATAAAATAATACAGAATTCTTTGTGCAACGTTTCTTTGCACAGGAAATAAATTCAGCATTTACAATAATAAAACTATAGGCGGTTCAAGCAAAGGCGTGTAATAGCATAAACGTATCGCATTAATTTTCACTCTACTACAACTTTTTCTGTACTGAAAACCTGTATAATGAAGAATAACTTGAAATAAACTGTTCACCATACCAGTTATTAAATAACTCGTACCTCGGCCAGCTTAATGAATAGGCATGAGTAATGTCGGCTTATGATGTAAATATTTTCAATGCGACAGCCTGCGGTATACATGGTCTGGTCCTGATTTGGTTCTATCCCGCAAGACATGGTTGGGTTATCTGGAAACATATTTAATGAGAATCACCGCTTCCATTTAAAAATGGATATGTGAGAAATAAAACGAAAAGATGGTGACATATGAGACGGCAGCTGTCACAAAATAAGGTAACAACTAAAAGCAAAATGTAGGAACTTTTCATTCATTTACACACAAAAAAAAATTCAATAATAAATCGCGAGAAATAAAATTCAAAAGTGGAGATTAATACTTCCAAAAGTATCTGTATGAACTAAACGTTTTTCATGGGCAGCCAACAAGAAGGCTTATAGAGATATGAGCAGAAATCCAGTAATCTGATCTCATAAATGCTTATGATAAACAGAAGAGGAATAGATTGTTCATCCACGAAAACGCCTTAGCTAAGTGAGGATCCGTTTCTTTTCTGTGGATTTTACTTTCAGGAATTGTTTTTTTTTATCATTTATTTCTATATGTCGGAGAACACCACGGCTGTGTGGAAGGTCTCGATCCCTCCAAAACTCAATCAAAAGCATTACAGAGATCTAGGGTAGAGGGAGGTTGTACAAGTGTATAATAAGACAATGAAAGGTGTAGCTTGATGACCACAAAGGGACTAAACTTGTGGTCAATCTTGTGTGCTCTCTGAAAGCTTCCATCACCATTTCTGTTGTCTACATCTTTGCTGAAAAAATCAGGGACCAACTCGACCTTCTTGCTGCTCACGCTCACTACACACCAAGCCACAGAGCTAAACAGTTTTTCATTTCAAAATTAAGGGGTAATAAATAATCTATGTACTTACTTCTTATGGCTAAGTTGCAGGTGTAGTCGGTCATGTACGTGGTGCTGTACGTAGTTATGCTATCAAAAGCCCTGCAGGTGATGCTCAAGGACTCCAGCACAGCAGGTGAGAATATTTTCAGAACGCTGGAGCCGTCATCCGATCGTTCTGCGGCAGCACCAGTGAGCAGTGAACTGCAAAATTCACCCCGTAAACACACCGCAACATTCAAGAGGCTGATTTCATCGTTATTGCTGCCATCCCTTTTCAACAGGTGCCAGGACACATGCTGGTCAGGCGTGAGGTCCACACATTTAAAAAATAGGGGAGCCGGATCCACATCCATAGGAGAGTCAGAACTGCACCCTTCGATAGCATGACCTAGAAATGTAGTACATAATATTTTAAAATTTATTTTACAACAAACAAATATTCACATTAAAAAATTCAGTTGCCATTTTCACACTAAATGTCATTTGAATTGTATAAAATACTATAAGGAAAATATCAAAATATAATAACTAAATAAATGACCAAAAGTTTTATTCTCTCATTTTTTTAGTTTTATCTTAGCTCTACGTAGTCTTCTTTCATCATCATCATCATCATCATCATCATCATCATCATCATCATCATCATCATCATCATCATCATCATCTTTATAGTACTTTTTGCTTATTGTGGTTAGCGATAGGCCTACCTGAGCAGTCCTTCAGTATTACAAGCAAAACAAGGCTTGCAAGTACAGACATCATTGTGTTGATGGAAATGCCCGGATTATGAAAACAGAGAAGTTGTTTTGCTCGAGATCTTTTCCCCAACAGACAAGCACAAAAACCTGGAAACCGAAAATTGTGGTGCAAATAATAATAAGTCTATAAAGATTTCACTTTAATGACATGGTCAAATGAACAAATGCTTCATAATTTAGGCAAAGGTTGAAATAATGATTTTCTAAAATTTTCCGAAACATATTTTTGACTATTTTAGTCAGAGAAACAACATTTTGAGTCGGTTTTGAACAGACCAGATCCCCCTCAGCTTGCAGACATCCAGCCAGCAGCTATAGACCTTGACATCTGCACAGACCCACCAAGCCTGGAAGAAGTGACAGCAGCAGTCAAGACAATGAAGAGCGGCAAAGCACCAGGGGCAGATGGAATAACAGCAGAGATGTTGAAAGCAGATATAAATGTGACAGCTCCCAAGCTGACTGAAATCTTCAAGCAAGTTTGGGAATCAGGGCAGCTCCCTGTTGCTTGGAAGACAGGGCTCATCTTCAAGTTACCCAAGAAAGGAGATCTTGGAGACTGCAATAATTGGAGGGGCATAACTTCTTTTCCCTCACCAGCAAGGTCTTCAGCAAGATTGTTTTGTCAAGACTGACGGCAACTCTTGAGAAAGACCTCCGACCACAGCAAGCAGGATTTCGTCCTGGACACATCTTCATTCTGCGACAGATTCTGGAGCAGAGCAACGAATGGAACACACCGCTGTACATCAATTTCATCGACCTGGAGAAGGCTTTTGACAGCATCCACCGCGAGACCTTATGGAAGATCCTGAGGCATTACGGAGTCCCTGCAAAACTTGTTCAGGTCATTGCAATGCTGTACAGCGACTTCAAATCCCAGGTTGTCTGTGACACAGAGCTCACAGACCCCTTCAACGTCAGTACCGGGGTGAAGCAGGGCTGCATTCTGTCGCCGTTCCTCTTCATCCTGGCCATGGACTGTATCATGAAGACTTCCACCGACAGTGAGAGGAGAGGGATCAGATGGACCATGACTATGACAGCAACAACAGCGCTGGAAGACTTAGACTTGCTGATGACATTGCTCTGCTGTCACACCGCCACCAAGACATGCAGGAAAAAACAAAGGCCTTCTCAGAAACAGCTGGAAACCTTGGCTTGAAGGGTCAGCACAAAGAAAACGAAAAGTATGAGAGTAAACGCCAGAGTCCAAGACAGCAATCAAACTAAATGGAGAAGAGATTGAGGAAGTTGACAGTTTCACCTATCTTGGGTCCAAAATGTCAAACACCGGGATGCGGAGGTGGAGATTCGAGCCCGACTGGCGAAAAGCCAGCCAGGCTTCGCCTCACTCAGGAGCACATGGAAGGCAAAAAACATCAGCCAGAAGATCAAACTGAGAATCTTCAAGTCAAATGTGATCAGCACCCTCCTTTACGGATCAGAATCCTGGAAGATGACCAAAACTATCAGTAACAAGCTTGACGTCTTCCAAAACAGATGCCTCAGGCGCATACTTAACATCTTTGGCCAAATACCATCAGCAACGAAGAACTCCACCGAAGAACTGAAACCGAGTCCATCACCACGCAGGTTTCAACGAAGGCGTTGGCGATGGATTTGGACATGTGCTCCGCCAGCAGACAGCAGACCTCTCCAGAGTCGCCCTACGATGGACTCCAGACGGCCGAAGAAAACGAGGTCGCCCAAAGGAAACTTGGGAGAAGAACAGTGGAAAGGGAGATGAAAGGAAAGGGCTGGACATGGGGTCACCTAGAGCGGGTTTCAGCCGATCGACATCGGTGGCGACTCTGGTTGAGGCCTTATGTGCAACCTGATGCACGAAGAGGAATAGATAGATAGATAGTCAGAGAAACTTTGTCACATTGGTGGTTTTCTACGAGACAGGAGCTCAGAAGAGGCGACCTTACCAGTCCTGTGTAGCTGTCAAAGTGAAGGAGATGGAGATGCTGCTTACTCACTGGCTGGTTCGATTTATTTTCGTCGGGAGACCAACAAACCGTCCAACAAAACAGTGCAGGTGTCACTGATGGGAGGAACAGCAATAAAGTTTTTCATAATTTTTTAAGATCGCGAAATACCACTAAAGAAAAATGAAAAAAATACCGCCAAGAATATGAAGCCATGGTTGGTTTATCGACATGTTCATGTTATTGTTTTGTTTTACTTTTTTTTTGTTCATACATCTGTAGTTGATACCACCTGATTTAAAGAAAAAAAAAGATGATTAAATCATGATATTACACAGGAGTTATTAGGCGGTAACTATGTGTGGTTTCCATCAAGATAAACAAAGGAAAACTTTTTTTTTTGTTTGCGCGTCTATGCTTTTTTTAAATTTCAACTTCATGGAAATTTCAAAGTTTGATGGCTATCTTCTGTTTGCGTGACTGTAAGCATCATATACTCTGTTCCACAAGGATAGTTACTGCTGGACTCGGACATTCAGTCAATGGAATCCCGTTATCAAAACAAATGAAGCGTATTAATTCCATAAAGGGTTTTAATGGCGGTCACCATTTGTGGTTTCCATCAAGAGGAACGAACGATTTTGCTCGAACACAAAACAGCCGAAGTCTGGTAATATTTTTTTAATAATTTTCAAGTTAAGCATGGATGCCTGATTATTTTGAAAGCAAGAATCAAAGAAGATGAAAACCTGTACTGCACATAAAAAACAAACAAAATGTTTCGCTGGGATGATTTTTAATAATGGTATATATTTATATATTACAGCCACAGAATGAAAAAATTGCTCCAGGTTTGCATATCATATCAAGGAACAAAATTTAGGGAAAATATTTTTGAAAACTAAGTGAAAGAATGTTTGGACACTCGATCATTTGTTCTTCTTATTTACTAAATGGTTTTAGTAGGAAAGACTTTCAGGAGGAGAATGAGGAGGCTGGGGCTACAAATGTCACCCTACCGTCCACCTCCTCTTTACCTGTCTGTTGTAGTGCATGTGGTAGTACTATCTACAATCTACATGTTGTAGTCTTGCTATACTCTCTTCATATACAGATATCCACAGCTGTGGTAGGTAGTGGTACGGTGGATATGCTTTTACATTAAAAACATTCAGATACACATGACCTCCACACCTTAGCAGCACAGTGAAGTGGTGAGAGTGATTGTGATACTATCACATCTCATTGACAGGGACAGGTAACTAGCACTGATTGGTTGCTGCATTTGATGGGGACGCCCACCTAGATGTCCCCAAGACAATCGTGAGTGAAAGCAGTAAAAGATTCATCTTTCATCAAGTTTGGGTATGGACACTTAAACGACTGACTTGATGCAATCTTGTTTGTCATTCAAGAGGCAAGGGGGGTGAAAATATAAGATCATTTCAGAAGATTCAAACAAAAAAACTGTTAGTACTAAAACTACTACAAAAGAATAAAGCATTGATGGTTTGAAGCTTTGTTAATTTTTTTTCTAAATTCCTGCCTCTGTAAGTGATATAGTCTTGTTTAAAAAAGACAAACAGTATTAAATCTTACTACATCATACCGGGGTTAGATGGCGGTCACCATGTGTGGTTTCTGTCAAGATGAACGAAGGACCAAACATTTTTTTTTTTTGCGCATTTTTGTGACTAAATATTCAAACGTGGGCAATTTAATAACAGGCAGCTGTCGTTTATTGTCATTGCCTCATCTTTACTTTCCTTTAATAGAGTTTTCATAGTTTGAATGCTGTCTGTTGTGTGCATGATTTCAATCCCTTCATTGCCATGTTCATTATCATCGGATGCAGTGTGACTGTGCGTGTCTTGAAATCCGTGAGACGGTGAATTTCATTAACTTTTAAATATTCAATACAACTTGGAATGCTTAATGCAGTAACACACACACACACTTTATAATTTATTTGAATCTACTGTTCTTTAATGTTCCTGGTGCTAACTACAATGCTTCTATGGTTATTGTGTTGATTGTATAGACGCAGGAAGATGCTTTGCTCCCGACAAATATGAATATTTAGAGATATTAAATATCTAAAATGTATTTTACAGATACGTGTATATATAATTTTGATTTAACCATATATTCTGGCTGAATAGATAACTGTGTACTGCTGTGCCTGTGTGATTGCGAGTGTGCGACATACAGTTGATTTTAGAAGTCGGACATCTGCAGTTTCTTTAATTTTTAGACACTCTCATTCGTCCTCTTTACATTCATCAGAAAACCCATTCTTCAGATATTGACAATCAAAACTTATATACTGCTTCGTTTTATTTATTGTTTCTTATTCCATATACATCGAAACATCTTGACATTCGTACAAAGATGTTCAAAAATCTGTTCATCAGACTACTTCAAGTCTGGCAGATTTAAAATTGCACATGGAAGGTTAGATGCTTTTAAAATAGAAAAAAAAACATTGAACGGGAAGATGCGGCTTTTCTCATTCAGATGGGGAAGCTTGGGCTTCTAGGAATTCAGCTCTGGCCTGGACGTTGTAGGGACCAAGGTTCACTAGAACGACATCGATTCCCAGTGCAGGGTCAAATGAAAAGGAGCAATCGCCATCTGAAGGACCTGGGGGATTTTGGTTCACATGAAGTTCGTATGTTCCATCTTGCGTCCCAACCAGCAGCCTCCCAGGACTTCCATTCTACAACCATCCAAATTATTTTGACTATGCCGTTGATTCAGATATTGATGTTGCAGTTGAAAAAAAATATTTTTGCAGCGTTTACAATAGCAAAACATTAGAATTAGTGCATGTAAAATCACCTGCTGACATATTCCTGTTAACTTGATTGGATTTTTCTGAAAACGTTTGTGAGCCTAAAAGATTATTATTACCCCGCGGAAGCAACTTGTTACCATATCAAATATTCTAGAAATCCCGTACCTCCAGCTCCTCAGTGAATTCGCATTGGTAGTCTTGTGTTAGATCGACGATATTGGTAATTGTACACAATACTGTTCTTCTGGAGCCGTGGTGAGTTGCTTGCAGTACGCAATCCATTTTTGGAGTATCTAGAAATATTCATTAAAAAAATTAACATGGAAGAAATGCAAATAATGGTGAAAATATAAAATATCTACCACATAAAAAGAAAATTATTTCAATATGGGGCTTCTTTACACTCACGTGCACTCAAAGAAAACGATCAGTGCAATATCTTTTTAATGCTGTATATGGTATGAATTTTGACTGCAAAAAAAGATTGCTATACAAGTATCTTCCCTCTACGAATCGGTAGCCAGCCTACAATGTTTTCTGTGTAGAGATATGAATACATCAGATGAAATAAACGTGATATTTCATAAGAAATGTAGATGGGAAACGGAATAAAAATTAAAGCAAGTGTAAAGGAGCTGATATCAATGTTAATATTTTTACGTTTCCACATCGAAGTTCGTCTCGCTTTCTTTTCTTCATTCTGAGATTATAATTTTCTCCTTCTATTTATCTGTCTAACTGCCAGCCGGCTGCCGTTGCTGGTTCTTCGACATTTGAATTTGATAATTATTTTCAATACGATATTTTTTTTTTCGGTGCTGTGATAATGACTCTTGCAGAATTCAGAGTGAGAATACAAGAATCTAGGGACGAGGGAGGTTTACTTCAAGTGTATGAAAGGAGAGAAAAAGTATAAAGATATTAAGCACAGGAAGTCAAAGCATGTACCACCTTCATTTTCGTTCTCATTACCTTTACGAACATAAGATAATCAAGCAACATTGTCCTTCCTACTAATGCTTATTAAGCTCAAAGCCTTGGAACCTCCATCATAAAAGCTTAAAAACCTTCAATTAGAAAAAGGAATGATCTATGTACTTACCTAACAAGGTGATACTACAGGTATAGTCGTTGATGTAGGACAGGGTGCGCGCTAACTCCTTGTCAAAGACTCTACACGTGATGCCGATGATGTCGTTGATAACGCTGGGGTAGAAGAAAAGTATACTTGTGATGTTATTAACCCTAATTGCTCCTGAACCCTCAGAATATGAATGGCACCTGTCATCGGTCATAGAACACACATCAGTATTGGTTAGCTGATTGCCATTGCTAGGGTCCTGTCTTGTGATCAACCAGGCCACATAGTAGTTGGCTGGGACGTCCACACATTTGAATCTGTAATTCATTTCATACCGTGGCACATCTTTATGTTCACCGGGAGTGCATCCTTCGATCGCATGACCTGTAAAGGCATTCATTTGTTAAAAAATCATTTTTTCTAATGAGTTTAGTACCAACAACAATTTTAATAATATGCCTAATTTAAACAACTGTATTAGTTTGAAGAAGCGTAAGGTTAACCGCATACTTGTCCTTATTTCTTTTGCTCCTGTCATTCCTTTTGTAAATATAATCATTATTATCGCCACTTTCTCATCATTATATTATTATAACTACTATTCATGTGTTATTTGTTTATTTTATTTCTCTATTTGTTCTGCTGAATAACATTTTACCTGAGCAGTGCTTGAGCATTACAAGCAAAGTAAGGATGGTGATTACGGCCATCGTGTTGTTGATTGACAATCCTGTGTTTGATGAAACTGGAAGGTTGTTAACCCGAGATCCGAGCAGATGCAAGCAAATAAACACAAGAGGCTGGAAACATGAGAATCTCTGTATAGTTACCATGTGCTTCATTCACTTTGTCTTATTAAGAATCACAGAGATGTAGACATAAAAATTATTTATGGTTCCTGCTTTTAACAAAGCGGGGTTACAAACATCGCAAACTCTAAGCTTGATGAAATTTCCAGTTTGTCTTATGTATTTGTTAAGAAAGAATCGTCTAGTTATGAAATGTTCCAGATGTGTTGCCAAGCGTTTCCTCGAGTACAAGTAATAATAATCAGCTTGTTAACGACACATAATTAACATAGAGTTTAACTAGAAATTGAATAAAGACATAAGAGAAAGATCAAGTTAAACATATGTTAACAGTAAAACTCTTGCATATAAAAAATCAAACAACTAAAAGGCAACAAAGTAATACACAAAGTACTAACGTTGTCTGCCATTCTTGTCGACTTTTATTCTTCATACTTTCTTCATTAAAGACGTATTGAAGGAATAGTTTTCTTTTATTTTAAAAATTCTCGTCAAATTATTTAAGCGAGAAAACTTTTAAAGTAATCAAGTCACACCTTTGAAGTACATGCATATGTTTCTTTACCTTAAAGATGATTAAGATTCAATAAGTGGAGAAAATAATCAGGTAGTGGTACAGTCGATATGTCTTGACATTAAAACAGATTTTATTTACAACTTTTCTTTTTTTCTTTTTCATTGAAATCAATTATTGTCTATTTATACCGTTCTGTTCAAACGTTTAATTAATGTTACTTTCATTACATTTGCTTCGAATACACTTAAAAAGATCATCATTCTCGAAAATACACTGTTCCTTCGCTAGTACAACGACTAAGACAAACATCATAACAGTGTGTAGCAGGTCACATGACCATACCAAACGAACACTCAGACACACGTTACCTCCACACTTACCAGCTCAGTGTAGTCGTCACCAGGGTGATTGCGATACTACATAACACCTTATTTATAGGGACAGGTGACTCACTGATTGGTGGCTGCATTTGATGTGGACGCCCACATAGGTGTCCAAGAAGACAATATGCAAATGTCAATTGTGAATGACAGCAGTTAAAAAAATCATCTTTTATCAAAATTTGCTTTGGGACCTTTCACGATTGACTCCTTGAATTCTTGTTTGTCATTTAAAATGACTGGGTGGTGGCCAAAGATAAGGTCAAAATGTTAAATGATTCAAAAAAATAAAAAAATATTATTACTAAACCTACTGCAAAAATGTAAAGCGTGGATGGTTTATTGCCTTCTTTATTTTTATTGTTTTCAATTTTCTGTGGTTGATATCGTCTTGTTGAAAAAAACCCCGAAGAGTATTAAATCTTATGACAGGATACTAGGGTTAAATGGCGGTCACCATATGTGGTTTCCATCAAGACGAACGAATGACAACGCTTTTATTATTTGTGCTTCTTTGCATTTTCTTTACTTCGATTTCATATCAATTTCATAGCATGAGCGCTGTCTTTTGTCATACAGTCAGTTCCACAATCACAGATATTTCTATACTCGGACATTCAGTTAATTGTGTCCCGTTATCGTTATCTAAACAAAAATCGTTTTCATTCTTATGATTCCATGCAGGGGTTAAATGGGAGTCATCGTGTGTGGTTTCCATCAAGATGAGCGAAAGATTATGCTTGAACGATAAACAGCCGCAGTCTGTGATAAATTTTACTAAGTTTTAGATTAAACGTGAAACCTTTGTCACTTGGAAATCCAAAGAATGAATAAAATGAAATAAAAACATGTACTAAATCAAAACTCCGCCGGGAAACCACTCGGTAACCTGCCGATCCCAAGTCCTGAAGAAGGAGGAGGGCTGGGCGTGGGGCTTGCGACCCCACCCTGTAAAAAAAATTAAAACTCTACAGAAACTGCAAACATACAAACTGTACAACTGGAGCCTGGACGAGAAGATTCCTCTTCGGAAGGGCGTATGACTCATGCTGGTGAAAGGGAAGCCAGCTCACCGACCCATCTTTTCTCAGCTATGCATCTACCAACGCAGCTAAAGAAGAGAAAAAAGATGTAACGCGGGTCAACAACAAGCAAGAAGCCCTACTCCAACTACATTGAAAATGTATTACAGCGTCTGACCGTTTCACCCACCTTGCCAGCATAGTCAGCAAAGATGGAGGTACAGATAAAGATGTAAGAAGCTGAATAAACAAAGCCAGGCTTGAATTCCACACCATACGAACTGTCTAGAACTTTAAGGCTTTATATTTACACACCAAGATCAGCATCTTTAATACAAATGTAAAGTCAGTTCTTCTGTATGGATCTGAGATAAGAAGTATGAGAAACACCATCACCAGCAAGATATAGACATTCGTCAACAGATGTTTGCGCCGCAGCCTCAACATCAGATGGCCCGAGATGTCCATTACAGACCTGTGGGGGAGAACCGACCAAAAATCTGGCAGCTAAGACAAGTGGAGGTGGGGCTGGATTGGTCAAACCTTGCGAAAGCCAGCCGACAGTTTAACAAGAGAAGTTTTGGGCTGGAACCCACAGGGAAGGCGCAGGGTTTGGAGACCCAAACAGAAGTGGAGGAGATCAGTAAACAGAGAGGCAGAGACAGCTGGCATTCTTCTCCTTACTTACATACGTACATGTTCTAGCTGTATTGTTATGTGTTTGTGCCATGGTGCATGCGTTTGTGTGATTGAATACTCGTGATTTTCTGTCTTTGTTTGTGTGTGAGTGTGTGTGTAAAAATCATTCTAGAAACGAGAAAGCGAGTGGAGAAGGAGGCTGGTATTACAAACTTCACTTTACCTTCAACATATGTTTTAGTGAATGCACTGGTATTTTTTTTCGTTCCACCATCTGACTATACTGACTTCATATTAAAACGTGGGCAATTTAATAACAGGCAGCTGTCGTTTATTTTGTGTCATTGCATCATCTTTACTTTCCTTTAATAGAATTTTCATAGTTGGAATGCTGTCTGTTGTGTGCATGATTGCAATCCCTTCATGGCCCTGTTCATTATCATCGGATGAGTGTGACTGTGCGTGTCTTGAAATCCGTGAGACGATGAATTTCATTAACTTTTAAATATTCAATACAACTTGGAATGCTTAATGCAGTAACACACACAAACATATATAATTTATTTGAATCTACAGTTCTTTGTTCTTTAATATTCCTGGTTCTTCCTACAGTGCTTCAATGATTGCTGTGTTGATTGTATAGACGCAGGAAGATTCCTTGCTTCCGACATACATGAATATTTAGAGAAATTTAATATTTAAAATGTATTTTACAGATATGCGTGTATAAAATTTTTATGTAACCATATATTCTGGCTGAATAGATAACTGATGTGCCTGTGTGATTGCGAGTGTGCGACATACCGATGACTTAGATATCGGACATGTGTAGTTTCTTTAATGTTTAGACACTCTCATTCGTCCTCTTTACATTCATCAGAAAACCCACTCTTCACATATTGACAATCTATACATATATACTGCTTCGTTTTGTTTATTGTTTCTTATTCCATATACATCGAAACATCTTGACATTCTTACAAAGATGTTCAAAGTTGTGTTCATCAGACTACTTCAAGTCTGGCAGATAAAACTGGACAGAGAAGATTAGATGCTTTTAAATAAAAAAAAAAACATTGAACGGGAAAATGCGTTTGTTAACATTCTTATTTTCTCAGTTAGAATTTTAGGGGTGGAATATCGCTCTGCCCCGGACGTTGTCGGGAAGAAGGTTTACTTCAAAGGCGTTTATTCCCAGTGTGTAGTTATATGTGAAGAAGCACTCGGCTGCGGTGTTCCCTGCTTTCATAACAAAGCTGTGTGTTCCATCTTGCGTCCCAAACATCCTCCCAGGACTTCCATTCTACAACCATGCAAAATATTTTGACAATGCCGTTGATTCAGATACTGATGTTGTAGTTGGCAATATTTTTGCAGCGTTTACAATAGCAAAACAGTAGAATTAGTAGAATGTAAAATCATCTACTGACATATTTCTATTAATTTGAGTGTATTTTTCTGAAACCATGTGTGTGTCTAAAAGATAGATATTATCCCGCTGAAGCAACATTTCACCATATCAAATATTCTAGAAAGCCCGTACCTCCAACTCCTCAGTAAATTTGCATTCATAGTTTTTTGTTGGATCGAGGATATTGCCAACAGTACACCATGCTGTTCCTGTTGAGTAGTCGGAAGCATATATCACTGAGCAATCCAGTGTTGGAGAATCTGGAAATATTTATTTCAAATTAATGTGGGAGAAATGCATTTAATGGTAAAGATATAATAGATAAATACCACATAAAACGAAAATTATTTGAATATGCGACTCCTTTACACACACACTCAAAGAAAACGATTAGTGCAATATCTTCTTAATGTTGTATGTTTTCTGTGTAGAGATGTGAATAAACACATGAATGTAAAATCTAGATATCATCAACACGGAATACATATTCAAGCATTGCATGAGCATTGGTTCCTCAAGTGTAAAGCAGCTTATATCAATGTTGATATCTTTAGGTTTCCACATAGAAATTCGTCTCGTGCCTTATTTTCAGGTAACATTTTTTCTTTATTTTTTTTTCTTTTACGCTTTCTCTTCTTCGTTTTGAGATAATGAATTTCACCTTCTATTTATCTGTCTAACTGCCAGCCGGATGCCATTGCTGCTTCTTTGACATTTTAAAATTATTTTTGTAATGTAATACGATTTCTCTTTTTTCTTTGTTCCACTGCTCCCCATTTTTACTCAAATTGCAAGGTGCGACACACTTATAATTATCTGTCTTAGTATGGTATCCTGCTAGGAATTGTACCTTTCTCTTTTGATAAGCTTGGAAAGTCAAGGCGGTGTTGTGATAATGACTCTTGCAGAATTCAGAGTGAAAATACAAGTATCTAGGGACGAGGGAGGTTTACATCAAGTGTAGGAAAGGAGAGAAAAGGTATTGAACACAAATGAAAACATGTACCACCTTCATTTTCGCTCTCATTTTTTTCTTTTCCAACATAATATAATCAAGTAGCATTGTCCTTCCTACTGAAGCTCATTAAACTGAAAGCCTTGGAACCTCCATCATAAGAGCTTAAAAACCTTCAGTTAGAAAAAGCAAAGAATTATGTAATTACTTATCAAGGTGATATTACAGGTGTAGTCGTTCATGTAGGAGGTTGCGCGCGTTAACATGTTGTCAAAGACTCTACACGTGACGCTGACGGTGTCGTCTAATTGGCTGGGGTTGTAAGTAAGTATACTGTCGCCGTTACTTTTAACTGCACTTGTAAACTCATTAAAGGATTGGCACACGTTCTCGTTGAAATAACAGACTTCAACATTGGTCATTTGGTTCTGATTGCTACTGGTGGGATCCACTTTTGTGATCAACCAGGACACGTGGTTGTTAGGTTGGATGTCCACACATTTGAATCTGTAATTCATTTCATACCGTGGCACATCGGTACGTTCAGCAGGATTGCATCCTTCGATAGCATGACCTGTAAATGCATTCATTTGTTTTAAAACAATCTTATGGTTTAAGTACCAACAACAATTCTTAATAAAATGCTTAATTTACACAACTTTACTGGTCTTAAGCGACTAAAGGGTCAACAACCTACTTGTCCTTATTTCTTTTCCTCCGTTTTTTACTCTTGTCTTTCCTTTTGTAATTTCAATCGGTATTATCACCTATTTGTCATCATTATATTATTATAACTACTATTAATGTGTTATTTGTTTATTTTATTTTCTATTTGTTCTGCTGAATAACATTTTACCTGAGCAGTGCTTGAGTATTACAAGCAAAGTAAGGATGGTGATTACGGCCATCGTGTTGTTGATTAACAATCCTGTGTTTGATGAAACTGGAAGGTTGTTAACCCGAGATCCGAGCTGATGGCAAGCAAATAAACACAAGAGGCTGGAAAAATGAGAATCTCTGTATAGTTACCATCTGCTTCATTCACTTCGTCCTAAAAAGAATCACAGAGATATGGACATAAAAAAATCCATTATTTTCTATTTATACCGTTCTGTTCAAACGTTTAATTTATGTTACTTTCATTACATTTGCTTCGAATACATGAAAAATACAATGTTCCCTCGCTAGCACAACGACTAAGACAAACATCATAAAATTGTGTAGCATGTCACATGACCATACCAAAGGAACACTCAGACACACGTTACCTCCACACTTACCACCTCAGTGTAGTCACCAGGGTGATTGTGATATTACATCACACCTTATTTATAGGGACAGGTGACTCACTGATTGGTGGCTGCATTTGATGTGGACGCCCACATAGGTGTCCAAGAAGACAATATGCAAATGTCAATCGTGAATGACAGCAGTTAAAAAATTCATCTTTTATCAAGATTTGCTTTGGGACCTTTCACGATTGACTCCTTGAATTCTGGTTTTTAAATTTAAAATGACTGGGTGGTGGCCAAAGATAAGTCAAAATGTTAAATGATTCAAAAAATAAAAAAATATTATTACTAAACCTACTGCAAAAATGTAAAGCGTGGATGGTTTATTGCCTTCTTTATTTTTATTGTCTTCAAATTACTGTGGTTGGATATCGTCTTGTTGAAAAAAAACCCGAAGAGTATTAAATCTTATGGCAGGATACTAGGGTTAAATGGCGGTCACCATATGTGGTTTCTATCAAGACGAACGAATGACAACGCTTTTATTATTTGTGCTTCTTTGCATTTTCTTTACTTCGATTTCATATAAATTTCATAGCATGAGCGCTGTCTTTTGTCATACAGTCAGTTCCACAATCACAGATTTTTCTATACTCGGACATTCAGTTAATTGTGTCCCGTTATCTAAACAAAAATCGTTGTCCTTCTTATGATTCCATGAAGGGGTTAAATGGGAGGCATCGTGTGTGGTTTCCATCAAGACGAGCGAAAGATTATGCTTGAACGATAAACAGCCGCAGTCTGTGATAAATTTTACTAAGTTTTATATTAAACGTGGAACCTTGGTCACTTTAAAAACCAGAGGATGAATCCCATGAAATAAAAACATGTACTACATATCAAAACTGGAAACCACTCGGGTCACCTGCCGGTCCCAAGCCCAGATGAAGGAGGAGGGTTGGGCGTGGGGCTTACTACGACCACACCCTGTAAAAAAAAAATAACATGCTACAGAAACTGCAAACATACTAACTGTACAATTGGAGCCTGGATGGAGGAGACAGACGTGGAGGAGATCAGTCCACAATGAGGCAGAGACAGCTGGCATTCTTCTCCTTACATACGTACATGTTCTAGCTGTATTGTTATGTGTCTGTGCCATTGTGCATGCGTTTGTGTGATTGCATACTCGTAATTTTCTCTGTCTTTGTGTGTGTGTGTGTGTGTGTGTGTGTGTGTGTGTGTGTGTGTAAAAATCATTCTAGAAACGAGAAAGCGAGTGGAGAAGGAGGCTGGTTTTACAAACGTCGCTTTACCTTCAACATATGTTTTAGTGACTGCACTGGTATTTATTTTCGTTCCACCATCTGACTATACTGACTTCATATTCGGACGTGGGAATTTTAATAGCAGGCAGCTGTCGTTTATTTTGTGTCATTGCATCATCTTTACTTTCCTTTGATAGAATTTTCATAGATTGAACGCTGTCTGTTGTGTGCATGATTTCAATCCCTTCATAGCACTGTTCAATAACATCAGATGCAGTGTGACTGTGCGTGTCTTGAAATCAGTGAGTCGATGAATTTGTCTTTTGTCATATCATTTGTTCATCAATGATATATACTGCTAGAGTTAGAAAATTACTGCAGGGGTCAAATGGTGGTCACCGTGTGTGGTTTCTATCAGAACGAACGAAAGATAATGTTCGAACATTAAACAGCAGCATTCTGTGATAAATTTTAATAACTTTTAGATTTAACGGGAAAAACCATTGAAAACCAAAGCATGGATCAAATGAAGAAAAAAAAAACTGTACTTCACATTAAATAACAACAAAATGAGATGGCTTATGGCAGAGACCCAACCTACGGCCCGCGGGCCATATCCGGCCCGCGACGCGGCGCCATCCGGCCCGCGAAACTTCTACCCACAGTGCAGGAAATCGGCATGTTAGTAATAATAATAATAAACCGAAAACAAACGAAAAAAGGGAAGAAGAAGTATTTATCCCCACGTAGGGGCTTTTCTCAATCGAACATTTCGATTCAGTGCTCCGACTTGGTGTCTCTATGATGAGGTCGGACATTCAGAAGTTGGTTTCGGAAAAACAACTTCAAATATCCCACTAATTACTACATAATTAATGGTAAGTACAACTTGTTTCTAATAAAAAATGGTATCTGATCTATTTTTTTTGTCTTTTTGTATTTTTGCGGTTAAGTGGCCCGCGACACGGCTGTCCGAAATGGATATGGCCCGCAGGCCGAAAAAGGTTGGGCATCACTGGGTTATGGTTTTATAGATATATCTATATTTATATACTAGAGCCACAGAACTTCGTAAAGAATGACGAGGTTGCTGCACATTAATTAACACAAGATAAGAATATGTACATTTTAAAACTAAATTAAAAAAATTATATTCTAAAAGTAGATTTTAAAAAGCGAAAACGATGTTCAAAGCCTAGTGAACCAACTAGTCGACTGCATCATTGATGTGAAAATATCCTCATTCATACATTGTAGATAAATGAATAACTGATGTTTGATTATGAGCTTTTTCTGGGAGATGAAAAAAAATACCTTGCTGTGCTTATTATACTTTATACATTTGTGTTTATCTGTATTCTTTCAAGGATATAGGAGGGTTAGGTTGATATTTCCCATATTTATTGTCTGTACATTTGAAAATTTTGTGTAGCACCATTACTATATGCAACGAACCTGTAGTGCTTCTTATGGTCATATAATTTTTGTATATAGTTTCCTACACTCATTACCATAATTATTGTAATTGTAATCGTATTGGTTTTTTTTTTTTTTTGTATTTTCTTCCATTTTTGAAATCCGGATGGGCATCAGTAAATGCGGCTTTGCCTTAATGTATCATTTTATCTTTGACTCAATGAAGAAGTTGCCACACGCCTCAACACTTAGAAGTCCTGGTACAAGTCGCTGTGACGAAGCAGAGGATTGTAGTTGTTGTTATTGCCATTGCTATTGTAATTGTGATTGTGATTGTGATTGTGATTGTGATTGTGATTGTTATTGTCAAACTGTGCAGCCAAGTCAGACATTCGTTATTTGAAGTGTTCCTTTTTATGGTGTCGGTCCTGTCGATGTGTCCATGTGTTCGTTATGGTTCATGTAGTATTCACCAGTCTTTCTATCTTCCTCGTTGCTTTTTTTTTATTTATTTATTTATTTTTATTTTTTTTTTTGCTTTCCTTTGTTCTTCTTCAGAGATGTTTCACTAGCAGTTATTTTATCTTTTAAGAACGCTGCTTAATAATTCTTTATTCAAGTCGCACAGTTTAAGTGAGCATCCAGGTAGGAAAAGACGGTTTATTTGTTGTGAACTTAAATAAACATTTAATATACCATAAACTGTAATTTTAAGCATTTCTGACCTGTCTTCTTTAGCTTCGTGAAAACATCCATGCCTTAGACATTGACGATCCATCTTTGTAAAGTTTTTTTAGTTTATTGAATCTGTTTAATATTACATCTCCAGTAATAACAGATGGCCGACTAGGGAAGGTGTCAGTAAAGGTTTGTACAGCAACTTTACTCGAGAATGGCGATGGCTCTTATGTTATCAGGAAGAAGAGTAGCTTCCACATTTTGTATGTTGTCTGGATTCGGTAAATTATGGGCCATACAACTACCCCCGTCGGTGGCTCCTCCTGGTTCTGTTCTTATGAAGGTAGGGTTGCTCAAAACCTCGGTTGTATCATCCTAGAACAGGACAACATTCCCACTTATCGTTTTATTTTACATACTAACATTAATTGAATATATAATTAACAAATATTATTATAACAACTTTACAATAACTTAATAATTTTTTTCAAAAAAATCACGCAGCATTTTGTATTTGTTTAAAAAGTAGAGAAATCCAATATATTACAATGGCAGCTCAAAAGATACACTGTAAGTCAAAAAAGTCTATTAACACAGGATTGATTTTACATGTTCTTCGAAGCTGTGTGCTGCTTAACAGTTTTCAGGTTGTATTGTATATTGACTGATCACATAAAACAAGCTTTTTATCATGTTAAATTTGAAAGCCACGCACTTGAAACCTCGCAGTCAATTCGCAACTGTAGTCTCGGCTTCAGGGCCGTGCTTAGGGGCAGGCAGACGAGGCATCTGCCTAGGGCCCCGCACATTTCATTAAATAACAACCGTGGCGATCGTGATCTCAAGGGCCCCGCACATACCCGATGCCTCGGGCCCCGCGGGGGGTAAGAACGGGCCTGCTCGGCTTCGTATGTAAATGTTTAGAATGGAACAAACTACTGACAAGGAATTGTCCGCTTGTCTTTGCAAACTGCACGAGAAGGTTGGCGAATCTGAAAATTAATGGAATGGGGATCACATCTTTACTTTCAAAATCGACGTGCAAATACAAAATATGACGAATATAGAAAAAATAGATGCGTATGTAGAGATGAACACGCGCGCACACACACAAACAAATAGATAGATCGGCACATCTGTATGACTATGTGTCCGACCTATACGTCTAAGCTCATGTTCACTACACACCAAGCCATGGGGCTTCCATCACAAGAGTTACAAAGTCTCGATGGAAAAAATAAGGAGCGATACTGTTTCTACTTACCTCTCTTGGTTAAGCTGCAAGTGTACTCGTTCATGTACATGGACCGGTAGGTATCTATATTGTCGAATATTCTACAAGTAATGCTCAGAAAGTCAGACATATCTGTTGAGAAGACTTCAAGCACGCTGGAAGTGTCGTTGTATCGGCGTGCGTCGGCATTTTCTAGGTATGTGGTGAACTGGTTGATGCTGGGAAAACAAGACACAGAAATCAACTGTCTGCTCGCTGCTTTCTGAAAGTGCCAGGACACACATTGGTTTGGCATCTGGAGATGGCATTTGAAAATATTTCTGCTTATATCCACATCCATGGGATTGTCTAGCCCGCATCCTTCGATTACCTGACCTGTGAATATGTTGCTTCATTAAAATATTTGTTGATGATTAGATAGTGTGCACAACTATTTAAATTCATTTGCCGGATTCACACAATTTTATCCGATCTAGGCTGCTTCTTCGAATCGATCACCACGCACCCCTTTAGAATATATTAATTTTTTTTAGTCCTCTATTTCTTCTGTTCCCTTCTGTACTAATGTCTTCTTTTTGTCATCATTATAATGACCACGAACTACCTTTATGATCACTCCCGATGTTGATTTAATGTGATAAACACTTGTTAAGTTTTGTATTCTATACATTTATTATATCATTATTATGATATATGTATTATTAAATTTTATATATCATCTCCATCGTTACAATTATTATCATCACTTTTGTTATCATTATCATCTGTTTTCATTTGTTTTTATTTTATGCGTAATTCTTTTTAGTGTGTTTAGCCTTAACCTTACCTGAGCAGTCTTTCAGTAATACAACCAAAATGAGGCTGGAAATTACAAACATCATGTTGATAAGTATCCGTGGGAGGTTGTTTACTCCGAGATCCTGTACCTAGTCGATAAACACAATATTCTGAAAACCGATAATTGTGGAATAACTTCCGATAGTAAAACGTTCACAGTAAACTTACTTAAACGATATTGATATTTGAATACAGACATTATAGTATTGCAAGGGAGAGACAAAGACTTTTTGAAATATTTTTTGGGGGGGGGACTTGCAAGTCGATCAAAGTGTTTTTTTTAAAGATTGATGATAATGGTCAAAGATTTTTCCTAAAATATTTTCCCAAACAATATTTCACTTTTTAATGTTATTCATCTACTACTAAACTTTTCCTGAAAACCCAATGAATGCGTTTCATCAAGAATTCTATACTGAAAATCGTAACATTATAAATCAAGCCATCTAGACAAGTCGTTGAAAACATTAATATTTATACGCAATAACATCGTCTATATTGTTTTTTCGTTTCCTTGTTGATATTTTGTCATCGTAGACGTTCTTACATAATTGTTGTTCTAAGTAGGTTGTACAATATTTTGTAAAACATATGAGACTGAGCTTGACATCTTACCAGCGCTGTGTAGTCGTGAAGGAGAGTGCGATGCAGAAGCAGTTTGCAGGGGCAGGTAACCAGCAATGGTCGGCGGCTGTGTTTACAGGGGAAGAAGGGGAGGTAACAAGTCTGTCCAACAAGAGGACGTGCAGATGTTGCTCTGAAGAGTAAAAGGCAGTAAAATTTGTTGCTTCAAATTGATTCGTTGGTTTACAGCGGAGATCGACACGTCCGCGACTGCCTCCCTTCATTTTAGTTTTACTGTTCAACTGGCTGGGTGACGTCAGAAGACGAAGTCATCATGTCAAAAGGATATAGTCAGCGTTTAGGGAAAAGTCAATAGAAGTTTAGGAAAGGATTGTGCTTTAGTTACTACTTTAAATGTAACGGCCAAATTAGCCAAAAGACGGAAAATAAAATCTGTTTTTGTACATGCGACATACATTATCCTGCAAAACTATTTTATTTTAACACTTTCATTTTTGTTTAACGCTTTTAACAGTGATAAATACAATGATTCATTTGGAAGAAGCTGTCCAATATTATTATAAAATTCCTTAGAAAATATCTGCTGTAGGGAATATCAACTTATTAGAAAGAACACATAGGGGTTTGTGAGTGTTTGTGTGTTTGTTGAGGGAGGAGGATAGACTGTGTGTTCTAGTCCTTTTGTCCTGGTAGATATCATCTATTCAATCTGCTTACTAGTGCGATGTTTTGATTTCTGTATATGTGTGTTCTTTTTTGTCTCTCTTACGAAAAACATTCTGGATGAGAAAAAGAGGAAGGACTGTATAATGTCACCCTAATGTCCAAGCTTACCTAAATATTTTAGTCTATGCACTAGTACCAGTTTTTTTTTTTAATCTTACTGTGCTTGCTTCATAAAGTAAAATAGTTTTAGTGGAGTAAATTAAGCCTTTCAGTCTGTCGAAACGTAAAAGATTAATGAAACAAACAAATGAAACAATATGTTGTGACATTTATTGCAGGAGAAATAATTGAGTTTCTGAAGACAAGAATATTTAGAGACCAACGAAGCTCACAAACATCTTACAAGAGGATAAACAGTGACATGGACCGGAATGTGTTTACTGTTTGGTCATATATGTTTATGGGTGCTTCTCTCTATCTCATCCGCCCTCGTACTGTCAGTGTGTTTGTCAGTGCCGGTCTTTAACTCGCTGTTGCTGCCTGTCATTGATGTTGTCGACAAAATAGAAGTTAAGCGATGATAAAATGTTATCGCTAAAGACGTCAGCAGATGCCAACGGGAGAGATCTCAGATGGCATAAGAGATTTCACGCGATTTGAAGATGAATAGGAGACCTATTATTTGATGATTTTGTGAAGATGTCAGTAAACGAGAGATTTTGTGCTTTTCTGGATGTCGTGTACTGGACATGTAGAACACAGACGACACAGAGACATCAGAATATCTGTATACCTGGGTCTACTGGTCCACCATTTTTTTAAATTAAAGTTTATGATTACAATATCACAAATCTTTTAAAAGACAACTTTATATAAGTCAGCTGATTTTTTGGTTTCCTTTTACACCTCAACATCTCTCTCTGTCTCCTTGTCTCTGTCTTCACCGTTAGACTAGCATGAAGACCCACTTATACATTGTTACTAAATTTGACAGTAGGTGTATCAACGTTTATACATAGGCACAAACATTTCTACACAGGATTACAGTCCATCAAAGAGCCCAGGGTGTATTGTGTGTTAAACTCTATTTAAAACAAACATATGTTGTAAAAATGAATGTTCTCTTCCTGATTAATTTATCATTGAATATAATTAGAGCAAGCTGTCCAATCATAATTCTAAATAAGACAGATTTCATAAAAAAAAATAAGTCACTTTCATCGAAGTTTACCTGTATGTCTTTTAATTTTTACCTCTTTTAACTCTGAGAGTTTGACTGCACACTGCTTTCTGTAATGATTACATTCTAAGGCAGTTATTCATAGGATTGTCTCCCTTGGTCTGTCACATCTATTTTTTTTTCTGTGCAACTTGTGTACACTGGTATAACATCTTTAATAACTTTTGAAATGTATTAAAACAATTAGTAGTATCAGTAAACAAGATAAGATTGATTCTGTGTTGTTGTTGGTGTTGTTGTTGTTGTTGTTATAATGATGATGATGATGATGAATGAGATTTTTCTGAGCTTTATACAGGTAAAATACTACAGAGTGAACAGCCTCACAACGAGGGTAGAACACCAACTACAAACATTTAGATGCAAAGTTTATTACCAACACGAAGGATCACTTTATAAAGGTTTAAAACAATAAAACTGTCAAAATATAAGACGTTTTAAAATTGTCTATACAAGTGAAATAAAAAAGTAATGCCACTTTATTTTCTTAATTTACTTAAGAGCAAACGTTTCATACTGTTGAATATTAAAAAAAATTAATATTTTTAGAGATACATAAACACAAGAGTAAGTGCACCCGAGCTGAAAAAGCTTCTCACATTAAATATAAACAATAAAAGAATAAAATCAATGGTGTGAAACAGATAATACAAAATTATAAATATTTTAGAGATACAAACTACTTAAGTCAGAAAAGCAATAATAAAACATTCAGTATCAATACACAATAACATCGTCTCATATTCTTGTTCATTTTCATCCTATATGTTCTTACTATATGTTCTTAGTTGTGTCCTGTAAGTATAATCAGTATACCACTCAGTGTGGAATGATGGTGTGTGTACGACTTTATTTTAAATACAAATATATCTATATATACTGGCGAGTGATTTTAATCGGTTTAGTTAGTGACTATATTTTAAGAATTTCTGACCAGTATTTTCTACATCTATAAGAAGACTCGTTTCTTAGACTACCTACACTTCAGAAACTTCCAATGTTGTTACATTTTTGTTGTCATTACAGTATACTACTACTTAAACCAGTTTGACATTTTTACAATGGTATTTGAAAGGTTTGTTCATCATTAGTCTTGGAAATTAGCGATGGCGTGTAGGTCGTCAGGGAGAAAAATTCCTTCCACTTGTTTAATGTGCTCTTTACGAGGCAAGTTATGGCCATAGCACGTGCCCGTGGCGGGCCCCTCCGTCTGTTCCGTCCTCATGAAAGACGTGTCCGTGATCGTCTGTACTGTCCCATCCTAGAAAAAAATATTTTGCACATATGCTGTAAGGTAACAATATGAAAAGTGCATATTACTTGAATGTAACAACGGTAAATATAATTTTTAACAAAATTATTAAAATAATATTAAATTATTTATGTAGCATTTTTTGTTGTTCCACAAGAAAAATCCAGCATTTGAGAATGGCAAAACAGTGCATGCAAAAACTTCTAAAACAAATATATTCTGCTATACTATCTTTTCATTGATTACATGAAACAAACTTTCATTAGCTTAAAAAAATTAAAGCACCATACCTGCAATGTCAGAATAAATTTGCATTTGTAGTCTCGGCTTAGTATGTAAATCTTTAAAATAGTGCAGACTGCTGACATGGAATGGTCTGGTTCCTGAGTTAAACTGCAGGTGAAGGATTGAACATCTGGAAATCAATTGAATTAGAATCACTTCTTCTATCTTAAAAATCGACGCGTGAGAAATAAAGGTCCTGGCAAGGTAGAAAAGGTAGTTCTTTTTGACTGACTGTCCCTTCTGCTGATTTTTCAAAAGGTGGTTATATTTTTCAACAAACACATGCATTACATAAAAGGTTAGATAAAACAGAGTTATCGGGCTTTCACCTTTTCTGTCATCGCTTTCTTAGTTTCTTGTTTTTGTTAGCTTGTTTACTTGAAAACCTAATAACTTTATATTGACATGAGATACAGACCTGAAATTTTTTGAGAGTTTTTTTTAATACAACTCTAAACATTTTCATAAAGTGTTTTTAAGATATATTTAGTAGTTTAGTAGTTACACTGTTTTAAATCAAAATTTCTTAAATTTTAGCAATCAGTTTTACCACAAAAATCATTAAAAATAATTAATGGGATTTCACAAATTTCCCCCTCAAAAGATTGTAGATCTTCCTTTTAAGTAACAATTTTCAAAAAAAGTTGACCTTACTCACAAAATTGATGAAGTTATAAACATTTTAAAATGTTTCTTTTGGTGCCACTTTGGATCGCTTCCATGGCAACCGATAGTGTGAAAAGTGCAGTAAAACGTTTTTGAACTATCATGCAAGGGCAAAATAGTTTAGTTTATTCCTTGTTACTCCTCAAGGAGCAGAGGGCCGCAACAACACCTCACCAGCGGACCCGGTATAAGGCAGCCACCCTCAGTTGGGCCCATGTGGTCCCGATGTCCTTTGCCTCGCTCTCTACTGTTCTTTTCCAAGTCCACTTCGGTCTCCCAACTCTCCTCTTACCCTGAGGGTTCCAGTCAAGTGCCTGCCTGGCAATGGTGTCAGCTAGCTTACGCAGGGTGTGTCCTATCCACCCCCATTTCCGAGTTTTAATGTCTTGGCTAGTGGCATTCTGGTTGGTTCTTTTCCACAGGCTGCTGTTGGAAAGCTTTTCGGGCCATCTTATTCCCAGAATATGGTGTAGCCATCGGTTGGCAAAAGTCTGGAGCTTGCTTTTAATTATGTTTGTCACTCTCCAGGTTTCACAACCATACAGTAGGACTACCTTCGCATTGGTGTTGTAGATGCGAGTCCTACTGCGAAGGATAATGCTCGAGTGTTCCAGATGGGGCGTAGGCTGTTGAAAGCATGGATGGCCTGGTTGTTGGGGCTTTTGATGTCATCGTCCGCTCCACCATCCGTGTTTACAATGCTCCCCAGATACTGTTTCCAGGATGGTGTCTCCTTGAAGCTGGATTGTGAGTTTATGCTTGTTGTTGATTCAAATCACTTCGGTTTTCTCTCTGTTGACCTTTAAGCCAGTCTTCTCTGCTTACTCAGTTTGGTGTGTGCATGTTGTTGCCGATTAGATGGGATACTAATGTCATCTGCAGAGTCCAGATCCTATAGCTGTTTGGTGAAGGTCTACTGAATACTGGTGCTGTTATCTTAGGATGTCTTGCGCATAATCCAGTCTATGACCATCAGGAAGATTGTTTTCAACTCATTCTTACTCCGGTCTTCATTAGAAAAGGTTTAGTGAGTTTACCGTTGTGGATAACTTGGCAGGACGAGTCTTCGTTCAACCCCTGAATATTGTTTATGAGCCAAGGTGGAATGCCATAGTGGATCATCAGCCTCCGGATGTCTACACTGTCGAATGCCTTCTCTATGTCCACAAAAGTTATATAGAGGGAGAACTGTCACTCAAAAGACGGTTTAATGATAAGGATGGTGGTAATGTAGTCAGTGCATGACCTATCCTGGAGAAACCCTGCTTCTTCTAGGGCAAAACAGGTGATATTAAATGAAATAAAATCAGTTGCA
Source organism: Pomacea canaliculata (assembly GCF_003073045.1). Taxonomy (NCBI): domain Eukaryota; kingdom Metazoa; phylum Mollusca; class Gastropoda; order Architaenioglossa; family Ampullariidae; genus Pomacea; species Pomacea canaliculata. The sequence continues at coordinate 9,678,382 of NC_037596.1, read as the reverse complement.
GTCTGTAAAACGTATTTTTTTATTGTCCTTAAAACTAATGAGCAATAACGTCTTTACTTACTTGATATTAAGTCACAGGCGTAGTCCATCATCAGTGAACGCTCTGTGAAAACCATACACCCGATGCTCAAGAAGGCAGACATATCTTGTGAGAAGATTTTCGCCACGCTGGAGGTCGCGGTTTTTTTGAAAGCTTTGACATTGTTCAGGTATTTCTTGCAGCCCTTACGTTCCATAGTACACTCCGCAACTTTGGCGACTATTACAATGTGTTCATCATTAGGATACTTTTTTCTGACATACCATAACACACGATGACCAGGCGGAATGTCTACACATTTAAAAGTGTTTGTAGTTGCATTCATTCCCATAGGCGATTGAGGACTGCATCCTTCGATTTTATGGCCTGTAAATGTGACACTTTATTTACAAAAAAGCTTTCTTTTTAAAACACAAAAGTCTTCTACTACAACTATATAAACGATTTAAAATAATTTGTTGAATTCCCAACGTTCAATCCCTTTTCGGCTGCTTTTTGGAGTCAGCCAACGCCTCACCACCTCCCCCTTGAATCTTTAAACTATCTCTTCAGTATTTTTTTTCTTCTCCTTTACCAAACTCTTTTTAACAATCATGAATGTATTTACGATCACTTATTATTTCTACACTAATTAATTTACACATGTAAGACAGATGTATATCATCAACATGCTCAGGAGTATAATCATCCCTATTATTATGACTTCCATCTTATACAATATGCATTTATTACCGTTATGCTTACTATCTGTTCAGTGTAGGTAGCACCAGTCTTACCTGAGCAGTCCTTCAGGATTACAAGCAGAAAAAGGCTGGTAATTACAAACATCGTTATGTTGATAGACATTCCTGTTAAATGTCAAACAGAGAGATTGTTGAGCCCGAGATAGTCACCGGATTCAATATTCTGTAAACTGAGATAATTTTAAAACAGCTAATTATCCATATAAGAAATGGATTATTTAAAGATAATAATGTACATGAACCTGATGGAAAATTTATTAAACATGTGTTGAATAATAGTTTTTTTTTGTAGGAGATATTACTAACCCTGCTTTTCGAACAAAAGAAGTTATTAAGCTACTAACTAACGAAGAAAATCTTAACGGAGTGTCAAAATTATTTATTTTTTTCATAGCTCTCTGTTTTAAAATACACTTCATTTTCTTGTTGATCAACCAGTTGTTAACTTCATTAAATACTATTCTTGACTGTCTACTTTTATCAGAAACAATTTTATATAAGATAAATAGCGATAAAGAAAACTATATATTTATTTATACTGCATGCATGAAAATTTTTCCTCTATGATTATTCTACAATGTTTTAGAAACTGTGACAATACTTGTACTTACTAACAACACTAACAGTGAAAAGAAACGGGAAAAAAACATCTTCTGCCCTCAATAAACAGATTCGTCTGTTGATGTAAAAACGTACTGCCGTTTAACCATTTACCCAGACAGAAACTTTACATAGGTACTTACCAGTGGCATTCCCTTGATCAAATATGAAGACAGTTGAAGTGTTAGTTTGCGTCTGATAAGGTTACTGAGGAGTCGACGCAAAGCGAATGACGGGATTGTTATCAGATCGTCAGCGTCGATGCTCGTAAATATTCTGGTTTTTTACTTTCAAATGAACATGACAAGGATTACAGTGGTACCTCGACATACGAGTGCCCTGACATACGAGTGTTTTGAGATACGAGCCGCCGAGCGAGCGAAATTTTGCTTTGAGATAAGAGCAAGATTTGAGATACGAGGAATCGCACACTACACCGCTGCACACGACCCCAACATGCGGGGTGGATGTTGGGGTCGTGTGCAGCGTCTAACATTCTCCCACCTCAGACTAGACCTCAGTCTGTGTGCTTGTTTCCCTCGTGTTCGAAGCATTTTTGATAAGTTGGGTTCGCGTTTTTTGCTTTTTGTACATTTACAAAACATTATCCATTTATTTTTGTAACCCTGGGTCCGAAGAAGAAGATGATGTCTATTGAATTAAAGCGCGAAATCGTATAAAAACATGAGCAAGGTGTGCGAGTAATTGACTTGGCGAGGATGTACGGGCGTAGCACATCAATGATATGTTCTGAGCTTAAACAGGAGTTGATAAAGGGTACAACGCCAGCTATGGGCGTTACAATAATTTCTAAGCTCCGGACTTCTCTCCATCAAAAGATGGAGAAACTATTGATTGTGTGGGTGACAGAGAAGCAGCTTCAAGGAGGAACCTTAACACAAAGCATCATGCGTGAGAAGGCACGAGCGATTTACGGTGATTTGCTGAAGCAGATCCCACACACTTCCACAAACGAAGAATTTAATGTTTTTATAGAATATGTATTTGTTATTCATAAATAAATGTTTCTTCTTGTAAATACACTTTTTCTTATTCAAAAACACTTAGCAAAAACAACTGAGGTGGTATTTTGGGAGCTGGAACGGATTAATGGCATTTCAATTAATTTCAATGGGGAAAATTGCTTTGAGATACGAGCAATTTGACATACGAGCAAGGTTACGGAACGAATTAAACTCGTATGTCGAGGTACCACTGTATTTTGTTTTAATCATACATCGTCTTTAGTGTCTAAAAGAGACATAAAAAAAATTAAATTGTTTCCTATTTTTATATACTGTTTTAGGTTTTCAACACTGGTGGTTAAACACCTGAGCCTTAAATAACTAAGAACCTGAAATTTTTTTCTTTGTATTATTATTATTGTTGTTGTTGATCTGAAGCCTTGGCGGCTTGAAGTGTGTGAGATATTTCATCAGCTGGTGTAATAAAGAAGATACTGGATTGAGGTTAGAAGTCCCTACGGGCCATAACTTGAATATTCTAAATATGATTATCTCCCCTCCCTTATCACCCATTCATCCACGAAACGTTATGCAATTTTCATTTCTAAAGTCGATATTTACACACTAGAGTTTATACACTTAAAAACGCATTTCAAGACATTTTGCATTTAAATGTCAAAATGATTTTATACATACATTAGTATATTTTATTATTTTGTAGTTGGTGTTTGATTAAAAATGACTAGACTATAAAGCAAACAGTTGTTCAGTGTATTTATTTTAGCACATTTAAGAAACGTACAGACCTATCAATGACCTAAATTTGTGTGTGAATTCTTACTTACTTATAGAATTATTTATCAATAAAGAATTCTTAAAATAATAGACTTATATTTCGTTTATTATATACTGCGTAAGTAGATAGGGGCAGATTGATATTGTTTCCTCTCACCAAAGCATTAACCATTCAGGATTTGTCAGCAGAGTATTCTGGTTCCTCTATAAAAATGATGTAGTGTGATAAAAGTAACAAATAAACTTGTCTTCTATTTGTGACAATTTACAGATGAATATGTTTTGGAGGGAAGAAGTAACAAACATCAATATGATTCAATGCAATGTGTACAAAGCCAAAGTACCAGGGGCAGAATATCAGTATACTTGGGTCTACTGGTCTGCCATTTTTTGAAATGAAAGTTTATGATTATACTATAACAAGTATTTTAAAAGACAACTTTATTTAAGTCAGCCGATTTTTTTTTTTTGTTGTTTCTTTTTACACCTAAGCCTCTCTCTCTCTCTGTCTCCGTCTTCACCGTTAGACTAGCATGAAGACCAACTTATACATTGTTACTAAATTTGTGACTGTAGATGTATCATCGTTTATACATAGGCATAAACATTTCTAAACAGGAATAGAGTCCGTCAAATAGCCCAGGGTGTATTGTGTCTTAAACTCTATTTAAAACAAACATATGTTGTAAAAATGAATGTTCTCTTCCTGATTAATTTATCATTGAATATAACTAGAGCAAGCTGTCCGATCATAATTCTAAATAAGACGGACTACGTATACAAAAAAAATAAGTCACATTCATCAAAGTTTACTTGTATGTCTTTTAATTTTTACCTCTTTTAACTCTGACAGTTTTCCTACACACTGCTTTCTGTAACGATTACATTCTACGGCAGATGTTCATTGGATTGTCTCCCTTGGTCTGTCACATCCATTTTATTTCTGTGCCACTTGTGTACACTGCTATAACACCTTTACTAACTTTTATTAAATATACTAAATGTATTAAATGATGATGATGATGATGATGATGATGATATATTTATGAGGTTTGTACAGTTAAAAATATTTCAGAGTGAACAGCCTCACAACAAGGGCAGAACACCAACTACAAAAATTTAGATGCAAAGTTTATTACCAACACCCAGGATCACTTTATAACGGTTTAAAACAATAAAACTGTCAGACGTTTTAAAATTGTCTATGAAAGGGAAACAAAAAAGTAATGCCACTTTATTTTCTTAATTTATTTAAGCGCAAACGTTTCATACTGTTGAAAATTAACAAGAAATTGTAATATTGTTAGCGATACATATACACAAGAGTAAGTGCACCCGAGCTGAAAAAGCTTCTCACATTAAATATAAACAATAAAAGAATAAAATCAATGGTGTGAAACAGATAATACGAAATAATAAATATTTTAGAGATACACACTACTTAAGTCAGAAAAGCAATAATAAAACATTCAGTATCAATACACAATAACATCGTCTCATATTCTTGTTCATTTTTATCCTATATGTTTTAATGTATGTTCTTAGTTGTGTCCTGTAAGTGTAATCAGTGTATCACTCAGTGTGGAATGATGGTGTGTGTACGACCTTATTTTATATACAAATATATCTATATATATATATACTGGCGAGTGATTTTAATCGGTTTAGTTAGTGACTATATTTTAAGAATTTCTTACCTGTATTTTCTACATCTATAAGAAGACTTTTCTTAGATTACCTACACTTCTGAAACTGTCAATGTTGTTACATTTTTCTTGTACATTACAGTATACTACTACTTAAACCAGTTTGACTTTTTTACAATGGTATTTGAAAGGTTTGATCATCAGTACTCTTGGAAATTAGCGATGGCGTGTAGGTCGTCAGGGAGAAAAATTCCTTCCACTTGTTTAATGTGCTCTTTACGAGGCAAGTTATGGCTATAGCACGTGCCCGTGGCGGGCCCCTCCGTCTGTTCCGTCCTCATGAAAGACGTGTCCGTGATCGTCTGTACTGTCCCATCCTAGAAAAGAAAAATGTTTTGCACATTTGCTGTAATGTAACAACATAAAAAGTGCATATTACTTGAATGTAACAACGGAAAATATAATTTTAAAAATAATATTAAAATACAGTGGTACCTCGACATACGAGTTTAATTTGTTCCGTAACCTTGCTCGTATGTCAAATTGCTCGTATCTCAAAGCAATTTTCCCCATTGAGATTAATTGAAATGCCATTAATCCGTTCCAGCTCCCAAAACACCACCTCAGTTGTTTTTGTTAAGTGTTTTTGAATAAGAAAAAGTGTATTTACAAGAAGAAACATTTATTTATGAATAACAAATACATATTCTATAAAAACATATTAAATTCTTCGTTTGTGGAAGTGTGTGGGATCTGCTTCAGCAAATCACCGTAAATCGCTCGTGCCTTCTCACACATGATGCTTTGTGTTAAGGTTCCTCTTTGAAGCTGTCACAGTCACAGTCAATAGTTTCTCCATCTTTTCATGGAGAGAAGTCCGGCGCTTAGAAATTATTGTAACGCCCCTAGCTGGCGTTGTACCCTTCATCAACTCCTGTTTAAGCTCAGAACATATCATTGATGTGCTACACCCGTACATCCTCGCCAAGTCAATTACTCGCACACCTTGCTCATGTTTTTTTCTACGATTTCGCGCTTTAATTCAATAGACATCATCTTCTTCTTCGGACCCATGGTTATAAAAATAAATGTGACAAAGTTTTGTAAATGTACAAAAAGCAAAAAAACGCGAACCCAACTTATCAAAAATGCTTCGAAAACGAGGGAAACAAGCACACAGACTGAGGTCTAGTCTGAGGTGGGAGAAACTGTTAGACGCTGCACACGACCCCAACATCCGCCTCGCATGTTGGGGTCGTGTGCAGCGGTGTAGTGTGCGATTCCTCGTATCTCAAATCTTGCTCTTATCTCGAAGCAAAATATCGCTCGCTCGGCGGCTCGTATCTCAAAACACTCGTATGTCAGGGCACTCGTATGTCGAGGTACCACTGTAATATGAAATTATTTATTTAGCATTTTTTTTGTTCCACAAGAATAATCCAACATTTTTGAATTTCATTGATTACATGAAACAAATTTTCATTACCTTCAAAAAATTAAAGCATCCTACCTGCAATGTCAGAATAAATTTGCATTTGTAGTCTCGGCTTAGTATGTAAATCTTAAAAATAGTGCAGACTGCTGACATGGAATGGTCTGGTTGTTGAGTTAAACTGCAGGTGAAGGATGGAACATCTGGAAATCAATTGAATTAGAATCACTTCTTCTTTATTAGAAATCAAAGCGTGAAAAATATAGGTCCTGGGAAATGTCGAAAAAATGGCAAGGTAGAAAAGTTAGTTCTTTTTGACTGACTGTCCCTTCTGCTGATTCTTTAAAAGGTGTTTATATTTTTCACCAAGCACATACATTACATAAAAGGCTTTCACCTTTTCTGTTATCGTTTTCTTAGTTTCTTGTTTTTGTTAACTTGTTTACTTGAAAACCTAATAAACTTATTTTGACATGAGATTTTTTTAATACAACTTTTCATAAAGTCTTTTTAAGACATATTGAGTAGTTTAGTTGTTACACTTCTTTAAATCAAAATTTCTTAAATTTTAGCAATCAGTTATACCACACAAAAAATCATTAAAAATAATTAATTGGATTTCACAAATTTCCCCCTCAAACGATTGTAGATCTTTCTTTTAGGTAACGATTTTCAAAAAAAATTTGACTTTACTCAAAATTGACGAAGTTATAAACTTTTAAAAATATTTCTTTTGGTGCCACTTTGGATCGCTTCCATGGCAACCGATAGTGTGAAAAGTGCAGTAAAACGTTTTTGAACTAACATTCAAGGACAAAATAGTTTAGTCCTTATTACTTCTCAAGGAGCAGAGGGCCGCGACAACACCTCACCACCTTACTCAGTTGCAGTCTGTAAAACGTATATTTTTATTGTCCTTAAAACTAATGAGCAATAACGTCTTTACTTACCACTTGATATTAAGTCACAGGGGTAGTCTGTCATCAGTGAACCCTCTGTGAAAACCTTACACCCGATGCTCAAGAAGACAGACATATCTTGTGAGAAGATTTGCGCCACGCTGGAGGTCGCGGTTTGTTTGAAAGCTTTGGCATTGCTCATGTATGTCTTGCAGCCCTTGCGTTCCATAGTACACTCCGCAACTTTGGCGACTATTACAAGGTGTTCATCATTAGGATCCTTTTTCGTGACATACCATAGCACACGATGACCAGGCGGAATGTCTACACATTCAAAAGTGTTTGTAGCTGCATTCACTCCCATAGGCGATTGAGGACTGCATCCTTCGATTTTATGGCCTGTAAATGTGACACTTTATTTACAAAAAAAGCTTTCTTTTTAAAACACAAAAGTCTTCTACTACAACTATATAAACGATTTAAAATAATTTGTTGAATTCCCAACGTTCAATCCCTTTTCGGCTGCTTTTTGGAGTCAGCCAACGCCTCACCACCTTCCCCTTGAATCTTTAAACTATCTCTTCAGTATTTTTTTTCTTCTCCTTTACCAAACTCTTTTTAACAATCATGAATGCATTTACGATCACTTACGTTATTATTTCTATACTAGTTGATTTGAATTGTTTTCTAAAAGAAGGATGTATATCATCAACATGATCACCATTATAATCATCACTATTATTATGACTTCCATGTTATACAATGTGCATTTATTATCATTATGCTTACTATCTGTTCAGTGTAGGTAGCACCAGTCTTACCTGAGCAGTCCTTCAGGATTACAAGCAGAAAAAGGCTGGTAATTACAAACATCGTTATGTTGATAGACATTCCTGTTTAAGGTCAAACAGAGAGATTGTTGAGCCCGAGATAGTCACCGGATTCAATATTCTGTAAACTGAGATAATTTTAGAACAGCTAATTATCCATATAAGAAATGGATTATTTAAAGATAATAATGTACCTGAACCTGATGGAAAATTTATTAAACATGTGTTGAATAATAGTTTTTTTTTTTTGTAGGAGATATTACTAACACAACTTTTCGAACAAAAGAAGTTATTAAGCTACTAACTAACGAAGAAAATCTTAACGGAGTGTCAAAATTATTTATTTTTTTCATAGCTCTCTGTTTTAAAATACACTTCATTTTCTTGTTGATCAACCAGTTGTTAACTTCATTAAATACTATTCTTGACTGTCTACTTTTATCAGCAACAATTTTATATAAGATAAATACCGATAAAGAAAACTATATATATATATACTTATACTGCATGCATAAAAAAATCTTGCTCTATGATTATTCGCAGCCACTGCATTCTACAATGTTTTAGAAACTGTGACAATAATTTTACTTCCTAACAACACTGACAGTGACAACAAACGAAAAGAAAAGCATGTTGATGTAGAAACGTACTGCCGTTTAACCATTTACCCAGACAGAAACTTTACAAAGGTACTTACCAGTGGCATTCCCTTGATCAAGTATGAAGACAGTTGAAGTGTTAGGCAGTTTGCGTCTGATAAGGTTACTGAGGAGTCGACGCAAAGCCAATGACGGAATTGTTGTTATCAGATTGTCGGCGCCGATACTCGTAAATATTCTGGTTTTTTACTTTCAAATGAACATGACAAGGATTATTTTGTTTTAATCATACATAGTGTTGAGGGTCTAAAAGAGACATAAAAAATTTTAATTGTTTCCTATTTTTATATACTGTTTTAGGTTTTCAACACTGGTGGTTAAACACCTGAGCCTTAAATAACTAAGAACCTGAAATTTTTTTCTTTGTATTATTATTATTATTGTTGTTGTTGATCTGAAGCCTTGGCGGCTTGAAGAGTGTGAGATATTTCATCAGCTGGTGTAATAAGATACTGAATTGAGGTTAGAAGTCCCTACGGGCCATAACTTGCATATTGTAAATATGATTATCTCCCCTCCCTTATCACCCATTCATCCACGAAACGTTATGCAAATAACTTAAACGACTTTTTAAAATGCGGTTTTCATTTCTCAAGTCAAAATTTACACACTAGAGTTTATACACTTAAAAATGCATTTCAAGACATTTTGCATTTAAATGTCAAAATGCTTTTATACATACATTAGTATATTTGATTGTTTTGTAGTTGGTGTTTGATTAAGAAAAGCAAACAGTTGCTCAGTGTATTTTTTTTATCACATTTAAGAAACGTACAGACCTATCAATGACCTACAGTTGTGTGTGAATTCTTATTTTCTTATAGAATTATTTATTAATAAAGAATTCTTAAAAGTAGACATATTTCGCTTATTATATATTGCGTATGTAGATAGGGGCAAATTGATATTGTGGTTTCCTCTCACGAAAGAATTACCCACTTAGGATTTGTACGCAGAGTATTCTGGTTCCTCTATTTAAAAAAAAGATGTAGTGTGATAAAAATAACAAATAAACTTGTCTTCTATTTGTGACAATTTGCAGATGAATATGTTTTGGAGGGAAGAAGTAACAAACATCAATATGATTCAAAGCAATGTGCACAAAGCCAAAGTACCAGGGGCAGACAATTTATTCCAATAAAAGCTAAAAAATGGTGATATTTCTTCTTTTTCTCTCTCTGTATGTATGTGCAACTGTATTTGTGTGAATATTAACTGCTGTATCAACACAAGCTCAAAAGGGACAAAGAAGTTTGAGGAGATATACACACCTGAGCACTAGCACTTTTTTCTCCTCTGTGCGTGTGTGCGCGCATGTGTTTGTGTGTGTGCTTGTGTGTGTGTGTGTCAATACGTGTTAAGGCTGAATTTTCTGGGAAAATCTCGTTTCCTTAAACTCTTTAAAATCCTTGTTATAAGACAGTGTGACATCTCAAGGTGTCTTTCTTTCGACAAAGACAGATGTCGCTGAGAGGAAATATAATGTATGCTAAGAGGTTTTGCTGTAAGCTAGAACACTTCACACTTATTAGTACTTTCACTACAAGGAACAAAGTTTTCAGAGCATACAAGGAAGCGATAGCAATGCCTGGTACAAATCAGCTTTCATTTTCGAGAACTGTATATGTAGCTCCGTTTGACTTTAAATTAGAATCGTAAAGGAAACTGTTAAAAGCCATTTTTAGCATAATGAGTATGTCTTTTGTACATGATGTTGGCAAATTCACTGATGTTTTAAGAGACGGAGACTACAACTATGATTACATCCTTTCGTCACTTTGTGTATGTGTGTACATTGTGGGGAAGGGGATAAAAATGAACAGAGCAGATGTATTCGCTCATCTTTACTTAACACTGTAAAAGCCACTAACAAATATCAAACATATAAAGACAGACGTATTTTCGTATTTTTATGTGTTGGTGTATCTGGGCTTTATGGAATAAAATTTTTAAAAACCGTATGAATAAATACACGCGAGCAGTAATCTAATTTTATATGTCTGTTTGTCTCTCTTCACATCCCCTCAGCTCTCTCTCTCTCAAATCCAAGTGCGAGCTTACACACACACACACACACGCATACTTCTAGGTATAACAAAGTGACGAACAGATTAACTCAAAGAACTTGGTATCAGCGAAACATATGCTCATTTATTTACCTAAATGTAGAGCTCATTATATAAATCATAGATGTTTAATAGATATGGATTAAATTCCTACAGATACAATGATCTACTGACATCAAACGCATTTGAGAAATCAACTATCATCTACTACAAAAGTATTAGTATTTTTTTCTTTCGCAATAAAAGCTCCCTTATGATAAATTTAGCCAAAAATTCATAAACAATTTTATGCACGGAAACTGGGACTAAGTCTAGTGCTAGAATTTGAGAGAATAATTCTTCAGTCCTGACTTGTTTAGACCAGCTCCTACAATCAAGTTCATAAAGGGAATTACTGGCGCTGCTACTTCGATTGTAAAGATATGTCATCAGTAAAACCAGCTTATACAAGTTCAGTTTTGTTTGTTGCTCTGTGTGCACACCTTCTCCCTCTGTAAGTTCCTAATTATGCACACAGATACAGCAACAGAGAAATAATTTTTCTCATTAGTGTAGTTGACGAAAAATGAAACGAAACGAAACTGTCTCGAAACACATCACACAAAGAGGTTTGATTACTTTTCTTTAACTCCTCTTCATATATGTGTAATGTTTGATGACTTACAGTCATCTAGATGAGTTCGTAGGAATGCTGATGGCCTGATATACGGAGAGCTAGACTTCACAAACAAAACAACACTTGAGGTCAACACCCTTTCATCATGGATGTATGAAAACAACAATCTGACGATGTATGATCCAGATTTTGTTACAACAATTTAGTATGTTTTGGTCATTGTCTCTCATTATTAGACGAGAGAAACGAGACCACCTTTGGAAGTTAAATTCTGTCATCCACAGTATACGTAGATAAAATGTAAAATTTGCTTAAAATACATTTTGGCAAAATTATGCAAAAGCAATTTTTTTCAATTTTTTAAAATTAAAAGCACCTTGATTATTTAAAGTCAAGCTGCTGATCATGTAATGGGCATGTATACACAAGCACATCAAACTGCAGATGACAAAAAATTCAATAGAAAAATTAAGCTCTGAAATCTAATCAGAGTATTCGTACAACACATGCAACACTATGCTTATTTAACAAAAACATCTCATCCCTGGAGGCTTTGTTAATAATTAAGAGCAACAAGGTTGAGCTCCCTGTCAAATGCACTGATTGCAAACCTTATTTGTGAATAACAAAAAACTCTCGCATCATGTAGGACACAAATTGGTGATTTGTTACAATTTCATGATTGTAAACTGCACCGAATATCCATCTCTAAAAAATAAGTATATTTTAGTTGTAGAGGTCCGGTATACGATATCAGTTTCAATGTTTAGACGATCTGGAAATGTTCATGCAATCGAGATTGTCTCGAAAAGCTTTAATCTGTGTGTGTGTGTGCACGTGCGTGGTAGGAGTGTTTAAGGCTGTTTAATTAATCTGAAGCCAACAGTGTAGATACTATATAAATATTCTCACGGTGTGATCTTTGAAGATGTCTGTCTATGCAGCACTAAAGTCATGCAAAGATACCGTTAAGTTGAGAGAGATGCCGAATACAAACACCGAAACAGTCGATATCAGAACAACTCCTCTCATGGGCATTATCAGCCAATGAGTAGATACTTTATAGCCCAATGTCTTGCAAACCAATGATTTCATGCAAGCACATACTATTGTATCATAGACTGTTGTTAATCAGATCCTACATTTGTTAAACAAACGCAAAAATGCATAATTATAATCTCTGCTTTGTTGTGCTTAGTATGTCAACTGTTGAATCCTCGACCATGAGTTTGTATGAACATTATCTTCTATCGAAGATTTACAGCAAGCTGTCGTATATTTATTTATTTATTTATGTCATTTCTTGTTATTTGACATTTTAGACGGTTTATGATTTAATTGAAGATCAAACTCCAAATTTGCTTCTTCATCTTGTTGAAACTGCTTTGCACAGTTTAATGATAATAATAATAACTACTACTACTACTACTAATAATAATAATAGTAATAATAATTATAAAGTGCATTATCACTCTTACCAAAAAAGCATGCTTTCAGCGCTCAAGATACATAGTAAGTATCTCCCATGTTATAAATAAATATTTTGAGCAAAGCAGTTATATAATATTGGTCACCTGACGGGAAAAGCAGTATTTCCCAGATTACAGTTGAAGTACCAAAAGCAACGAATGTATCCCACCTTGCACTCTACTGAGTGAATCAAGCTCCTCACTCAGCAGGTGAGATACTTTACCACGTGACACATCGGAAAATGAAAGAAGAAAATACAGGATGCCTTAACTTTAAAGGTTAAGGGAAGGTGATTAAAGGGAATCTACATTAGGAATCAGTTTTTTCGGAGCTCAGACAAGTAAATTGTGATGTTTAGATGCTGAGCCAAAACTCCCACCAGAAGATGAAGTAGCATACGCTGTTGTGGATAAGGTCAGAGGTAAAGCTCACGGCTATCGTGCTTAGGTGTGCAAGGTGGACACCAAGAATAATCTAATGCCAGCTTGCTACAGAGCTGAGAGTGCCAATGCCAATGGGAAATTATGTATGTGTTTCCCATCACTTAGCACAACAAAATCTGTATTAACAGAAAAAAATCAACAAGCGTGCTACGTTTTCAAAAGAATATAGTTTCTTTCAAATATATTGTGTTAAAATGTCGAGAGCTTACATTCCAATACGACAAACATAGCAGGTAAGGAAAAGAAATGGTGACAAATTTGGCGAAAAATTACGAAATTTACTGAAAGTCAAAAATCACCTCTCACGAAAATCAAAGATATGAAGAGGTAGGTCTAATATCAAATTATTGGTTGAGTAATGAGGTTCATATCTCTACCCTCATAAGTCTTTATGCCTCTTGTGGAAATATAACAAGATATTAATACTTGTATATTGCATTTATCACCAAAGTCTAATCATTAACTTGTCACGGCCATTGTCGTCTTCTCCAAACCCTGTACTGAAACCAAATTGTAGCCGTTTTGCTCCGGAACCTTTATTAATCAATGTAATTTGGATTCAGTGTGAATTTTTTTTCGAAATCAGAACTGTTCCGTGTGCAGGTTTACGAAAATCTCGGCTCTTTTGGGATTTGAAGGAAGCACCAAGCACCTGCTGCTAATAGCTTTTGAACCCTTTGTATGAGATTAAAAGGTTAAAGTAACAAGGGCAAAAGGTGTTCAAAAACTGCGATCAAAGTTTCCGAAAAAGAGGGCTCTGACAATGCCGGCAATAAAAGCAGAAAATATGTAAAGAAAAAAATTATATCTAGATTAAGAAAAAATGATTTGTCATTGACATTTTATTGGAAGGTACATAATAAAACTTAACTGAAGGACACCAGCTCAGAAACTGTTTGTCACGTGATCAACGAATGGACTGGCGGGTAAACTCCTTAAGATCAACTGTAAGAGTTTGCTCATCCGTTTTAGATGGGCTAAGCCTTTTCAAGAAAAGGGATTATCTGTGAACATATCTCTAAACAGGATTAGAATAAGACCACGAAAGACACTGATAATATCTTCCTATAATTTAGCTCAGAAAAGGAATGGTAAAGTTTGACGATGAGGATTTGTTATGATGACGTGCATATAGCCAATGCTCCATAGAACTTGTGGCTTCTTTCGTGATGTAAAATGCCCATTGGAAGATCAGAAATGTAAGAACAATAGTCCACTTCTGTTTTTACTCATGTGTAAAATAGTTTTTGTATGTTCTTACTCATATGTAAGAACATCATCTTTATTCCATTTAATACGGGTAGGACATAATACCTCCCAATGTTAAAATGACTAACACAAGCGTAAAATCTCGCATAGATTGCAAATGAACTTTCATTATAGAAATTTAGAAGAACCTACATCGCTCAGTAATGTAATACCTTAAAAACCTTAGCGAAATATTAGGAAAACTTGGATCCTGTATAGAGATCATGGCGTGCTGCAAACCTCAAAAACTAGGAAGCAAATTAGTAACCCAGTAATACCATCCAACAATCTAATGAGGAAGATAATCAAACTCATATACAGAAGTTTGTTAAGGAATATTGATGTCCACCGTGAAATTTCACAATCGACTAAAATTATCAGGAGAAATCAGCCCTCTTCCCCTGAGACTACTTATGTGGAGAAATATAGTTTATAGAATTTATAGTTTATAGTTCACAGAATATCGACAAACCTTGTTCTTGAAACCGAAATAATGGACAATAAGTTAACTTCCCTTTCAAGCTAACTTAACCCTTGTCATAAAGAAGGGTTCCTAAAAAAAAACCAGGTTCATCTCTATGTGTGATGAGTTTCTGAATAACATTTTAAGTTCATGTAATGTCGTTTATTTATGAGTAGAGTATTCCGCCTGTTCACCTCTCATAAGCACTTACGCCTATTTACCAGAAGTCAGATTTCAATTATTTCAAAATGAGCAGTTTCTCTAAACAATAAACCCACTTTAACTTCCTTGAAGTTCACAAAGTGCTGCTTAATATTCATTAGTAGTTAGCAAGCCACAGTTAAACGTTAACAAGATTTATTTTGATTTAATGATGTAGCGTCCTTTTACCTCCACACAACGGCTTTTGAAGCCAAGAAAACCCGTTACAATCTAAGGAATAAATTTTAAAAAATGTCCGCAATTACGAATATAACATTTTGAAATAGATTCATAAAATATCACGACATCTCAGTCCAATCAAAGGTTGTGTACAAGGAAAAAAATATTATGTTTATATGGAGACTGTTTAATTGTTATTTTGTTGTTTTTTATTGTTGTTTTTGAGTGAGTTTTTTTCTTGCTGTACACTTTTGATATAAAAATTGACTTGAAAGACTCTGTGCAAAATTGGTGTAAAATAGAAATGTTTCTAGATGTGTGAGCGTTTCATTGGTCATGGATAAAGTTTATAATGTTTTCATTGGCATTGCCCCACATAGTCAGACTACAATACTAATTGTTTTTCCTTCCACGTGAGTCATTTACTGAGTGAAACAAAGTTCTACATCATCACAGATATCCATGATATCTAAACGTCCAACTTCTTTACTGCCGTTTATTGTTGGGCATACAAACCAGTCTCAGCTTTGGTGTGGTACAGGGTAGGATACCAACGTTCAGTTCTGTTCTTGTGCTTCGAAACTTGATCATTCCGAGCCATCATGTCAAAAAACCTGAAAAGTTCACAAAGGAGTATTTATATTATTTATAGCGCTTTTGGCTGTCAGTGTGACTATTTTTTTTAAAATAAATGCTTTTTACACAACTGCCTCCAAAAGCAAAGGATGTCACTGGTAAGTACTTTTCAACAGACTAGAAAACTTGTCAACAGACTAGAAAAATAAATTTCACATGTGCACATTTTCTTGAGGCCTTAAGCCTGATATAAGACTGAAGGTAAAAGGATTACTTACCTCTGACAACCTGGTATAATGCCTCTCCTTGGTACTGATGTCACGTGACCAGCTCTTTGCAGACAGCTCACTGACAAGTAAGCAGAAAAACGTGGTGTTTTAAGTTCTTGTCTTGGCAATAAATAAAGGACAGATAGCTGTCACTAATAATAATTAGAATTTTAAAAAATGGCAAGTAAGAAGGGAAGGATAATAAGCACATAAAGAAAGAGAAACAATATCATTTTTGCATAGGGTAATTTTATTATCCATGCAAAATGACTTTAGGTGTATTCATTTTACTTCTAAATTAAGTTTTTATATCATGATATTTCTTACAAAATATCTTAAAATGTTTTCTTGAAAACAAGATCATCTTACATTTGTCATCAGCAGCTAAGTACGAGTTTTCACTCAGCTTGTTGTCGATGTTGTTCATTCTCGCTTCCAGCTGTTACAATGGTTCTCAGTGAATCTTGAGAGCTTCCAGCTGTCACAGTCTCGTAGTTAAAATGTAGAAGAACTACATTAACCTTTCCCTGAAGCTCAGGGCCGTGACTTGTGTAGAGAGCATCTTGGGAGGACTGTGTCAACACATTCTTTGCTGCTCTCTAGAAATGTTTCCCTTTTTTTTTGGACATGTAAGTCCTGTATTATTTAGCACAGGACTTACGAATCCACCAATCGTAGCGAACGAAACTTAAATTGGTTTATGATCTTGATCAGCAGGCAAGTACTTATGTTGCTTTAAACACGGAAATTAGGAAACCTTCCCCGCTGTTTGAGTAGGAAATAGCAACTTTAAATTGTTATCTTTATGATAGCCATATAGTCATATAGGCCGTTTGTACTAAGCACAAAAACAGAATTACCTCTAACCCAAAACAGTCTCTTGAGAGTAAATGTAGTCATTAAACACTATTTAATTCTATTCTCTTTTTTCTCATATTCAGAATTATTAATTACTAAGCTCAGTCTTTGTTTTCAAGACATTAACAAATTGTTTTTTTTTCTGTTGTAATTTAAGAGGTTTTGGTGATTAGCATAAACGTGAGGTTGAAAAGTATATAATAGCTCATAAATTTTTATTTTTATTGGTCTAATATAGTTTCGTATTCCAAGTAAATGGGATCTAATCGGGGCTTCACTTTTTTTCGTTCAAGCTTTGACTGTCTCGTGAGCGAAACAGGTTGTAATTCGTACAACCCTGTACACTTTTTCTTTTTAAATGCTAAACTTAGAAACGTATTGCGGCAAGTAGAATATTACCTTTAGTTTCATCTATCTTTTTGTCATGAGCTGGAAATTTGACAGAGTAGCTACGGTCGCCTGGTGAGACAGCCACAAAGAAGTCTGCTTCTTCTGAAAGTGTTAAGATGAACTGACAGGAGCCTGACACCTTCACTTCACCTGTCGTGACCCTCTCTTTGGTTGGTGACGTCACCATGGTCACAGACTGCAAGCTCTCCATCTTTGAAACAATCAGTATGTCAATGGCAAAAATGTTAATAATGTTGAAAACGACAAAGATTATTAGAAAACTAGAAAATAGGGGGATATCGTGATCTTTGTAAAATATTCAAGATAGTCATTGAATGAAAAAAAGAGAAGCTGAAAGAGAAAATGAAGTAGAGCTTTAAATGTCGATATAAATATCTGTTTGTGAACTTCAGTTGTGTAAGTTATTCTGGTTACTTTTACTGTAGGTGTGTTAGGTTGTGATCAAAGTAGACAACACATTAAGTTCAGACTGCGTTTAGTTTTCTTTAAAAATCTTACCGAGCTTTTAAGACGATAAAGGTGACACTCGTACATTTTCCTCGAAGAGAACACACTGCCGATGACACATGACACGTGGACATTCCAAGAGGTTGTGACTGCGTTGCATGACACATTTTCTGATGGAACTGTGTAGGATCGAATGTTTCAACAACAACAAAAACTCAAGAAAGAGTGTAAATAATAAGAACAAAACAATGTTTTGCATATTTCGACGGTGAATATTCGCATCGGTTACAACATATTAATTTGAAATAAATAAATAACTCACTAAATTTGCTTCACCTTTATTCTGGTTTAATTATACAGCAACAGTACTTGTTCGACACTGCCTATATTATCTAGCTTTTTGTTTTGATGTATGCTATTATTTATAACTTTAAATAATATAAATATAAACTTTGAAGCATTAGGGTCTATAGTCTATTTTAAATTAGACTGAATTCAATTTAAAAGTATTGTATACAGGTTAGTGAGCGAGGTCGATAGAGTCATCACAATTATTTCTTGAGAAACATCAGGATGTTTCAAACTTTCTGCGATTCTTATTGTATATGAAAATAAATGATATATTTCTAAATATTAGAATCAAAATGTTGAGTCTCTTCTTTGGTTTATGCTATGAACGAAATTAAAATACTTAATTTATCGCTTTGTTCTTTATGATGTAGTGTGAAGTTTTCCATTTCTAATTTTTCTGTTTTCTTATGGTATTATTGATTTAATTTTACTTAGGAATCGATATCTGGTCTTCTAATCGTTTGAAAGTGTCTAAATTGTATCCAGTAAGGTTTTCTTCCTCTTTCAGAAACACACACACCCAGAGCAGCAGCATGTACATAATCAGTCTGCCATAAATTAACAAAGACTACTCACAAACATAGTTGATCACACAGGTAGATGATTCTGCGTTGAAAGTTCCAGCATTATGAACACATTCCAGAATACTGTTGACAAGTATAATATTACTACTGATGGATGTGTTCCCAGCGTTAATGGAAATCGTTTTATTGTGAGGGTCTAGAACTTTCGCTTGAAATATTTCGGTAAAGTATCCCGAACTATTACAAACGTGTTCTGTACATTCTGCCAACGGGAAGTACTGGCTAAAATTATGTAACCCAACTGTAAGTCTCCACACCACTCGTCCTTCAGCCCTGCATGTAATCAGAGTCTTTTGTCCTGCCAGTACTTCTACGAAGCCGTCATCATTACACGGTTGGATGTTTACACCTGTAAAATTTGAAATTAAAAATATTTAATATTCTATATTTATAAATTTATGATGATATGTATTGATAAGATTATCACCAAATTTTTGCTTTCAGTCTATCACTAACTTCCTCTCTCTCCCTCTCTTAACAGACACACACCACCAAGCCAATGTAGATGCACTGATACAATAGTGCAATACATGAATAAGGATGAATAAAAAATTATAATTGAGATTAAAAAGCGAAGAATACAGACGATATTATTTTACAAGAAATTACAATCTAGATAACAGAGCAAATACGTTTCTTACCTTCTGCTGGGGCTAAACTAAACCAAAATAAGGAGATACCCATCATCAACATGTTAATGTTTCCAAAAGAATGTGTGCAACTTGTGAACATTGTTGCAACTTGGGATGTGACAGCTGTCAGTGAAGTTATGAAATTCTCTCTTTCTCTACTTTCATGCTAGAAGATTCACAATATTCTTAATTCACTCACATCCGGTGAGATGTTTCGGTTGGCATTTTATCATCCTCACGAAACAGAAAAGTTTCCCTCTCACACATCCTTATTGTCAACGATGTCAGTGCTACTGAAACTAGACTACTAGACTTTCTATATTCTTGACATGACAACTATAGAAGTTAATGGGTGGAGGGTACTGACTGAAAGGATGCAGGTTTCGTTATTGTGGCCTTTGCTGGTTGGAAAAATAATCTGGAATGAGAAAGTGATAGGAATCTTAATTACGAGGCCATACAAGTCTCCAGCTATGCCCTGAAATAAAAATGTTGTAAGAAAATGTTTCCCTGGACAACATGGACAAATCTAGGGCAAGCCTCTTGGTCACTGTGTCCTAATTATTGCACCACAAGAGATGACTAGCTCTCAATGGAGGAGACTATAGTCCCAATATAGTTGCTGGTCAGCAGGAGAAATGTTTATTTTTACGCATCATCGCACCAAGCACATAGACAATTTTAACAATCTTTGATAAAGTCGATAACAAAATTGTACAATCACCAGACGATTGACTCAGTCGGGAAATTCCAATACTAGCGAAGATATTTGTGTATTATCGCACCACTAGTCCAGTAGCATTATGGGAATTTTCACCTGACTATATAACATCACGCGGCATTCACGCCACATGCTACAGCACCATGTTGCCAGCACAGATGAATTATCTCTTCGTATTTCTCTCTTTTTATTTCGCAAAACAAGGTTTGGTTTCTCTTTTATTTTAGTCTCAAGTGATTAAATATGCATGTAACCAACTAAATTATTGCTTCGACTGCTGTAGTTCTTTTATTCCTCGGTAAAAATCAGCATGTAGCTAAGCCGGTAATTAGTAATTGCGTATGAATATGTAAGAGGTTTATAGCAACTTCATGCTTGACATGTTTTGAATGACAATCACGTAGTGCAAGAAAAAATAATTACTTCGCCTCCAAGATAAGTCACAAATTACTAGCACTTCACAGAAAAGTGCTAACCTCGGGATCATTCATTTTCTGTATTTCTTTCGCTTTATGTAATGTCAGCCATCAACATTATATTTTTTTCATGCGAGCACACCACAGAAAGCATCTGTTCATTAAGCAATAATCTAGACTGTGGTGTCAAATAGCTAAGAGTATATTTTCATCTACATCCTCAGCAATGTACTTAGTACAGACACTGTATGTGTGAGCTAGTGTGCTCCTGATGTATTTACCTTGATTCCATGTTCATAAATTAATATTAATATATATCTATATATACAAAAAGAAATTGTAAGTGCATTCACATCTAGGTAGCTTGCTAGGTATGATTACAAATTGTTAGGATGCTTTGCTTTTCTTACTTGCCCTTAGATAAAAGCTTTTTCGCGAGTTCAAATTTCGCTCACCCCACAGGTGACATTTTCGGGAAATTCCGATAATTAAAAATAATGTAGCGTGATCACGCCACCTGTGATATTTTCGGAAAATTCCGATATGTGTTTGCGCTTGTATGTGTGTGTGCTCCCGTGCACGCTCCATTATTTTTTGTTTAATTGATAATCCTATAACCTAACTAGAATGTAATTATTTTTATTGTTACAGCTTGGTCTCTTGGCATTGATTTCCAATGTCCACACAGATTTAAAAATGGAGAAAATATTGTCACATGCAGAGTAAACAGAACTGCTGTCAGTGAAGCCAAATGCCTCTCACTGTCCTCCTCAGTCAGATTTGAGAGAACCATTTATTTACAAACAAGGGCGCTATGTATAATCAACTATGACCCAAGACAGCCATGCATGTCTGAAGCCCAGCACAGCCCAGGTAGCTGCTGGTGTAGCAACATTGAAGGCGACATCATCACCTTCAGCTTTTCCTACCTGGCCAACAGCACACGTGATCAGAGAGGACATCTTGAATGTAAAACCTGCATTTTACCAGAAAAGCCCTTAAATACACGTGTTAACGAGAGCTGCAGAATTATGCGTTTTGGTAGGTAAATCAGTAAGCTCTGCTGATCTGTTTCTGCGAGCACGAACACACTCACCCACACACACATAATTTGAATAAATGAGAGCAGGCAGACCACATAGAAATAATTCATCATAATGAAAAAGACATGGAATTGTTGCAACGACATTTAAATTACTCACACTTTTCTAAATTATACACTTTTGCAAAATTCTTTAAACAGTTTAATGTTATTTCCATCATCATACGTTTTTATTTATTATACATTTTTTATTCATCATAAATTATGGTTTTTAGTGCGTGACAATTAGCATTTATTGTCCTGGAAGGATACACTTTCTAACTAATGATTTTTTTATTTATTATTTCATATCTATGTATAAAATAAATGTTTATGTCATTATATATATTAAACAAAATCTATTTAAAGCACACTCTTTTCAAAAAGATGAACAATGATAATGTACTACAGCTGTCTTATGGATAATACAAACTTATTCTTTTCCAAGAATTCTGTATCAACTTTTATGTGAAGCATGGCAGAGTTAAGGAACAAATATTTTGCTGCATATGTGTGAATGTGCATAAACTTGAAAAAAAAAATGATAAAGAAACCAGATAGTTTAAAATAACACCATCTCTGCTATTTTCAGCTGATAATCAGATAACTACTGATACCAAGAAATTTAACACTACAACTGTTATTGAGGAACTCAGTAAAGAAGGTGAGCTTTTGTTTGTTGTATCTGGGTTTGCATATGTGTGTGTGTAAGAGAATGGGACATGCGCTCGTAAGTGTGAAAGAAAGAATGAAACAAACAAACAAAAACAAACAAAAATCCTATTAAAAAACCAAGGAAGGATGGAAGGCATATTCAAGAAAGCTAGATTGCCAAATACAGTTATTTTCAAATAACTTTCAAGTTTTCAATTGTTTTCAGATCATCGGAAAGTCGAAATTCATGACAGTGATCAGCCAGCTAGTCCAGCTATGATTGGAGGAATCATTTCAACAGCTGTAGTTCTGATAATATTGATAATAGTCATTGCATTATTCTTCAGGCATCGTCGCAATCGTCGGTGTAAGCATAGTTTTTCAAGTCAAAATAATGTGTATATATATATATATACGTCGATATTCCTTAGAGGTATTTATAACATTAATGTTTATGATGGTACTATGAAGCTAAAAACTGATTTTCAGAGTACTTTTTTCTATAATCAGAGTTTGGAAGGCATTCATTAGCTTTACTGAGTACTCCTAGACCAGCTAATAAATGGTTGTCGTTTGCCTTAAGGCTATCAACAATACATTTTCTTTGAAGTAAATAGCCTAATATTTTTTCCTATTACATGTACCTCATTCAGCCAGTCAATTTGCATTTTAGTGACTGATTGTAAAATCTAGGAACTTTCATGAGTTGAAGAAGTTGCAAGTTAATTCTACTTTCCATTGGGTTGGAAAAAATTGCATAAAAAATTAAGGATAGAAAAAGCAAGTAGGTGAAAAAAGTGATCACCAATTTACTTTCAAAATTTTCCATGGTTTTTTTTTTTGTTGCAGCTTCCATAAAAATTAATAGGTATGTATAATTTATTACTTTGTCTTTCTTCGCTTTATAGCTTTGTATTTCTCCATCTCTAGCTTATTTATCCTCCCCTCCTCTCTTGTTCTCTCGGCATCCACTTCTTTTATTCTGTATTGCTTTTTTCCCTTTTTTCGTTCTGGTAAAAGAAAGAAATTGTATAGAAAAAGAACAGAACCTAGTGTAACTGTAAGTGCACCTGACAGCGATAGGTGGCATCACATCTACTATCCAGTCTGATGTAACGGGTACGGGCCAAATAGAACAGATTAGAGTGGGGTATGGAGCTGGGTACCGTTTAACTAACCTGGAAGTATTTCAGTCTTTTTCTTTTTATTTTCTTTCTTTCTTTATTATTTATTTATTCATTTATTGTTGCATCTGTTAAAATTAGCCTTGGGTATTGAATGTGTATTCCACCAAGATTTCTTTTTGCTGTTTTTTTTTTTTTTATAAAGACCAGTAAGTCTGTTAGAGATATGCATTCTCTAATGCATATGATATATTTTCAATTATTATTACTACAGTTTTTAATTTTTTTTGGCTTTGCATCATCATGATTTGTTTGTGATCACAATATGTGTGCTCTCTTCTGCTTGGTAATGCCTAGAGACATTCTGTATAATACTATTTCCTACCACACACATATGTGAAGACCATCTCTCACTAGAACTCTTAACGAGGCATACGTACGTTTTTCAGTTTTTATATATTTGGTTTGATTAGACATGATAAGTTACTTCATTTAAGGTGAGTTAATCATATATGTTTATGCCTTTTTCAGATCCGATATGGAATTGAAAGAAAAGGAACTCTGCAAAATGCTTCAACCACCAGATGAAATGAATGATGACAAACACAAACCAGAACTTCATAGTTAATGAAGTCTACTTGTTGTCCTAATACTTCCTTTACAACATTGGAATACGTACCACCTACTAAACACAGCATATGTAAATTTTGTGCTCAAAAAGGTACTTCTTAACTCTGTGCAGTCAGTTTTTTACCCTAAATTGTCCTTGAAAAAATGAATCTCTAGGAAAACCATTCACACAAACTATTATGTATATAGAAAATAGGGCATTTTTTAATCTGGAAATAGTTTATGGTAGGTAAGAAATCATTAATTAATTGTTTGTATAAAGCCCATCCACAACCAAAATTATATAGTGCTTAGATTGTTGTCATGCCTATTTTTCTGTCAATGTAATAATTTATAAAGTTTATGACCTATCGTTGCATTTATGAGGACAAGAACATTATAACACAGCTTGATCAATACTCCAGGTAAAGTCTATTGATACAGAACATCAGTTCTAATGATATTGAAACCCCTAGATATCCAATTTAAATTTGCGGGTTTTAATGAATTTGGCTACATGAGCCCTCATTATTTCATCGTTGCTAGTGCTGATGATATCGGCTCTCGAGCAGGTGTTCGATTCTCCACTGTACTTCTAACTTTTCTCTATCAACCTTCGTAAACACACTAATGTAATATTTACACCGATTTAAGAAATTCAGCTCCACCCGGGCTCTCATCCCATCCGCCAATCCTTCGTCTCCTCACAAAAACTAAGCATACCACAGTGTTCTAATTAATATTTATAATTATTAATAATCTTATTGTCTACAAACCTCTGTATATATAGGAGCATATGCTAGTCTGTGTTGTCCCGTTATAACACTATTTAAAAGTTGCTGATGTCGGTAAATCTCAGCCATTCATGGCATTCATTTTACATATCGTTAAACATTTTGTATCTACTGTTGAAGTTGACATTACTGAACGTTTTACTCAGATAATGTTTTATACAGTATTTCTAGGTCTTCCTAGCCAAGACTCCTCACTTGACTTTGGTTGACACAAGGTTAGAGTGTTAGGATTACAGTAGTTATTATTTGGGAATTCTATTCCACTCACAGGACATTAGACACGTTGACATCTAACGAACTATCAATGAACTAAATATTCGCACAGACGTGCCTTACTTTATCGCTGTACTTCACTGGTGCTATATGGCATTAATATAATGGCATTAAACATTTCTTAATTAATTAATCAAAGTTTTCCCACCTCGTTCCACAGCTAGATGAAATAGTGTTTCATTTAATAATCAGTGTATTTCAGGGTTAATGCTACTGACTGTCTTTTTGATCTTAGGGTGGCTGTTTTTCAAGCATCTGAATTTGGGAAAAAACAATGAAGATTGGAGTATGCATCTTAAATATTAAGAAATGAACATTGAATATGATAAGTTCATGCAGTCATTATAGTTCTGAACTTTTGTCCTAGTAAATACTTAATTAAGGCCCTTCTTAAAAGAGAGACAACTCTTGGTTTTATTATGATCATTATGATCCACATACACACGATGCTTTTGCGGGAAAGTATTTGAGTTCTTAGGGCATTATAGCTGCAAACCCAAGTTTTAAGATGATTGATGGCATGACATTGGTTTTCCCAGAGCTGATTCAGGTTTTTTTTTGCATTTATTCTAGTCTTCAAGATGTCTCTGCTGGCCATGTGACTTTTAAAAAGTATTAAACGAGAAAAGTTAGTTAAAACTTATATTTCCTAAGTTTGAAACCTTAAACAAGTTATTTATTACTTTATACAAAGAATTTTAGTCACATCTAGTGAAAAGTATTATTCTGCACTGTAAAACTTCATGGCAGTAAGGATTATCACTGTATAATGGTTAGTGATTATGAGAGAGAAGAAAGTTTTTAGAAAAACCAAACACGAATAAATTTATTCCTGTAAAAGATCAATATTTTGAAAAAAAGTATTAATATATTTGCTCAATTACCATGTTACTATTTAATCATTTTATATTTGATTCCATGGAAAGCACATATCAATTTTTGCAGTAAGCTTAAGTCTATTTTGTTGTGTTAAGTATCATGTTCAGTGTGAGGGGAGGCAACTCAGCAAGCAGTGCACGTTAATTGTGATTAAGGTTATTAACCGTTAGTTGCTCCTCCTGACGTTCTAGTCAAAGGATCAACCTTAGAAAATGTGGCTTTTTCTTTAGGAATTGTCTTGATCCTGCCATGAAACTTTATCAGTTTGTTTTCCTAAACAACGATGTCTCCTGGTCATAAGAATCTGCCACTGAGAAGTAAGAAGACATCACATCCAGCGGCAAGAACGACCAAAGCACACATCAAAACGAATTCCGGTAACGAAAGAAGACATCGGGAGATACAAAAAGATATCAGTTCCCTCATCCTTTCTTTTGTCTTTCAGAAAGTTGGACCGTGGGACTTGCACAAACCCCGGATTCTTTTCATTTTTAACCAGTCTTTTTGAGTCCATCCCAACTGAAAATTTGTTCAAATGTGCTTTTGCTATGCATGGTTGTAGAGGAAATGTTACATTGATGTGATTATTGTACAGAAAATAGGATTTTTAATTTTTTTACAATTCTCTACAGTGAATTGATATTGAAGGGGAAAGGTGCTAGAGTGTGAACCAAGACTCAATATCTCCAGTAGAGCTTTACTGTGTTATGAATGACAGAGATGAGCAAGTGTTAATTTTAAGATAATGGGAAATGTGTCTGTGTGACATTATGTGTTCACAGACAAAGTGTTGTGGTGGCGGTGGTTGTTGTTGACACTTTATAGTATAAACTAGCTTATTTCTTTTTTGTTGTCTTGGAAACTGTAACTGTAGCTTGGCAATACTGTGTTTTTATACCCAAGAGAGAATCCATAATTTAGTAGATACCTGTCTGACCTTTGTATGTTGTGTAAATAAATTACCTCCCTTTAATCAACCTCTTTTATCTATTTTGTTATCTAACATCCAATCGATTTGTGAAAACACTGAGAAGCTCAAAGCATGGATATGCAACTTCTTATTACACAAGGTTACTCCTTTGCTGAAAATTACTGAAACCTGAGAGTGACTCTGATATAGACATTACCTGCTTCCGGAGACAATTTATATGAGATCTGCCACAATACGTTGTCAGTATGTTGTGGTGTTGTTGTTTTGTTCTTGTGATTTTATAACCACGACTTGCTGCTTTTTTGTTTGATCACAAAATGTAAATAAGTGTACATTTAAGTTGTCTATGCGAGGTTCACCAACAAGAGAAGTTTGAAGTCTTGACTACAACTTTTCTTACCTTTGTAAATATGATATCAAATCAATAATCATGTTGTTGAAATGACATTGCTCATTAGATGTTGCTGCGTTTTTGTATTTAATAAATAAAAGTCATTTTTCCTTCTTTTTGCCATCTTTTACAACTGAAAGCTTTCCATTAGTGTGTGTATATATGTTGTGTGTGTGTGTGTGCTGTCGTTGAGTTGTTTAAAAATTATTTCCTTGAGCTTATAAGCAATAAACTTTGCTATCAGAAGTCATTTTGCTGGTTGCTTTAAAATTTACAGGTGAGAGAAAAAAATTAATAGCGTCCTCCTGGGTTGTGATGAGCTCAAGAATATGACACGTTCCACTAACTCATGGGGATCGTCTTGCTGATTGTCATGTCACCATGTTCATGGTTAAACATTTGTTTGGTAACCACATAAAATTAAATAAAGTACAGTGATACCTCGGTTCTCGAACGCCTTGACTTTCGACCAAATCGGTATTCGACCAGGAAATTCGAGAAAATTAATCTTGTCTTGGAATTCGAACAATATTTTGGAACTCGATACATCCCGAACGGCCGAGATGAGCGAACCGATGTCGTTCATTGGGCCCAGCGCATTGCTTGCGTCATCAGTGTGAGTGCAGAGAGAGAGAGTCACGTTTTTGTGGAGAGAGTCATGAAATGTGTGTCAAAATCAAGGGCAGAATAATCCGCAAATTTTGTTTTGAATAACATCAACCCTGATAAAGTGGTGCAAGTAGAAACAGTTAACATTTTTAATGACAATGTTACGTCCACTTTCCGCAATAATTTTGCAAAGGAGAAAAAAACAGCAAACAAGTTGATCAATTTTTCCAAGTAAAGAAATCAGACCAAGCAACTGCAGAGCAAGATTTCTGATTCTCCTCAGCAAAAGATACAGAGAAACAGAAACACCGTCGAAGAGCATGTTACCCTCTGTTTTTATTGAAGAGGACCTCCCCTTTTTGTTTCAAACAAATACCATCCCGCTTCACTCCTCCCTCCACATTCATTCCCTCACTGCCATAAAAGTTTGGTACAGGTACATGTAAATGAAACACAATTTACTGTACTGTACATGTTTTTTGTTTGTTTTTTGTTTTGTTTTAGTATAAATACACTTTATTTCCTTATTTTTTGTGAGACTCGTTGTTTTTCTACATATTATTGATACAAATTAGGCCAGTAATTAGCATTTTTCTGGGGCTTGGGAACGAATTAATTCCAGTTTCCATCTATTTCTTATGGGTTTCATTGCTTCGGTTTCGGAACAATTTGGTTTTCGACGTCTTCCGGAACGAATTATGTTCGAGAACCGAGGTATCACTGTACTGATAATTTTCTGACAAAGAAAAAATGCAGACGTTACTGTCAACACATACATGAAAATAACTTCTCTCACGGTTGATAATTATACGTTCAAAAGTTCTTAGCTGTATATTCCAGAAGGAATGAACTAGTCAGTCTTGCCTAGGATTAAGAATTAACTAATGAACAAGAAATTTCAGGAAATCAGAACTTCTCTATATTTTGCAGTTTCTAGTAATTCCATGCAATGAGAAACCTGACAAGTGTACATCCAAGGCAAGTCAAAAAACAACTCTGAAGGTGGCTGTTCGGCAGCTATTCATGTCCATAGCCCGAATAATAAATCTTCAAACTGAACTATCATGAAAACAGGAGAACGATGTACCATGTGGTTATTGTGGGCTACAGGTGCCTTTCCTCTTTTATACCTGCCCATCGTCAGAGGTAAGGTAGTCAAGTTCATTTTAATGCTCGCGTGTCCGTTCCTAACCCATTACTTATATTTATATCTCATTTACTCAGTTCCCACTCTTCAACCAAAAGAAGTATTTACGTTTTTTGACTCATTGTAACACATGCATAAATAGTTCGAATAATTTACATTTTCCTTACATTAGGTGCTGATAGAGGTTAACGTATAGAGTTGTGTATTTGTTCTGCTCTGTGTACCTTTGTCATGGTCTTAGTTTGCCAGCAGCACTCGACAACACACGACTGAAAATGTGGCTGCACTGACGCCTCATACTTGTTCCCAATGTATTTTCTTCCCTTAAGTTTATTTCTACACACAGGCTTTTCGTGTAGATAAATTGTTTTTTTCGAAATTGTTTCGTAGGCTGGCTCATTGTTATTGTATAGTATATGTATTTCTGTCTATTGTACACATTTTACAGGTTTAAAAATGTCACCATGTGGAAGTGACGGCCTTCAAGAAATAGCAGCTGGAGAAATCACTAATTTCACCTGTGAGGCTGAAGGAAAAATCTACTGGGAAATATCACAATGCCCGTGCATGTTTTGTAGACCGTACTGGTTTGAAGCAATATGTTACAGAAACAATTGCGACGCAAACGGAGTTTCAAGAAAAACATTTCAGACAGCTTTTATTGACCCTAATTTAACATACCTGAGCATTGATGCTGTCAACAACACAGAGATATATGACAACGAGAAGTATGTAAACAAAACCGTGTTGTGTTTTTCAAATGAAGAAATGTCCTTCTGTGGGCTCAGCTACATCGGTGAGTTATTATTGTTGTTATTATTATCGTTGATGATATTGAACTGTTTTAATTTATTCCGATAGTTTTGCTTTAAACTCTACAGAGCATAAAACAGTTACACATCGATGTTAATCATCGTTATCTTTCAAAACTAAAATATGTAATTCAAGTTCTGAAGTTTGACCTATAAATGGTATTTGTATTTATTGCGTTATTTTTTTTAGAAACGTACAGGAACACTTGATAATTTATGTCTTACAGAAATAAAGTCGCCTACATAACATTATCAATCACTTTCTTAGAGCCATAAATTGCATTCATAAAAACAAATATAAAATGTCACGTTAAATCTCTCGCAAACCCCATCAGACGCCGATTCCTTTCTCTGACACTGTCGTTGCGTCTCTCCTTAAGGGTTCATGTCTTCTCTACTATTTGCACCATACATTAGCACAATTAAAACACTTATTTACCACTGGAAATGTTTGTTCTATTCTCTCACTCAACAGTTCCTTCACAGGACGTGTCATGTGTCGCAAACATTGTTTCTTGGTCTGTTAAGTGTGTCAAGTGTCATAGGCAGTGCTTACTCGTCCAGGAGAAATTGCAAGTGTCAGCTGTTTCGACTGAACTATGAAGTTAGAATAGTTATTTTGTCATGACAGCTCTTTAGTTTTATTTTGCATATCTTGTCTCACATCTAAGAAACCTAAAACATTGTCATGTGCTGGAAGTCCTTTTATTGTGTGTACTGTAGACGACCATGTGTCTTATAGTACATCAGGGAGGAGACGGTCAACTTAAGACTTACTCGGACTAGGCGAGATATTTTTATATTTGGTCTATCCTGTCTAATTTTTTAATAAAAGGATAGTCACTTGTATTTGCTCACTTATATTCGCGGCAAAGAAACATACATTTTTCTTGGAGCATATATTTTGACAGCATGAATATTGAGGGCAAATAATTATTTAAAGTATCATATATTATATGCTCGAGTCTTCATCAACTACGAACGTCTGGATGAACAACTAGTTACGCTGAAATACCAACACGACTCCGTTATTCAAACGTCATATCAATATTTTAGCATAAAGTTTGA